>NC_091826.1:605555-908333 GCF_038994185.2 Dermacentor albipictus | reverse complement strand
TTTTGTGTCTTTTCAATGTATCCGTGTCATATTTCATTCTATGAGTATAGTACATTTGTGCCACTACTATTCATGATGTTCCCTACTTCTTCATTGGGCTTCACGATTGGTAATTGCTTATGTTTATTGTTTGACATTGAGACAAGTTTGAGCAATAAGAAAATTTCTGATTTGTGAAATTGTAAATGGTTGCCACAGCTTCTGCTACAGTGCATTGACATAGTGAGGGACGGTGCACAGCAAGGGTGTTTTTGTAAACTGTTCAGAGCATGCTGCTACTGCGCAATCTCTGTCAACATGCCAAGAGCTGCTGGGGCCAGGAGGCATCATCCATCGTGGCATTCCTTCTTCAGCAGAGCTGCCAGCCTTACCTCCGGTGAGCACTACAATTTTTATAGCAACTCGGGGCCGAGTTATAGATGTTCTCATGTAAGGGCATACTTTTTTAGGGGGGGGGGGGGGGGGGGGGAGGGTCCACATATTGTCATGTTGTAGTGACAGTGAAGACCACAGTAGCGAAAACTATGACTCACAAAACTAACTCTTTTTTGGGTAAACCTGTGCCCACAAAAGCTGGTGACACTCAAAGCACAACAGTAGTGGTGAGCGCATTTGGCGATTATCAAAATCTGATCAGCGGGTCACATGCGTCGGCTTTTATATATGGCTCGGCGAAGGTTTCAGCATAATCCCTGGTGCCTGCATGCCTCCTAGAAAGTACCACACAATTCATGTCACGCACACAAGGTTCGGCGATGATAGACAACGGACAGAACCATCTATAACATTTGAGAAATTACGATACTTGCAGGCGCATCCTGCACCAAACGATAACATTTAACATTTGGCAGCTGGTGAAAAGCGGTCACCGGAAACCAGGTGAACAAGTCTATGGCTATGGTGTTGGTCTGCTAGGCACGAGGTTGCGGGATCAAATCCCGGCCACGGCGGCCGCATATCAATAGGGGCGAAATGTGAACACACCTGTGTGCTTAGATTTAGCTGCACGTTAAAGAACTGCAGGTGGTCAAAATTTCTGGAGTCTCCCACTATGGCGTGCCTCATAATCAGATTGTGGTTTTGGCACATAAAACCCCTTAATTTAATTTTTGTTTGTTTATTTGTTGACAAATATGTAACATATGCATATGCAACTAATGACAAAATGAAACCATGAGTCACTGGAAAGTTTCAAACACTTTAAAATAAAATGAAGCATCTCTACCATAACACAAAACGTAGTTTGTACGAGTCCTCAGGGCGCAAGCAAAAATATTTTCTAAACGAGCATACTCTTGCCTTACACAGTGCTAACATAAGTATGGTACTTTGCCCGCAACTCACCCTCTCTCCTAAAGACTAATCCACCAAAGTTTTGGCAGACGATAGAGCCTAATCATGGTGACACTTCCTTGATGGACGACAACCAACTGCCTCTTCCAGATGAAGAATGTTCTATGGCATTTAATATGTTCATTTCATCTGTTTTTACCGAGGAAGACCATTCTGGTGTTCCAGTACTTCCGGACAAGGAACGGCTGGATGTCCTGCCCTCCACAAGTGAGCCCATCTTTTGGATTTTACGAGGGTTTTTTATCCGACCACGTCGCTACGCCTAACGCCAGAGCTGAGACGCAATCCTGGAACCTACCCCCGCTCCCGTCGACGCCAGCCTCGCGCCACCGCGCACGGTTGCGTGCCGGGAGGTGTCGGGTGCCGTAGACGCCAACATGCAATCGGAGGCGCCTCACTTAGAATGGACCTTACCCCGCCTGCCGCGGCAACCGAGCCAGCCAATGTAATGGACACTCAGCAAACCGAGAACGCTGCTGAAGACGGCTGGACAACAGTTCAATACAAGAAGAAGAATCTTACCGCCCCCCTGCACCCTGCTGCGCTCCACACAGTCGTAATTCGACCTCAGAGTGATGTGCACCTCCCTCAGTACAAATTGCATCACATCTCACAGGCCGTGCGGCAACAAGCCCCCCTCAGCCCACACGAAGCCCTGGATCTCTCACTGCATATTAAGCCACGAAGCAATATAATCATTATCAAGACCCCAAGTTCAATAGCAGCGGAGAAAATCGCTTCCGTGTCTCAACTCACACTTGGACCAACCACGCACACTGTCACAGCATACATAACCGCGCCAGCCAACTCCTGCAGAGGGGTTATCCATGGAGTTGACGCCGGCACATCTTCGGAGCACCTGATGCAGAACTTGGACACTTTCGGACCCACCATACTAGCCTCCCGGATGATGGGCCGTACAGAGACTGCTATTATTACATTTGAGGGAAGCATTGTCCCCAGGAAAGTCCTCTATCATCGAGCTATGTTCCGATGTTTGCCACACCACCCCAAAGCAGAGTTCTGTTCCTTATGCCTGATGTATGATCATCGTGCTGACAACTGCCCCACCAAATCAACTATCTTCAGATGTCCTGACTGCACGAGACAACTCAAGCAGGCAGGAGAGGAACACCAATGCTTTCTCCTCTGCCTGCACTGCGGTAGCGATCATAGGACCAACGACCCCAGCTGCCAAATTAAAAGGCAAAAAGACCAAAACAAGACAGAACGAGCCTACTTGCAACGCATCAAACTGCGCAACGAGCAACAGCCTAGACTTGGTTCCAGCGCCCCCAACACCGCAACATCAACTGATTACCATCGCGAATACCCTGCACTATTATCGCACGGACAGCAACAGCAAACAACGCAGACACAACAGCCCCAGAAGAAGCAACAAGACATGCTACCTAACACACCGCTGTCACAGCCGACGACTTCGGCAAGCGCTACACCGAACGTGCAACAACCGGCCTCGAGCAAAAGCGCTGCGCGCACCCCACAGTCTGGGAGAACCATCATACCCAAGGCGCCTGGTAAGCCAAGCACTCCTATCATCCCGCAATCCCCATCCTTCAAGACCCTAACATCACAAGCACATTCTCCTACTCCAATTTACGAAGCACCACAATATCAGCAACACGTCCTACACGCGCATTCCCACAAGGCACATTCAACGCTAGAGTCTCGTCTAAACAAATCAGAGACCCTGTTAGAACGCTTTGAAAGCATAGAAAAGAAACTTGACCGCCTCACTGATATTGTCGAAAAACTTGCCTCAGCCTACGAACGTCACAAAACACGCCTAACCCTGCTGGAACAACGAGTAGACCGCATGCTTAAGCGCCTTCTTCCAGATGAAGATCTTAGCTACGAAAACATGGACCACATGTCTCATTCGCAAAAGAGACAACTTCCTGATGATCCAATCGACACCTCCAGCACCCAGTCTAAGACCGCAAAGGTCGCTAATCCATGGCAGAAGTAAGGGACGGAAACTTATGCGTTTGGCAGTGGAACTGCCGCGGTCTCAGTAACAAAAAAGCAATAATGAGGCAATACTTCCTAAAATTGAAAAACCCACCACATGTGTTACTTCTGCAAGAAACATACAAAGAACAGAACATACCAGGATACACAGCTACACATTCAGCGCACAATGAATACGACCTACCATTGATTTCGACGTACGTAAAACATAACATTAAACACTACACGGAAATAGCACCAGACTGTTTAGCAAAGTATGTCTTAATAACCACAATATAACCGGACAACTCACAACGACCTGCCAAGCTGTACAACGTCTACAATCCACCAAAATCCATGTACAACCTTAGTCAGATCTTCAAGCACGCTAAAAAAGATGAGAAGACACATGATATTTTCATCATGGGAGATTTCAATGCGCCCAACACATCATGGGGATACAAGGCGAACACGAAAACGGGCAGGTTGCTGGAAGACAACATAAACAAATTTCAGTACACAGTTCTCAACACTCCGGGGGTAACAACTCGCACAGGGGCGCAAAATCAAGTTCCTACTACACCGGACCTCGCGTTGCACAAAGGTGAATATGCTACGAGCTGGGAGAACACCCATGAAAACCTAACTGGCGACCACGACATAATAAACATCATTATACACATGACGCCTCGAAAGCGCCGCGCTACAGTCATCTTCACAAATTGGGACAAATTCCGGAAACTGAGGCAGAATAACACTGAAACAGGGCTTGACTTGGACACGTGGGCTAAAGGCCTCATAGAAACTAAGACAGCAGTTACAGACACGCACACGACTTCAGCGCCGGCAGACCGGCCCGACCCGCACCTCACACGCGTCTGGAAAAAACGCAAAAAGCTATTGAGAGTCTTATCCCAGCAACCGCATAACAATCAGCTTCGTGGAAAGGTAGATGATATAACTATTCAAGCGATCAATCATGCCCGGACGCTCGAACAGACAGAATGGAACCAAATTTGCGATAGCATCCAGAATACGTTAGACAAAAAACACACGTGGCATCTTTTGCGAGCCCTGCTCGGCACAAAGAAACAAGTGATCCCTACCATAGAGAAACACGCCAGCACACAAGGTATAAACAAAACATTTGATGAACTTCGGACCCTTTACATACCTGCGGCACATCAGTCACTGTACACAGACTATACGGGCCCCCCAAACGACAACATCGGTGCCGACTTCACTATGGCAGAACTAAACATAGCATTGCTGCAAAACAATAGGGCGACGGCGCCGGGTCCTGACGGCATCACATATACTCTTCTGCGTAATCTGCCCGACGAAGATAAAGAAACGCTTCTCTCGCACATAAATGAGCATTGGAACACGGGCACCCTCTCAGACGAATGGAGAACATCACACATTACCATGATCCCAAAACCAGGGAAAAAAGCCACGCTTTGCAACCTCAGAACCATATCCTTAACATCATGTATGGGCAAAACAATGGAACGGCTTGCACTAAACAGACTAGAAGAACATTTGGATAACACGAAACATTTTCCGCACCAGCTCATAGGCTATCGCAAGAACATTTCTACACAGGACTTATTTCTCATACTACAGAACACGCTTCTGCAGCCAAAGACCGCACAGACCCAAGCCCTTCTGGCAATAGATATAAAAAAGGCATTCGATAATGTCACACATGATCATGTACTCAAATCTGTTCACGACAGTGGATGCGGCGCCAACATGTACAATTACATACGCAGTTTCCTCAATGGCAGGACAGCACGCTTCAAGGCAGCGCAGTCTCTTTCCTCCCCGATCAATATTTCCCGTGGAACACCTCAAGGATCGATTATATCTCCCACCCTCTTTAATCTTTGCATGACAGCGCTATCAAGGGAGCTATCTACAATCCCTAATCTTCACCACACTTTCTACGCCGACGATATTACCCTATGGTGCGAAACCGGATCTCCAGGGAACGTCGAAACGACCCTCCAAAAAGGCGTCAAGACCATAGTTAACCACTTACATAAAGCCGGACTCGAACCTTCAGCAGAAAAGTCGGAACTTCTCCTCATGAATCGAACACATTACCAAAAGAAAACAAACGCCCTGATACAACTCACCTTATTAGGCAAGCAGATACCAAAGGTTACATCGTGCCGAATACTCGGATTTATCATAAATCACAACAACAATGCTAATTCTAACGTTATACAATATCAAAAAGACTGCCGAAATCTCACGCACCTAATGCGAAGGATCATTAGCAAAAAACACGGACTGAGAGAAGGACAAGCAACACAGCTCGTGACTGCGCTCGTGTATAGTAGGCTTCTGTACACCGCCCCATTCCTAACACTGACACAAACACAAACTCGAAAACTCGAATCTTCACTCAACACCCTTCACAAGGCCGCCCTGGGCCTACCGATATACACCTCAAATGATCGCCTTCAACAAATGGGCCTCTTTCACACTTTCGCAGAACTAACACAACAACACCGAGACAGACAAGTAGCGCGATTGTCTTGTACGGAGCAAGGATGCGAAATCTTGAAACGAGCAGGGATCGCCCCTATCCAGTTAACACCAGTTAACCAAAGCCCTCCGCTACCACGCAACATTGCATTTACAAACATACCAAAAAATATGACGCCCCATCTACATGACGGTCGACGTCAAGCGCAAGCAAAACATCACCATATAGACAGGAAATGCATCACGATATACACGGACGCCGCATGCTCTGACATGGGGTCATACGCGTATGCAATATATACACCTGGACAGACAGCACCGATCATCCAAACAGCTGGGCCATTTTCCAACCCTCCCAACATAGCCACTCTGGAGACTCATGCCATACAAGAAGCCTTTCTACTCACTAAGCACCACTCCAGTAACATCAACCTTTATACCGACTCCAGCAAAGCCATTCGCAACATACAACACCGACTGTTGGAAACACACCTACATGACATCTTAACAGAATCCTGTAACCGCAAACCGAACATTACAATCACCCTGCGTTGGGTGCCTGGTCATGCTGGGATCGAGGGAAATGAGTTGGTTCATCAACGTGCCCGCGAAATTAACCTCCGGGCGCCCTCGATTCCCTGGCCAAATCCAACGACAGTGGAAGACGCTGCCACGTACAAAGCGCAAATAACTGAACACTATAAGAACATCAAGGAAAACCGCACTATTTTGCCCCAACCTCACTCCTCACTCAACACGGAACAAGCACATGTCCTTCGTAAAGTTCAAACGAACACTCTTCTCACGCCACTAATGCTCTACAACTTCGGTTGGCGTAGCACAGCTCACTGCCCCAACTGTCCGGAGATAAGGGCAGGTGCAGAACACATTCTGTACTCATGTAACACTGCCATTACCTCTCCTCATTTTCCTTACCCTTCCCCTCCTTCCTGGAGTGCTCGGCTTCACTCGGACTCGGAGGATGAACAACGAGCCTTGGCGGGGCAGGCGCTCTACTTTACTGGGCCTTAGTGTTGGCCTTAAATAAAGTTTTTTTCCTTCCTTCCTTCCTTCCTTCTGGGGTGCAATCTGTGAACTTCAACTGCTAGCGTGCGTAGATAGCATACCTTACGTTTGTGTTCTTGCAGTTTGAATTTGCATTGTCTGTATGGTTGCCATATCTAGATCACTTAACTGCAATGCGTACAGAATAGCGTATGCGTACAGAATAGCGCTGCCTGGCACATTTCTAGAAACGAGGATCGTAACTTTAGTATAACACACATTAAGTTTCCTGTCTCTTTGCAGCCTCTGAAAACTCATTGCACAATCGCTCTGCTGCATCTACTTTACAAGTACGTTTGTACTGATAGGGCATGCCCAATGCCCCTTGAAACACCTGCACGCATCACGTCAAAATTAATTAACCATATTCAAGCACATTTTAGGTAAAACACACGCCTTCAATTTATCTGCCCTGCCTCATGCCATAGCTCACTAGAATAGTCTTCCCAATGAAATTGTTTTCGCAACAGATCGTGAAAGGTTCTGCAATTACCTGCGCATGCTTTTCGCCTGATGCACCTTGTGTGTTTATACTAAGCAGAGGCTCAATCGGAGATCGTTCTTTGGAATTCGTTTTCAGATTCGCCTCATAAGATTGGCCTAAGCTGTGCCTATGCTGTCCGCCGCGAAGTGCGGCCATGTTTGTGGTGATGTCAAAATGATGACATGCTCCTGTCGATCATTTTCAAACCAAGCACATCATCTACCAGGAGCAGAACACGACGAGAGGTTTTCTGTTCGAGCAATCACGTGCTTGCTATGAGATCGGCTTCGCATGGCACGTCTGGTGGATTGAATTGAATCCAATGCATAGTCTAATTTGAGAAAATGGTGCTTCCAATGACATCTTCCATTGTCGCGCTGGCGTTTGAGGAAGAAGCAGAGCGCTAACCTTTCGGAGGCCTAATCACACATTGTGCTGCTACAAGCTGTTTGTATTGCCTCTTGAAAAGGGTGCCACTGTTCCCATTGTTTTATTTTTCGCTGTGCATTACACCATCTAATGACCATGCAGAGAAACAAAAGTAATAAATTGTAATAGTCATGTGTATTACTTTTTGAGAACATGTTTAAGCTTGAGAATAATCTTTTTTTTTTTCATATAAAAGTTTTGTTCATTAGAAGGTGAGAAACGTTTGGCTTTGTAGTATGTTATACCCAAGCAGACGACAAACGAAGCATGTTAGCTTTCGTGGAGTTCAGCGCTTGCCAATTGGCTACTCTCTCCCTCCCATTCTCACAAATTTTGTAGATTGCCCACTTTGTCATGTTGCAGTGACTGAACACGTTCTGTTCTGAACAGAGATCTCCGATTGTGCCCCAGTTATGCTTCTGTGTCCTAGACACTGGCCTCCGCCACTGCTGCCGCCAGTTTCCAGTGTCTGTAGCAGTTACCACCGAGATTGAACCTGGGGCCACTGTGTGGGAGTCGGCCACTCTACCACTGAGCCACACCAGTGCTCACTAGCATGCTGTGAAAAAATGCCCTATAAATGCAGCCTAGCGCACGAGGAGACATGCAATGTGACATGTGGACCGTGTATTCTTAATACGTACAAATTTTGCATTGAAGTTATGTTATATTCCACCAGGTGTCCCGACATCTAGCATTTGCATATAGCAGCTGCTTGATGCGTGTAGCTGGACTTGGTTAACTCAAGCAGGCTAGGTAACTGTTCGTCACCACCCCATTTCAAAAGGGAAGCCAATAAATGATCATCATCAACTGCAGCGTACCGTGCCACGGGTCAATGGATTTGACATATGTGCCACGTTGTCTGGATGCCTGTATTTACACTTCGGTACACATTATGGCACCTCCTCGTAAGGTATGAACCGCTGCTGAAGAAGCGAATCATAGAGCTATGCGCGTCACTGCAACCAGGCAACGTCGGGCTCAGCAGACCACTGTGCAGAGCACAAGCCACAGCTCGCCGTCGATACGCGGACAGATTGTTCTCGTGAAAACATTGTGGAGAGACTTTGCCATGAAGATCTCGTAGTGCATTGTGCCAAAAATAGAGCTCCTATGGAGCTGCTCCTCCAGCTTATGCTGTGACTGCATACGTCATGCAGGCATGTGATTTTTATGTGTGTTGCTGAGGTATCTATTTTTTTACTTTAGCTCCAATTGTTCATTTACAGCTTATTGTTGTGATGCCCCCTTACCTAATGCCTGATGGAGGGCCTGTAAAGGGTTTCTAAATAACTAAATGAATAAATAATGAAGCAGGTTTGTCCCACTGAAGCATACATGGAGATTTCTTTCATTCTGCATTGTTCAGCTGCAGTCAGCAGTTTCTAGCTTCTGCACTATTTTCTTGCCATCCTACAGTATCTTGAGTGCACTGGCCCTCCCGTCACAAGCGAAGGCTTTTTTTTAAAGCAGGTGGCTTGTTGAGTTGGTGACATGTTCAGGTTTCTCCACCAAACTCTGGCTTCTTTTAGGGCCAGGGCTTTCTGAACTGTCTTCAAGGATGCAAAGTCCATCTCGAGTTTTCACATGAGTATGCTGAATGACTTACTGTCATTTTTGGTTTGTCATCTTGATCAGTGTTTGATAAGTTTAGCCTGCAGGGTGATAACACCATCTGATGGAATTGCGTTGATTTGCTAGCGGTGGACTTGAATATGTGAAATCTGAGGGCTTCCGGGCTTGCTGTACTTGCTGAATTCAGGGACTGTTCCTAAGAAGTCAATGGAAACTCAAAGCACAGTTATCGAATGTGTGAAAATGCACATGCGCTGTGAAACGGTGGCTGCATCAGTCATAGCTACAATTTCTTTAGTTACATTCATTCATGGGCAAAGAGCAGGATTCAAGAGTAATACCTACATGTGCTCACTTTGTCAATGCGCTCTGGAAATGGCAGTTATGGGCAGCCATCTCATTCGTGAGGCGTTTCCAACACGCGAATAAATGTGAGTTTAAGCTTTTTCTACAGCATGGATGTTGTTAACATAATTTTTCTGGCAGGTTCTCAAAGAGTCAAGAACCCCAAAATCACAATAATTTAAAAGCATATTTTTTGACCGAAACACTTGCGCTCCTTCTATGGGCAAACAGATGTGGTACTAGTGCTGTTCCTTGTTTAATGTGCATTGGCTTTGTTGCCTCATCTGTAGTCTTGACTTGTAGGTTTTTGGAGGAGTGGCTCTATGATGGACGTTGCAACGACCCATATGGAGAATTCCCCATTCTGATACACAAGCAGGAGGTGGAGATGCGAGGTAGGGCCTTTTCCTGCTTTCTTCAAATAGCCCGTTCTCAGAGCAAACTTTTTCCTCTTCTGATTGATCAGTATTCTGCAGCAGCAGTTGGCATTATTCTTGACTTTCTCTCTTATTGAAACTGCACTTGTTCAAAAGTCAGGACAGAGTGTAGTCAAGCCGATTAATCCCCCTTTTGCACAATTTTGCACGCAAGTGCCAGAAACGTTTTGTTGGCATCGATGGTTCATACAGTAGACATTGCGCAGATATGCAATAGCGCTTGCAGCCTGCAGTATAGTCAACGAGGACGCAATCTCATATATCATCGGTGCAGTGCTGATGATGCGGTATTTGCACTGTGTTTCAGTGGAAACTTCAGCTGTTCACAACGAGATTTGGTTAATGTATGGTACGTCACAACATAGGCCGACACAACACCGTCTACAATAAGTCCACCTGACGCCAAAGCCAACATTCGGCCAACTAGTTGACAGGCTGTGTCAGTGGGAGACCTATATTGTCACACTAGTATCACGAAGACACAACCAAAAACATGACCAATGGCAGTGAGTCGTGATAGTGTGACAGGCTTTCGTGCCTATGACGTCGACAAAACCAACGTGCCGATTGCCGTGTGAATGGCTGCCAAATGAGAACATTGCACTGGCAATGCAAATGTCGCATGCAGCTGCACCTGTGTATGTATTTATTCATGCTCAAATTGAGTCGAAACATCCTTCCTAAATTGAAATGCACAATTTCAAGCCCTTGCCAGCCATCTACATTGAGCTTAAGGTACTAGTGTCAATCTCGTGCAGCGCAGCTTTATTAGGCCTAGCGCAACCTACAAATTTGTGCACTACTGGCGGACCTGAAACACAGGATAAGCAAGTATAACAAAGGAAACTACTTTTATAGGTCTGTCCTCGCCTTACCGAGTTGAAGTAGACCACTCTTAGCATAGTACAATATGCATACAAAAAATGGGAAGCGGCGACATAGTGCAGTACCAACACCACGGTGGACCACCGTTCTTGATTCAGGGCTGTCTCCATGCTCACCGGCGCTTCCATAAACGAAGTGCAAGTACGTGGAGTGGTAGATCTGTGTGTATTGTTATGCTGACAAATTTGTTAGTTACCAAGAAACACAGTTTGCCTCTTATGCCAAACAGCCAATAAGTGATGGTCCTTTCGATACTTCAGCATAAACAACATCACTCAATGCAATGCGAGTACAGCAGGCATTAGCATTTTCAGTTAGTAGCTATATAAATGAGCACATATGTGCACAGCGTCTACTCTAGCAATGCGCTATCGAACACACAAACTATAGGCTGATGAACACAAAAAGTGAAGACACCTGTCAAAATTGGCAGTAAGCGCCTTCCCAAAAGACGGCGACTACTGTGTCGTATCAGATTCTCGCCATTTTCGAAATGCCCAGGACACTCGTGCCTTCCTGTCTCGGTGTCATACAACGCTTCTGATATGAGCATCGGAAGTGTTGATATATGGTTTGCGCATTTCGCAATTATTTCATGTCAGCGGTGCACATCTTTTACTGTACTTGAAGTGAACTGCGAGCAGTGTCCATATACGTGCCGATATAAAAAAAAAATTCTTTTTTTGTGTTGCATAAATACTCTGCACACAGTATCACCCCTTTAAAGAAGTATGGCCACTATGGTCAAAACTGAGCTATAAAGTCAATTTTTATCAGCCTGTTGGCAGTGCAGTGCAGGTCTAACAGTGGCAAATGCATGGACCCGACTGCTACAATATGGCTAACCTCCATTGAGTGGAGTTGACTCCAGCTCGAACTTGATGTGGGCGGCTGGCGAGTGCTCATGTTCGTGCATTTCAACTTCCGAAGCGTTTTGGATTCATGTTGAGCACGACTAAATAGGAACACATGTGCAGATGCTGTGGCAGTCGTGTCACGGGCATTATGTTCATTCAGAGGCACATTGCACGCTGGCGGGTTTTGTCGTAACTGCACAAAATCCCATCATCATATTTCGACGACTTGTGGTTGTAATTCGCGCCAGAGTCGTTGCCGGCCTAGTTGTCCGTCAAGGTACGGAGCCCTCCAAGGTGGCACTACAGTGCAATGCAAAAGATATATTGAGCAGATGTCTGTTGGTCAAGCCAACATTGGCCAATTCCTGGCACATGCCGATCGGGATCAGTGAGGCAGTCACCTGGCAATTGTCGGGGCCAAGGGTTGGGGTTGTGATAGGAGATGCGGCTTCTATTTCATGCCAGATTATGTGTGCAGTGTCATCAGAGCAATTGGGTGTGGGCAGACTGCGGAGGTCTTCTCAGGTGGATGTAGCATCTATGTTGTGAAGGTGGAGAAATAGGTGAGCAGTGCGGCAGCTCCAGCTCTTGGCTTCTTAAACCATCAGCATATGATAATTATGGCTTGCACAGTGGAAGAATTCTTAAAAACAAGGAGGTGAAAAGCATCATCTGTTATGCCCTTAAAGACATGGTTGTCCTTATCAGCTTCTGTCATCGGAGGATCCACTTTGCTGCACAGAGTGAGCACCTCCTGGATGTACGGGAGGTAGGACTCAGTGCAAGTGTGAACACACGAAGCGAGGTCTTTTTGGGCTTCTCACTGGCATCCATGGGCTTTTCAAACAAATCCTTGAGATTCTGTTTGCAAATGTCCCCACTGGTAAGTTCCTCCTCGTGGGTCTCAAACCAGACGTTTGCTGTTCCCGTGTGGTAAAATATCAAATTAGCTAGCATGATGGTATGGTCCCCATGGTTGCTTGCGCTCACTCACTCATACAGTTGAAGCCAGTCTTAAAGATCAGTGTCGTCGGTGCCAGAATGACGGTGGGAGTAAGTGCCGACGTGCCAGAAGCATCCTTGCCTTGAGCAGGCATTGGAGATGCAGCCAAGGGGTGCTCGCTGCATAAATCCGTCTTGCTCTTGAGCCCGCAACCACCACCAAAATGTTATTGGTAAAAGAGATGTACGGAATGTATTTACAGGATATTTACAATAACTGTAGCACCTGACAAGATGGTAGATAGCTCGTGAAGTCCAGGGTTGGTCTGTGTCTAACGCCTTTTCCTCATGTGCGCGTCATTTGTGTTTTGCTGGTACCCCCTTTCTTCAAGTTCATCATGCACCAACTGGCCCAAGAGCTTGCGCTAATGCCTAGCCTCTGTGTGACGCCTCGGTAGTGTAGGCCAGCTACCCGTTTTAAGACGCATCGGTGGTGTAGGCTAGAGAGTGACCCTCAGTGTTATGCAAGACTCCAAGACCACAACTCCCAAACCTAACAATACCCTTACTCCAAATCAGCATCAAAGAGTTTCCTCAAACAGCACTACCTAAAACAGTCCCTAGTCTACGGGGACCCACATCAGCGTGAAAAAGGTTAGTTGAAGGGCGGCACATTGTGGGAATTACGGTGCTCACCAGCACCTTTGTGCAGGCATTCGCCTGTTTTGTCGTTCCTATGCCTCTACCTTTTCACTCATATTGACTGTTGGCAGTGGTGCTCCACTCGTGGTGGTTTGCAACGGTGGTGCTCCACTTGTGAAGATTTACTGCAGTGGCACTCGTGTGGCCGGCCGCCGCTGCCAGAGGTCAACAGAGCGAGCATGAGGGAGGTCTCTTTGGGACAGCAATGGGTACGCACACGTTTTTCTCTCGTCTGCTGGTCCCGTTTGTTTGGGTCTTGGACTTTAGGTTCTTTGGGCCTTTGACCATGCAGCGAGCACATGCCATGTGTTTATTCTTTTTCGGACATTAAGCTGAAATGTGATACCTAGTGCTCATGTGTGATCATACTACACCGCATTGAACTTATCGCAGGTCCAAGCCAATGGAAATTGCCCGAGCTCTCGCGAGAGAACCCTTTGGTTATCGCTAGAGCAAGTAGCATAGCCACAGGGACTATTCCTAGCGGTGTGTATTGGGGAGCCATCCTCTCACAGCGACATGCTAGCGGCACCCTTCCTGTATTTTTCGCCTGTGGCGCGGGAACCCTTTGATTCCCGTGCTGGCCTAGGACCAGGCATTTGTGCAGTATTGCGTGAGACGGAGCGCCAAGACACTGCTGGAAGTCCGGCAGGCACAGGGGAACAAAACCAGCATGTGTTGCTTAATCATCGATAAGGGTCAGTGGGCCCGTTTAATGTGGTTATCTCCAAAAGTCTGAAAAGTGCACTGTTGCAATTCTCTCATGTTGAACCCTTGGCCAGTCATTTGAGTGGCTCGAAAGTTTTTGCAAAGCTGAGCCATACTGTGACGTGGCCCGGCATAAAGCATGACATTTATCGTTATTGCCGTTCCTACCATGCATGTTGTAGGGTTCTCCTCCATGCTCTTGGGACAACACAGTAGTGCAAACAATCACAAGGGTATTTATTGCACCTTTCATAGATCGATGCCTGCTAGCCAAGTTGCTATCCACAAAACATGCCGATGGGCACAACGATAAATCTAGAAGTCCGACTCACCGCGACCGGATAGCGAGCGAATATGTTTGCCCCATGCTGGATCCCATCGCCTGGTCATTCACGCATACGGTCACGCGAGACGGTCTTGCAGAAGCATGGATCGGCGCACGCACGGCACGGCACGTCCGTGCTGCTTGCTGTCCCGATCCCAAGAGGCAGCCTGTTCTCTCCTGCGCCCCCAAGTAACCCTGCCGTGAGGCGGCGTTAGCAGCGCAGCACTCGCGCCATCTCTCGCACTGCGCACCAACCACATCGACGGCCGCGGGCATCACGCAGGCCACGCGGCAAAGCCGCACTACAGGAGACGTGCTATGCGGGAAAAACATCAGGGGACGCGCGAGAGTCGCGCATCCCCGCAATGTCAAACGGTAAAATCAAGGGGTGGCAAGCCACCCTGGCTGATGAAACCAGTTCACAGTGGGCGTCCATGACAAGTGGCCAACTGCAATCTAATGGGGCCTTTCCCCAGAAGTAAGCAGTGGTTCAACAACCTGAAGGTAGTCGATTATTTTTCGAAAGTGTTGGAGTTGTTTCCTCTCCTGAAAGTGACAGCACGAGCGGGACTGGAAAGGCTGCAAGAAGTGTTTGGTCAGTTTGGCTTTCTGAAAAAACTGATTACGGATGTGTCATATTTCACCACTCATCTGTTTGGTGCTACGTGCCGTTCTTTAGGAATTAATAACTGCACTACTTTACCCTGCCATCCAGTGTACAATTTGATAAAGCGAATCCATAGCACTCAAACCAATGTTGGCAGTCTTGGTAGGAAGTCAGAAGGATGGGGCAGTCCGCTTGAGTGGACATTCACAATCCGAGCTGCCGACAATTTTTCTCTTCTGCCTTCTTCAGTTTTGGAATGAAGTTGGCAAATCAGACTGGCAATTAGACATAGGCAGTCTGTTCTGCTTATGCTTCAGCACTTTGAGACAAGCTTTGTTCGGCTCTCAGTAGGAAAAGGCAGAGTTTGGGGTTGGCCAGGGCCTAGCAGAAGGCTCAGTATGGCCAGAAACATCGCCAACTTTCATTCAGTGCCGGCAGTCTCGTTCTAAAGCACAACCACGCTCTTAGCAATGTGATGAGGGGGTTCTCAGCCTCGCTTGCTTTTAAGTGGCTTGGTCCTGTTGTATATGTGGTTTCGGTTCCGGTTTGGGGATCACCTGCCGCCAGAGGCACCAGTGTCGCTATGTGTATATGTATGACTGTATGTGGCAATAAATGGGTGATTTTGTTTGGTTGCTAGCAGTTCGTGTACTTGACCGGCACCCGCCGCTGCAACATTGGCGATGAGGATGGGATCATTTCGGGGGGCGTGACTTTCGCCGCTTGCTTTCCGGCGCCATGAGCATTTCTGGACTCGCGCCGCCGCCCCCTTTCCTGCCTGTGCCTGGTCGACCTGCTGTTGCGTGGCCGCAATGGTTCCGCATCTTCGAGAACTACCTGCTTGCTTCGGGGGTCTCTGACTGCACGCCGGATCGTCGCAAAGCACTACTTCTTCACAGCCTCGGCGTAGAAGGTCAGCGCATATTTTATACATTACCACTTCCATCGTTGGACAACATCAAGCTCGGTGAGCAAACTGCTACTGAGAAAACGTCGGAAGATAGCAAGGGCACAGGCGACACAAGGCCTGAAGTATCGTCGTACGATATCGCAGTCGCCGCTCTGCACCCTCATTTTTCGGCAACAAGCAATGTTGTTGCCGAACGGCATCGTTTCAGTAGGCGAGTTCAGCAAGCTGGTGAATCAGTGAATGAGTACATCACTGCATTGCGGGAGCTTTCTGCTACATGCTCTTTTCCTGTCGAAGAAGATTCGCTGCGTGACCAGTTCGTTGCTGGTATTTCGTTTCGGAGCTTGCGCGAGCGTCTTCTGCTTGAAGGATTGTCTCTCTCGTTCGCTAGAGCAGTACTACTGGCAAGGCAGTTTGAGCAGGCGTATAATGATCTGCAAGAATTTCCTTCTGTAGATGTTGGACGCATAAATACTCGTGGAAATGCGCCTACACGTACACCAGAATCCGACGAGAGCTCGAAGCGGTTGCACAACCGCCAGTCTCATTGTTACCACTGCGGTTCATCCCAGCACAATGCAACATCAGTTCGCTGTCCAGCCAAAAGCAAGCGTTGTCACCATTGCGGTGTCATGGGTCACTTCCGCTCTGTTTGCCAGAAACGAGGCTCCGCTCCGGTGCGTGAGGTAGACAGCTGTCAGGATTGGGGGCTCAATCCCATCGTCCGTGGTCCTTTGCCAAGATTGGAGTACGGCATGAATTCGAAGGTAGCTGGCCCATGCCGTCGTCCAACTTATTTACGCTGAGATCGTTGAAGAAGTGAAGAACTATTTCTCAACGAGAACGAGGAAAAGGGTTTATTTACAGAAATTAAATCAGTCTAACATGACTGCTTGAGAAAAAGAGTAACAGTCCAACATGACTGCATGAGAGAAGTGACTCAGTCTAACATGACTGCTCAAGAAGAGTGTCCTCAGCATTCGCACAACCACAGTTTTTATACACTCGATCCGCCGGTCCTACGACGCGGCGACTGTTCGTTTACTCATCACCACCTCGCCGCTGCTCTGCTGATCAGTTTACAGACACAAAGGCACACACATTCCGAAGCCCAAGCGACGGCGTTGAAGGGGGTGCCGTTCCGGAAAGTATCGACGCCGATCGAGGGTCGCTCGTTGTTTTGCGTCTGCCGAAACGTGAGAAGCGCAAAAATACGTCGTTCCCGCGGCAGCTTCTCCAGGCGTGTCAAATCAGCTCCGCGTTGGGGAACTCTGGAATCATTGTCCACACACCGAACTCGTCCCGTCACAATGTCGAAGGGGCTGGAGGAAGGAAGCAGGTTTTCAGCACAAACGCCGCTTCTTTGAACGCCTCCCAGCTGCAGCGACGGAGAGGGAGAGGTGCGCGTCTTGCACCCCTTGTCGTAATCGGGTGGCAAGGTGGCAATCTTGCTTAGCGGCTCGCCATTCTTGACACAGCCAAGACTCTCCGAGCGAGGAAGTTTTGAGCATTCTGGCTGTGACGACGGCCGCTCGCTCCGCTGTTCACGTCACAGTTTCGATTGGCCGTGCGGACATATCTTTCCTTGTAGATTCTGGGTCGTCAGTTTCCATTGTTGCACATGATCTTTTTAAGCAGTATTTGGAAGGCCAAGTACTTTTGGCCCCGACTGTTCGGTTACTGGACTATTCAAAACAGCCAATTCCGGTTCGTGGATGTTTCTTCGCTGACGTTACGTACAAAGCTAGCACAACAAGCCTTCTTTTCTACGTCGTAGAACAAGGCACCTCACTCTTGGGTATCGATGCCATCAAGGCCCTCGGTCTACAGATTGATGGGTCATCTCTGCAATGCCTTGAAACGACGCTAACTTCTAATTCTCAAAGGGAACAGCGCCCTGACCCGACGAAAGCCGTGCAGGATATTAACCTCCCAAAGGAATTAGTTGGCGAGTTTGGATCTCTTTTCGATCCAGGCCATGGCCTCGCGAAAGGTTTTGTGTATCACGTCAAAACGCGATCCACGGTGCAGCCAGTGCAATCCAAACTTCGGCGCCTTCCGCTCTCGCTACGACCATTGGTCTCGGAAGAGCTCCATCGGTTGGAAAATCTGGACGTGATAGAGAGGGTGGAGGCATCTGAATGGGTGTCACCCATTGTGGTCATTAAGAAGAAAGAGGGAGGTATTCGCCTCTGTGTAGACCTTCGACAAGCAAACAAAGCTGTCATAATAGACAGCTTTCCCCTTCCTCATACAGAAGAGCTATTGCATAGTTTAGTGGGGGCTACAAATTTTTCTAAGCTAGACCTCGCATCAGCTTACCACCAGGTCATGCTTCACCCTGCGAGTCGCGATTTGACCGCATTTATAACTCACGAAGGCCTCTTTCGTTTTAAACGAGTGTGTTTCGGACTGGCTTCCGCGCCTTCTGCATTTCAGAGTATGATGTCCAAAGTCCTGCAAGGATGTAAGGGCGTGCTCTTCTATATAGATGACATTATAGCCTTCGGGCGGGGCCGGCAGGAGCACATAGATAACCTTGCAGCAGTACTTCAACGCATTAAAGAGGCAGTACTCAAACTGAACAGCACATGTATCTTCGATACGCAGGAACTTTCATTTTTGGGTCACAGTATCACAGCAAGTGGTATTGTTCCGCTGGAGGAAAAGGTTGCTTCCATCAAGGATACACCGGCACCCACCAATACAGCCAGCCTTCGATCGTTCCTGGGACTGGTCAAATACTACTCTAGGTTCGTTCCCAACTTTGCCGATATGGTTGAACCGATGCGCATTCTGCTTCGAAAGGGGCAACCATATGTTTGGCCTGGCGAGATAGACCCCAGTTTACGAAAGATCAAAGAGGCACTTGCGTCCAACATAGTCCTGCGGATGTTCAATGCATCTCTTCCAGTTGTTGTTTCCACTGACGCTTCAGACTGTGGGCTTGGAGCGGTTCTCCAACAGGTGGAGGGAGAGAAACTACACATTGTCGCCTTTGCTTCTCGAGCACTTTCATCTGCAGAGAGGAGATATTCAGTAGGAGAACGCGAAGCGCTTACGTGTGTTTGGGCGTGCGAGAAGTGGCATGTTTACTTGTGGGGACGCCATTTCACGTTGCTTACTGACCATCAAGCCTTAGTCACATTGCTATCTACTCAAGGGTCAGGAAGGCGTCCTTTGCGGATAGCACGGTGGGCGGAGCGCCTACTGCAGTACAACTATACAGTAAAGTACCGGAAGGGTTTGCAAAATCGAGTAGCAGATGCGCTCTCTCGTCTCCCTGCGTCACCTCCTCAGGAAGAAGAAACTTTACCAGATGAAACTGTATCAGTTGCCCTTATATCTTCTTGCATTACCAGGGAAGAGTTTGAACAGGCCCAGTCGGAAGACAGCACACTGCAACAAACCAAGGCCTACATTGAATCGTCCTGGCCTGCGCAAAAATCTCTGCTGGGTGAGCTTCAACCTTTCCTCAAACTTCGCGATGAACTGTCAGTGGTGGACAATTTGATTTTGCGTGGCGAACGCCTTGTGGTTCCCGCATCACTTACAGCGCGGATAATTACTGCTGCTCATGAGGCTCACCCTGGAATTGTACGAACGAAAGCACGTCTGCGAGAAAAATTTTGGTGGCCAGCCATTGACAGGCAAGTCGAGCTAGCTATTCAAACATGTAGTATATGCCAGGCAGCGGACAAGAGCACGAAGGTTATGGCTGCACCATTGAACCCGGTCCCCTTAACAAAGGAACCGTGGCTAAAGCTTGGCATGGACATTGTTGGCCCATTTGAGAGAGCACCACACGATTGTCGATATGCGATCACGCTGGTCGACTACTTTTCTAAGTGGCCCGAAGTATACTTTTGCAACCAAGCCACAACACGCACAGTAACAGGCTTCTTGGTGTCAGTGTTCGCACGTGAAGGTTACCCAGAGGAAATTGTTTGCGATAACGGGCCACAGTTTGCATCTCGAGAGTTCCAAGCTTTTCTGCAGGATCGCGGCATCCGCTTGCGGCATTCGTCCGTATACTACCCGCAAGCAAACGGACAGGTAGAACAGTTCAACAGAGTTTTTAAAAGCTTTGTTCAAGTGGCTACACTCGAGCAGCATCCCTTACGCCAAACGGTAACAGAATACTTGGGCATTTACTGTTGTACGCCGCATGCCACAACTGCAGTTGCTCCAGCACTTCTCCTGCATGGACGTCTGCCAAGGACTCGGCTCGATGTCGTTGGGTATCCGTCAGCAATATTTGCAACCGACCCTACTTCAGAGCTCCACCGCCTACGCGAGCGGGTGAAGCAAAAGCAGCAATGCAGTAAACTATACACAGATGCTCACAGGGCCGCAAGGGAAACCAAAGTGAATATTGGTGACCTTGTACGAGTACGCAGACAAACAACTGCTTTTAAAGGTGACCTGGCTTTTAGCCGCCCAAGAAAAGTGATAAGAAAGCAGGGGCAATCGTCTTTCCAACTTGATGATGGAAAAACGTGGAACGCTTCAAAGTTGTCAAGGATGCCACGAGTTTCTGCATCTATCTGTGGGTGGGGAGAAAGGAGTGACACAAATGACACCGCTAGGGAAAGCAGCTCACTGCCTACCTTGGAGAGACCCGTTTCAGAAGCGCCAACCGGAACTTCAGCTGTGGCTGCTGCGAAGCAGCTGCCTATGCCACCAGTGACCGGCTGTGAGCCGGAAGAGACTTCGCCTGCCGCCAGTGGTTTCTCAGAAGCATCGGGACCTCAGCGTAGGGTACAGCCATCAAAGAATAGATGACCTCCAGACCGCTATGGACACTAAGTACAGAAAGACACGTTTTGCAGTGAACATGAACCTGTCACAATCTGCACGAGTGTTGAGTTTGCCGACGTTGTGAAATATGGACATAAATGGAGTTGTATCTTGTTTTCCTCTTTTTGTTTTATATTTTTGTATTAAGTGCATAAGACAAGCACATTGTTGTTACTGTAAATATAATTCTGTAAAAGAGCACTAACGTACTACCACTACTAAATCACTAACCCATGTAGCTGTCTTTTTTTTTATAAGAAAGGGGAATATGTTGTATATGTAGTTTCGGTTCCGGTTTGGGGATCACCTGCCGCCAGAGGCACCAGTGTCGCTATGTGTATATATATGTCTGTATGTGGCAATAAACGGGTGATTTTGTTTGGTTGCTAGCAGTTCGTGTACTTGACCGGCACCCGCCGCTACAACAGGTCCATACCGAATAGAGAAAGTTTGGTCTCCACTTGCGTACTTGTTGAAGGATCCTCGTTCAGGAGAACTCAGCTGTGCCCATATCGCCAACCTGAAAGCTTTTGCATCACGTTCGGACAAGCTCACATTGGTGCCTGTCGGTGCGTGCGTCAGTGCCCAATCTCAGTCAGTGCCGATGGAGATTGCCCGAGCTCTCGCAAGTGGGCCCATTGGTTATCACAAGAGCAAGCAGCATAGCCACAGGAACTTTTCCTGGTGGCGTATAATGGGGAGCTATCCTCTCACAGCAACATGCTAGCGGCGCCCTTTCTGTATTTTTCACCCTTGGCACGGGAGCCCTTTGATTTTCTTGCCGGCCCAGGTCCAGGCGTTTGTGCAGTGTTGTGTGTCCCCGGAGACAATGAACGGTTTCGGCTAACAAAGGAAAGTACTGTGTTTTCTTTCGTGCATAGCACTCGTTGCCCCTCCTTTTGCAGCTTGATGGTATACAGCGGTGCGCTAGACTACGAGAGGTGACAGCTGACACGGCCCTGTGGCTCGCTAAGGCCGAATCCAGTCAGTACTTCTGTGAGATACAAGACCCCCACACGTATCTACACATTGCCATATACTCAGTGACCCAAGTTGATCTGACGGTTGGTTTAGAACCCAATGTTACCTTAGCACAGTAGCCCGATGCACTAACCATTTGACCGCAGACAACCCAGTGACCAAGGTATGCGGGAAAAGGGTTAGATATGAATATACATATATCCATACATACGTGTAGCCACCAGGCACAGTTAAGAGCACAGGGGTTTTGTTTGTACGTCCCTTCACTTGAACTACTGTAATTGTTTTTTTAACTCTTCCTCATCTCTTAAGCAATACCCCACTACTCGCTAATGTCTAAAACCGGAGACGCAGCAGAAGGAGAAAAAATATCGCCACAGATGGGCTCCTGCAGCAGACAAGTGGCCGTGGTCACTTGAAGAGGTGGTCAGATGGAGGGGTTGATAATGGGAGCCAGTCTGATCCTTATGATAGCAACTGTCTCTTCAGGCCCATTGCGCAAGATTGTGAAATGGTATTCAGAGCCTTTGATGACAGGGCAAGAACCGTCGTAGTGGGACTGGAGAGAACAACGAGGCATGTCAACAGGAACAAAAACGTTTGAGGATGTTTGCAGGTCTGAGGGTAGAATAATTTCATGCTTCTTCATGTGAGCAGATGTTAGCGATGGACGAAAGTTATGCATGAAAATGCGCTGACACTGGATGAAAGAAGATGGATCTGAAACATTCTGCTGAGAAGAGGTTTATTGGCGGCTCCTAATGCAAAAGCGCAGCGACCGGGAACAGCGAGACAGCCCGAAGCACTGTCCAAAAAGGCGACAGTAATCAACAGCGCGAGCCAAGCTGAGCGGCGCGTTGGCGATGTGGCTCTGCCGCGAGGCCCGTCTTCTTCTTCACAATCTCCCCCCCCGGACAAAAGGAGCCAACCTGGTGCCTTAAGAATCAGTAGGCAGAGGGTCGTGATAGGGCTTGAGACGCGACACGTGGACAATGTCACGTCCACGCCAGTGCAAGTCTTCAGGTGGTGACAGTGGCTCACTTAGAAAATTCACGAGAGATGTTTGCTCCAAGACTCGGTAAGGCCCTTCGAATTTTGGGACGAGCTTCGAGGAAAGCCCCAGAGTCGCGAAATGAACAGACAACTACACAAGAACGCCTGGAGCGTAGGTGGTGTTTGGAAGCGTGTCGGTGCGGTTTTCTTTCTGGCGCTGCTGTTGCTCTGCCATAAAGGAGCGCGCTAGCTGGCGGCATTCTTCGGCTCGTCGGGCGACGTCGGACACAGGTAGACACTCGGAGGCATCAGAACGGTATGGAAGGAGCGTGTCGATGGTATGCGTAGGCTCGCGGCCATACAGGAGGAAGAAAGGTGAAAATCCCGTAGTGGCCTGGATCGCGGTGTTGTACGCGAACGTGATGAATGGAAGGATGCGGTCCCAGTTACCATGATCAGACGCCACGTACATCGACAGCATGTCACCAAGAGTACGGTTAAATCGCTCTGTGAGCCCGTTAGTCTGGGGATGGTATGCCGTGCTTGTCCGATTAATAATACGGCATTCCGAGAGCAAACTTTCGACGACTTTGGAGAGCAAGGCGTGACCTCGATCGCTGAGGAGTTCTCGAGGTACGCCGTGTCAAAGCACGAAGCGATGTAGGACGAAAAAGGCTACATCCCGCGCTGTAGCACTTGGTAAAGCAGCAGTTTCAGCGTAGCGTGTCAAATGGTCAACAGCAACTACGATCCACCGATTGCCATCTGGCGTCATAGGAAGCGGGTCGTATAGGTTGATGCCGACGCGTTGAAGGGTGTGGCAGGGCATGGGAGCGGCTGCAAGGCACCAGACGGGCATACAGGCGGCGATTTGCGGCGTTGACAGTCAAGACAGCACTGAAGAAACTTTTCTACAAAATTGTACATGCCGCACCAGTAGTAGCGGTGGCGAATTCGTTCGTACGTCTTGAAGACTCCGGCGGGGCCACACTGTGGATCGTTGTGGAAAGCGGCACATATTTGTGACCTTAAGCTGCACGAAATCACCAGAAGCCACCGACGGCCTTCAGGAGAGTAATTGCGTAGGTGGAGCAGCTGGTCACGAATGGCAAAATGAACTGCTTGGCGTCGGAGGGTTCGGGATACAGAAATGGTCGATGATCCAGATAGATAGTCGAAAAGAGAAGCAATCCATGGGTCACGACGTTGTGCGGTGGCAAAGGAGTCCATGTCGAGAGATGACATGGAGTGTGCGGAAGTTGTTCCGCAGGCCGAGTCTGGAGGTAAAGGTGAACGAGACCGGGCGTCTGCGTCGGAGTGTGTTCGCCCACTGCGGTATACGACACGAATATCGTACTCCTGGATGCGTAATGCCCAACGGATTAGGCGGCCAGTGGGATCTTTCAAGTTGGCAAGCCAACAAAGCACGTGGTGGTCTGTGACCAAGTCGAATGGGCGCCCGTACAGGTATGGTCGGAAATTGCCAAGTGCCCATACTAAGGCCAAGCACTCTTTTTTGGTCACGCTGTAATTGGCCTCGGGCTTCGTCAGCGTACGACTCGCATAGGCGACTACGTATTCGGGGTAGCCGGGCTTTCGTTGGGCGAGGACGGCGCCGAGACCGACCCCGCTGGCATCTGTGTGTACCTCTGTTGCAGCAGACGGGTCGAAATAGCGAAGAATAGGTGGGGAGGTGAGAAGACGACGCAGCGTAGCAAAGGCGGAGTCACATGCAGGGGACCAGGAGGAGAGGGTGGTGTCCCCACGCAGAAGCCGAGTCAATGGCGCCATGACCGATGCGAAATTCCGAACAAAGCGCCGGAAATACGAGCATAGGCCCACAAAGCTTCGAAGTTCTTTGATGGTCTGAGGCTTCGGAAACTCAGCGACTGCTCGAAGTTTTGCAGGATCGAGTAGAATGCCGTGCTTGGACACAACATGGCCTAAAATGGTGAGCTCTCGTGCAGCGAAGCGGCACTTCTTGAGGTTGAGTTGGAGGCCAGCATTCGTTAGACAGGTCAAAACAAGTCTGAGGCGGAGCAGGTGAGTCAGAAAATCAGGCGAGAAAACCACGACATCGTCAAGGTAACACAGACATATGGACCACTTGAGGCCACGCAGCGTTTTGTCCATGAGTCGTTCAAAGGTGGCAGGGGCGTTACAAAGCCCGAATGGCATTACGTTAAATTCATATAAGCCGTCAGGCGTAATGAATGCGGTTTTCTGGCGATCGGCTGCAGCCATTGGTACCTGCCAGTACCCTGAACGCAAATCAAGGGACAAGAAGAATTCTGCTCCCTGAAGACTGTCGAGGGCGTCGTCGATGCGCGGCAAAGGATAGACGTCTTTGCGCGTGACCTTATTTAGCCGACGGCAGTCGACGCAAAAGTGAATAGACCCGTCCTTCTTGCGAACGAGAACGACAGGAGATGTCCAGGGACTGTGCGAAGGTTGAATAACGTCACGGCGCAGCATATCTTCGACTTGGGTGGTAATGACACGACGCGCTTCGGCAGAGACGCGGTACGGTCGTTGATGTAACGGCTGATGTGAACCGGTGTCAATGTAGTGCTGCACTTCCGACGTGTGGCCCAAATGAGGTTGTGAAACGTCGAATGAACTTCTAAAGTGGTGCAGGAGATCAAGAAGGTCGGTGCGTTCGGCAGGTGTGAGGGTATCGGCGATGGCACTCGAGAATGCATCCCTGGACGTCTCCTCAAGCGCGGAAATCGAAGATGACTGGCCGGAGTCGACATCAAAAGAGTCTCCGGGGACGTCAACCAAAGACGAAGAGTGGAGGAGTTCCACAAAGCCAAGGCATTCACCAACGAGCAACATAATAGGCGCACAGAGGGGATTGCAAAAGTATATATTGCTGCAGCCGCCGGCCATGTCAAGTGTTGCAAAGGGTAGTGGGAGAGATTTACGGCTCATGAAGATGTCGGACGGTGTGCAGAGGACCATTGCATCAGTGATGGCATCGCAAGAGAAGGGTACAAGAGCGAAGGAGCCGGGTGGAATATTTGTGTCCTCGCGCACGGTAAGTTTAGAAGGGCGCTCACAATCTTCGTGCAAGGGTGCGTCACAAGGGGAAAATTCAACTTTGGCGTGTGCGCAGTCAATCACGGCTTTATGATGGGATAAGAAGTCCTATCCGAGGATGACGTCATGCGAGCAGGTGGGAAGAACAATACACTCAACTATGTAAACACTGCCGTGAATAAGCACACGTACAGTACAGGCTGCGTGCGGAGTGACGTGCTGTGCGCTTGCCGTACGAAGCGACAGTCCAGAAAGCGGCGTGGTCATCTTGCGCAGTGAACGGCATAGTATGGCGGCTATCACAGAAACGGCTGCGCCGGTATCCACAAGAGCGAATGTCGGAACACCTTCTACACAAATTTCGACCACGTTAGCAGAACAGGCGCGAGGACTTGTACAGTACGAATGGGGCGCAGTTCTTGCCTCGTGAACTGCGACGTTCAGTTTTCCTGGTCAGGTGGTGCGGGTCGCCGACGCATTGGGGAGAGCGAGCGTCGGCGAGGGGATGGTGAGCGACGCGATGGAAATTCTGGAAGGTCAGCACGAGCATACGGTTGGGGGGAAGGAGTGGTGTATTGGCGAAAGGGCTGGCTGCCGTACTGGAAGGGCCGAGAGGCATCGCCGAACGCTTGAGGCCGACGGCGGCAACATCGGGTGACGTGTCCAGGAGTGCAGAAAGAATAACAGATGGGACGATTGTCAGGCGTCCTCCAAGGATTCGCTCTCGGTGCGGTCCAAGATGCAGCATGGGCTTCCGGTGGCACCGGTTGGGAATGGGTCGTGAAAGCCGCAGGCGGAGGCCTGCATACTGCCTGCACGTACGTAAGAGGCGCGGCCACAGGCAGGACTGGCTGCACATAGGTGAGAGGCGTGGTGACAGGCTGCACTGCCAGCGCAGAGTTGCGATTCGCGGCTGCAGGCGGCTGATGGTGTGCGGAAGGGACAACTTGAGCGGCTTTTTCGGGAATGAGAGTGCGGAGCGTGTTTGGAAGACGGGAGGTGGGCTCCTGAGTGAAGGGCACTAAAGAAAGTTCGTGGGCAACTTCCTCACGCACGAAGTCCTTGACCTGTAAATAATGAGCATGGGTCGTTCATGCTGTCAAGGCTTGCCACCAAGTCGTCTCTTCCCAGAGCACGCCGAGTCGAAGCGCATTGCTTCCTTAACTCATCATAACTTTGACGTAGGCTGACGACTTCGGACACAGTGCGCGGATTCCTGGCAAGGAGCATCTGGGAACCGCCGTCATCGATGCCCTTCAGTATATGGTGAATTCGCTCAGCTTCGGGCATTGCGGCGTTGACTCGTTTACACAGGTCCATGACGTCTTCAATGTAGCTCGTGAACGTTTCTGCCGTCTGCTGTGCTTGGGCGCGAAAGCGTTGTTCAGCGCGCAGCTTGCGAACAGCGGGTCGGCCGAACACTTCCGTAAAGGTTGTCTTGAAGATTGACCATGTGGGTAGGTCTCTTTCGTGGTTGTGAAACCAGAGTTGGGCAACACCAGCCAGATAAAAGATGATGTGGGTTAACTTCGCTGGATCATCCCACTTGTGCGCGCTCACCCGTTCATATGACGCCAACCAGTCTTCTACGTCTTCGTCGTCTGCACCGCTGAAGATCTTGGGGTCCCGTTGTCGTGGAACGCCGGTGCAAGTGATGGACTGTGGCGTCGGCCCCGTTTGGGATGAGCTGTCGGTCATGGCGGGCGATAGCGTTCTTGATCTCAGCTCCAGGGTTTCAAGTGACGGGGTTTGAGTCCCAGCACCTCCACCAATTAAGAAGAGGTTTATTGGCGGCTCCTAATGCAAAAGTGCAGCGACCAAGAACGGCGAGACAGCCCGAAGCACTGTCCAAAAAGGCGACAGTAATCAGCAGTGCGAGCGGAGCCGCGCGTTGGCGATGTGGCTGTGCCGCGAGGTGCGTCTTCTTCTTCACACTGCGTAGATACAGGGTTGACGAGGTCACCAGGCAAATGGAGGGTGCAGCCGTGAACCATCTCGGCTACAGATCAGGCAAGTCCTGGTAGGAGTGTTGACCGAAGGCCAAGCAGCACGATTGGAAAATGCGATACCCAATCCTCCTCATGAGGCTGAGTGGGCAGTGCAACTTTCAAGTGTCAATGTTGTGGGAAGCACACGCGCCCATCTTCCCCCGCGCCGTCGCGTCAAGAGCCGGCATAGACAGGGGAGATGCACTATGCCCTCTCCCGATTCTCCCTCGCTCTCGCGACGCATGCGCGCCCTTCCTCCCCGACTTGGGAGCAGATAGCTGACGTGCGAGGAGGACATTCCTCTCGCCCAGGTAAAAAGGTACAAAACAGCGCGACCGGGGGAGACCCGCTCTCTCTGAGGCCGGACCCCTAAACTGCCGGACTGGAGTACCTGCCGCAACCCGTGAGTGACCATGTTTCCTGACTATCCCGGGCAACGAGGCCAGCCTATTTATCACTATTACAGAGAGGACGTCCCTCTGCCAGTGTTCTTTATTGCCGGTAGCAATAAACGTTCTTACAGTTGACGCCGCTGGTTGCCTTATTTGTTCGAACCCGACGTAGCCGCGATTCCCATGCTATGGGTTGGGGAGTAACACAAAGCGACTGCATGGGGCTAGATCCGGAGCTCGCCTTCAGCCCTAGCTGCACGCAAAGTGGAACCCCACAATGTAGCCTCTTGACGATGCCGTTAAATGCGGGATGGTAAGCAGTTGTGCCAATGCGTGCACAACCCAGAAGGAATGTTACAGATGTGAAAAGTGCCAGCTCAAACTGTCAGCCCCGATCATTGGTCACTCTTGATGACACACCAAAATGACTAGTCCAGGTAGACAAAAAAGCATGAGCAACTGTCTCCGTCGTTATGTCAGGCATTTGAGCTGCTTCAGGCCACCGTGTGTACTTATCACTACACGTAAGCAAATAAGTATAACCACGGCATGGTGGCAAAGGTCTAGCGAAGTCCAAATGAATGGTGTCAAAACGTGCATTCGGAAAAGGAAAATTTGCCCAGTAGAGTCTTGGTGTGCCGTTGCACTTTGATACATTGACAGGTTGTACAAGTGCAGACCCACTTGCGTGTATCAGTGCATATGCGTGGCTGGGTGTAACATTCGGTGATAAAGTGTTGCATGGTACGTACGCCTGGATGGCTGATTGAGTGCTTGTTTATCTCCAACTTTCTTGTGTCTGTGGTTTTTCTTGTGCTAAGTTACTAGTTCAATTGTGGAAGACCGACTAGCCCAACAACCAACTCTTCTAGTATCCAAAACAGCATAGGCAGGAAGTTTTCATTTTTCCAGGTGGGGCTGGGGCCCGACCAGCTTTATATATATTGTTACGAAGAGTTGCGAAGAAATAATTTTATGTACAGGTGAAAGACGATGATCGTACCGTGATCGTAGCGCAGCCCGGCCTCTCAAACTCCTCGTTCTCTTCGTCTTCTCTTCTCTCTTCTTGTCCGCCCCTTTCGTATCCGTTACATTTCCCCGCAAGCAGACGAAGCCTGTGGGGTGAGTCAGGATGGACAAGCAGGGTAGAAAAACTTCAGGCGAGCAATATGAGTCAGCTGAGTTCTGCTTAATTGCCGACCATTGCACAGGAGGCTCGTGACGTGAGTGAGTTCGCTCAGGCGGTCCACAACTACAAATGGGCCTGAATATTGTGACAAGAACTTTTGGCACAATCCATGCTTGCGTTGCGGTGTCCAAAGAAGGACCAAGTCACCTTTTTTCAACGATACTTGTATATGACGGTCGTAGACTTAGCGAGGCCAGAGTACGAAGACGAGCTATTCGACTGGCTTCTTCGGCGAGACACAATGTCTTCGATACACAATCGTCACTGTGCAGTACGAAGGGTAAGGAAGTGTCCAGAGGGCTTCGCGGTAACCTTGCATACAGGATATGAAATGGGCTATAGTTCATGGTTTCGTGTTTCGCCGTGTTGTATGCGTAAGTGATGAACGGAAGCATGTCATCCCAGTTCTTATGATTGGAGGAGACGTACATGGCAAGCATGTTGGTCAGCATTCTGTTCGTCCTTTCAATGAGGCCATTGGTCTGTGGATGATACGGTGTGGTATGACGGAACTGTGAAGTGCACAAACGAAGTAACTCTTCAATGGCATCAGCAGTGAACTGGCGACTGCGGTCGCTGATGATGACACGTGGTGGGCCATGACGAAGGACCACGGAACGCAGCAGGAAGATCGCCACACAAGCAGCGGTGGAAGACGGTATGGCTGCAGTTTCTGCATACCGTGTAAGATGGTCTACACAGACAATTATCCAACGGTTCTTGTTGTTAGATAACGGGAATGGACCCAAAAGGTCAATGCCTACTTGCTCGAACGGTGTACTGGGCGGTGTCAATGGCCGAAGGGGACCTGGCGCTGCGGTGGTCGGTCGCTTGTGACGTTGGCATGTTTCACAACTAGCGACATAGCGCTTGGTTGTTTCGTACATCTTGGGCTAGTAAAAGTGCTCCTGCATGCGATGCAGCATTCGTACGAAGCCGAAATGGCCGGATGTCACATCGTCATTCATGGCGCGTAGAACGTCGGAGCGGAGACTGTCGGGGACAACAAGCAGAAAACGCGCTCCATGCCCGGAGTAATTAGTTTTGTAGAGCAATTTATCACGGACAGTAAAGCGAACGCTGCCTTTAGATGTATGGTCGGCGACAAAAAGCGGATCGAGGGTAACATCATTCTGTTGTTCTCGCTGAAAGTCTGCCGCGTCAGGGAACGTAGAAGTAACAGCAGCGAGACAGTCGTCAAAATTCTCAGCATCGCAATCGGTAGTCGCAAGAGGAATCCGAGAGAGGCAGTCTGCCTCAGCGTAATGACGGCCACTCTTGTACGATACCACAAAGTCGTATTCTCGAGGCGCAGCGCCCAATGTGCGAGGCGACCAGAGGGATCACGCAAACCGACGAGCCAGCATAAAGAATGATGGTCGGTGATAATCTTGAATAGTCTACCGTAAACATAACACCGAAACTTTTGTATGGCGAAAACTGCTGCCAGGCATTCCTGTTCCGTAACTGTATAATTGCATTCAGGTTTGCTCAGGCAACGGCTGGCATATGCGACAACATGTTCTGCGCCACTGTGATGTTGTACAGGCACCGCTCCTATCCCGATTCCACTAGCATCAGTGTGAACTTCAGTTGGTGTCACTCATAGGTTAACGCCTGGTACGCTTGCTTGAGCGAGCGCAAGGAACACACGAACGCAAGGTGCAGCACACACAACATTCATTCAATATGGACTTTTAGGAACAGGAAAACACGGTAACATTTCACTTATAGCACACGGCATGCGTCCTCCCTTACTAAGCTTTCCGCTCACACTACCGCGTTTGCAAACGGTTGCGGCAATTGTCTATTTGCTGTAGTAGGAGCGCTTACAGTACCGGTACTCTTCGAGGCGGGTATCAGCGGCCCCCAGTCTGTGGTCCGTCGTTTTAATATGGTCGTCTTCAGTCTTTGCTGGCGTCCGGCGTCACCGATGCCCCGGCCGACGTGACGAAGGCACCGTCGCTGAGGAGCTGTCGCGCTCCGGCAGAGCGGGGCTCGTGCCGGCTGGCGCTCCCGGTGCGCGCCGGCCCAGCTTAGTTCTCTGGACGGGACGGTGACTGGCTGTAGCCAGCCTCCGCGTGTCTACGTTCAGCGGTACAAACGCTGACGTGTCCTGGCAGGTAGGTCCGGGCCAGGGGTAGTTCCGAGGACGTCGGACATCTGCTCGCCGAGCCTGGTACTCGGGCGGGACGTCGATGTATCACCTACAAACTGGGGCAGGACCCAGAGAGGCGATCTCCGGCCGTCTTCTCCTGGAACGCTGCACCCGGCCACCACGTCCTTCCCTGCGTGCGCCTCTTCTCCAAGATGGCGGCTCCACGCGCTCGCTTCACTCCTTCTTTCTCATCTTCTTTCTTTCCTTACGCTTGTCACTCCTGACAGTCGGGCAAGATGTATCGAAGTGATGCAAGAGAGGTGCTGACGTTAGTATAAACTTCAGTTGAGAGAATGATGCGTCACACTCTGGTGTCCAATTGAAGGATGCATTTTGTCGCAAAATACTTGTCAATGGGTAAACGATGTCGACAAACCGGGGAACAAAACGACGAAAATACGAACATAGGCCAATGAATGAGCGGAGTTCTCGTGCTGACTGCGGTCGTTTGAAGGAGTTCACCGCTTCAATTTTACGAGGATCGGGTCTGATGCCATCCTTGTTGACTGAGTATCCCAGGACCAGTGTTTGACGTTCGCCGAAACGACACTTTTTTGAGTTTAGAACCAATCCAGCTTTCTCAGTGCAGTCGAGAACGAGGCTGAGGCATTCGTTATGTTCTTCAAACGTGCGGCCAAAGATTACAACATCATCGAGGTAACACATACATATCTCCCACTTTAGACCACATAATACTGTGTCCATGAATCTTTAAAAGGTGGCAGGAGCATTGCAAAGACCAAAAGGCATAACATTAAATTCGAATAGGCCATCTGGAGTCACGAAAGCAGTCTTTTCCTTGTCGGCAGGGTCCATAGGTATTTGCCAATACCCCGATCGCAAATCAAGTGTTGAGAAGTAAGAAGCAGCGTGTAAGCAATCAATGACGTCATCGATTCGCGGTAGTGGACAGACATCCTTCTTCATCACTGCGTTTAGATGTCTGTAATCCACGCAGAATCTCCAGGAGCCATCTTTTTTTCAGACCAGGATTACTGAGGCTGCCCATGGACTAGATGACTCTTGAACGACGCCTTTGTTCATCACCTCCTTGACTTGCTCTGCAACAACTTTGCGCTCGGACGATGGCACTCGGTAGGGCTTCTGGCGGATGGGGTGTGCTGAGCCGGTATCTATTCTGTGACGAGCGCGGGACGACGGTAAATGAAGGGGTGCATCTCCATGCGTGAAGTCGAATGCAACCTCATGTCTGGCAAGGACCTGTACTAGTGCTTGCTGTTCTGATGTACCGAGAGCCTTGCTGATCATGCCAAGCATTAGCTCTTCAGAATGGTGATTATCGCAAGGAGAGCAAGCTGTAGAGACGTCCGTAGTTAGTGCCGCTATTGAGCTACATGCGGCTTTATCAAGAGAGCGATTTTCATACTGCGAGGAAGGACAACTGGTGTGGCGGAACAGTTCAGTGCCCACAATGTGGCGACTCCTTTCGTCATGCACACGACAGAGCAGGGCACAAGTATGTCTTTTTTAGCACAGTTTATGCTGAGAGGCCTAACTACAACATCAACACAATCAGCATCAACTGTAGTTGCCGAAACACGAACGGGCGTCAGGCACCACGATGGTGCAATCACTTCATCAAGAACACTGAGTGTGTCTGTGTCCCTGTCTTTACCAGCGGAGCTTTGTTCAGAATGTGCTGATATAAATAACTTGTTCAATGATATTTCACCACAACCACAGTCCACGGAAGCGCCGCATTGTTCAAGCAAATCGATACCAAGAATAACATCGTGCAAACAACAAGAAAGGTCAAGGAATTCCGACACAAACACTCTCCCAGCCAACAAAACACTCGCAGCACAAACACTAAGGGGATGAAGCCACTCGCCGCCTGCTCCACGAAAGATAATACTGTCGTTCCAAGAAAACATAACTTTGTCGTCTAGACGGTTTTTGAAAGCGAGGCTCATCACAGACACAGTCGCCCCAGTATCAACTAACGCCATGGTCGGTATTCCGTCAGTCGAGACATTCACTTTGTTTTGTACATCACAACAGGCAGAGGTATTTCTTGCAAAGACCGTCCGGCGACCACACCTCCATTGGCCGCGGATGCTACTTTCCCGGCGGCGGTGAGAAAGAACGGCGCCGAGGAGACGGAGAGCGACAGGGACGGCTATTTGGCGCTCAGATGCTGGCGAATCGCTGCGGCTGGTCTCGTGTGAGAAGTGATCCCTTGGAAGCAAATCGGTCGTCTGCCAGTCATATGAAGTGTGGGTTCTGGGTGGCGAGAACATCGATGGTGTCCTACGTGATTGACAGGCTTGGCGACGACACCGAGCTATGTGGCCTGTGGAACCACAGTTGTAGCACACGGGAGAGTCACGGTTCACAGCGTCTTCCTCGAAACGAATGGTAGACGGCTGCAGGTGGCGAGAAAGTTTGTGGTCATGTTGATAACCTGTCTCTGCTGCTTGCTGAAATCCGTTATATCTTTCATAAGTCGCGTCGTGGTAGTAGGGTCGGTGCTGTTCTTATCGCAGCCTGACAGAAGTCACAGGGCCTCGGGGGTAAAAACGCGGCTGCTCTCGTTGTGGCCGAGCGTCATAAATAGGGCCTCTGTCGTAGGGACGTGGCTGCTGTCGGGGCACAAGTTCATAATCCTCAGTGCCCCTTGCCACAGGGTACGAGGAGAAGGATGCCACGTTTGGCTCAAAATCTGGTGGTAGGCGGCAGCTATGAGTGCCTGGATGTGTCTCTTGCGCATGCAGGGTGAGTTCTTTCCGAACTATTTGTCGTTGATGCAACTATCTATCGAACTATCTATCGTTGATGCAAGATTTTAAGGGGCTGGTTGCTGTTCATGCTTGCAACTGTCGTCACATTGGCTAGCCTGCCAAACTTCGGCGTTATGCGCCTCATCTTTAGTTGCTCGAAGGTGCGACAGTGCCGAATGATGTCAGCGACGGAAGCCAGGTTGTCTTTTGCGATGAGGAAATTGTAAACATCCTCGGCAATTCCTTTTAGGATGTGCCCGACTTTGTCTTCCTCAGACATTCCAGAGTCCACCATCCTACACAGTTTTATTACTGCCTCAATGTAGGTACTGCAGGTTTCGCCTGGTACTTGCGCATGTTGCAGTAGCGTCTGTTCTGCCCTTTTCTTTTTCGTCGCAGAGTCACCGAATCGCTCTTTGATTTCTGAAACAAATCTTCCCCATGTTGTGAACGTTTCCTCGTGGTTGTCGAACCACAACATCGCCGTATCCATTAGAAAGAACACGACGTTTGAAAGCTGAGAAGCGCTGTTCCACTTGTTGGCAGCACTCACCCGGTGATAATGGATGAGCCATTCCTCTATGTCTTCGTCCGATCTTCCGGCGAAGGGACGCGCATCTCTCAGTTGCAGAACAGAACTTGTCGGGGCAGCTGTTGGAATGGGCCGTTGTTCGTCTGCATCGTGGGACATATTCAGCTCCCGTGGATTCAGTGGGAGTCCAGCAAAGCGACGGCTCCGTCGAAGAACTTGTGCTTCAGCCTCCGTCTTCGGGTGTCGACTACCCCGCACCTTCCACCACAACTGTTACGAAGAGTTGCGAAGAAATGGTTTTATTTACAGGCGAGGGACGATGATCGTAGCGTAATCGTAGTGCAGCCCGGCCTCTCGAACTCATCATTCTCTTCGTCTTCTCTTCTCTCTTCTTGTCCGCACCTTTCGTATCCGTTCCAATATATATATATATATATCTCACCTGGCGGAGAATATGGAAATTTACAAGACCTCATAGTAGCTAGGAGACAGTTCAGTTTCACAGCCCGAGTCCTCTAGCACCACCAAGAATGTGGTGTCTCTTGTTGGTGTAATCTTCCTTCGTGTAATTCTGTTATAATTGGCTATCACTAATATTGCTTCGCCTTTCTGGGAAAACTACAGCCTCTCTTTCTCTTTCTTTCCATTTTCAGTGAGTGCATGACTGCTGTTAATTCTAATTTCGAGTGAATCCGGCTTCACCTCATTTTGGTAACTGAGTGAATTATACAGGGTGCTCCAACTATGCACCAGCAGTAGTGTTACTCCAGCCGCCCAGTAACTTTTTGTTACTGAGATTTATTTCGGTAATCGCAATTATTTATCCAACTCAAAAAGTAGTGTCCTAATTATCAAAGTGTCAATGGGACATTTATAGGCACCCCCAAATGACATGTAATTGCAGTGTTTTCACTGAAGTACTAATTGCATACAATTTTTTCCGACTGGCAAAGAAACATCACGAAATATGAAAAATAGCATGTGACTGCGCTCCCACCTGTATCATAAAGCAGCCCCCTCGAATAAGCTGGTTGAAAGCAACTGCATGCCTTTTGCAAACCTGGAAAGACAACATCACCTTGATAATGGTACAGAAGGCGCACCAACAGCAGGTATCGCGTTTCACAGCTATTCCTTCCTCTAATTTCTACGGCACACTTATTATCCATCCCTCAAGGGCAACTGATCACATTGATAACAAACGCGCCTTGATAGCGTGGCCGAAACGCCACTCTTACCACGCACGAAATTCGACAAGCAATGAAATAGGTGTGGAATGTTTCAGTATTCGTGCTCTGCTCGCACCGCATCGAAAGAATGAGCGCGCAGCTATATTTCGCACCAGAAACTTGCTTCAGACCAAAAGCAAAATAAATTGATGGTTTTATTTTTCATGAAAGCATATGCGTGCTACAAAAACAGGTTCATGGCAAAAAATAAAAGCGAAACAAATAGACTGAGAAGCGACGCACATCCAGAGAAAAGGCAAAACCGATGCGTTCAAGAAAGAAAATATATCACTTCTAAATGAGCCGAATTCGCAATTAGGATTGCTGCACAAAAAATAACAAACAACATCGGATTTCAGTTTGCCCTTATTAGCTATGAATTCTTAATGCCCATTGAACATCAGCTGCTGTCTAGAGGACGTGTTTGAATAGGTCTCCTTCTGCAGCTACGCAGCACTGAGTTCACTTTATCACATATTCAGTTACTTTCTTGATGACCGACGCTAGAACCCTACGGCAGGCATCCGTTATCCTTGCCTTGAGCTAATCTGACGTCCGTCTTGATCACGTAAGCACGATCTTTCACAAAAGCCTAAAGAAAGACATTGAGTGTAGAGAGGTCAGGTAACCAGTCGCCGGCCTATTTACAGGCCTGTACCTTCCGATCTATTACACATAAAAAGTGGCATTCAGCCAGTTTCATGCTCGCCTGCTGCTGTTTGCTGGTGCCCCATCTTGCCCATAGCACAGAAGGGGAAGACGTGACAGCGGCACTTCACTGATAAACTCATCAACCACTCCTTCAAGGATTTAGTCCACGTGACGATGTCCAGTCAATGTGTGATCGAAGAAGATGGGACTGATTATAGCAACCGGTGTCAATTCTGCATTACATATTGAACGACCACTGGTACTTGTGGCTCTTGACTTCTCTCTCTCTTCTCTTTTTTTCTTTCATCTTTATGTCCCCCTCCTCTTCCTCAAGGTGCTGAGTCATGCTCCCTAAAGGTTTGCAGAAAATAGTGCCTCTTCCTCTTCACAACCACACTCTCTCTCTGCTGGGCCGTCTTCAGATGCCCTAGTCGGCTCGCCTAGCAAAGACGACAGGATTAAAAGCAGATACTTTTCACGAGTGAGGACAGAGGCTCCTGATGTGAACTGAGACATTTAACTTGCTCCTGCACGGAGTGGGCTCCCATACTGGAGTCGTGCAACTAAGCTTAATAAACCCTTTTTGCTTCATTTTCTACAACTTGACGTCGTAGTCGATGGGCTTGGTGGATTTCGTGCCCAGAACGCCACCCTAGCTGCAACACTGGGTGGCCACGTCCTGCATACTAGCATAAGGGTTTGAGGCCATGAATGGTAGAACGTCCGTGCTTAGGTTAGGTCTAAAAGATGCAATCCTCCGCTGTTGTTTCTTGATGCTGCCGGTTTGCCTCACATTTTCATAATTTCTGATGATAGTCAATGTGTTTAGTCTAGCACAACACTTCCATATATTTGCAGCCTTCCTATTGTTGTCATTTGCAGCTCCGAAGGCAAAGATCTTGTTTTCCTTTTGCTCATTAGAGAAAGACATGGTGACTGGGATGAAAGAAAATGCACCTTTAAACCCTTGCAGTGATGTTGTCAATTTGCTTTTGTGGTGACAGGTTTTGCAGCAAAAAAAAAAACAAAACAAAAAATCCATGCACTTTATCTACGCTAAGACTATGGCTATCACAGCTTGTTTCCAACTAACACCAAATGCGATGTGCTAATTCGGCCAGGGAGCGGCAGATAAGGCACTAGCTCGATTACAATGTTTTTCTTTATTTTCTTTATTTCGTCCTGTCTAACTCAGATGGAGCATGTTCAAGGGCGCTGCTTTATGATGCGGGTGGTAGCGCAGTCACATGGTATTCTCCATATTTTGCAGAGTTTGTTTATCAATCGTATAAAAGTTGTACGCAATTAGTACGCCGCTGAAACTACCACAGTTAGCCTACACAGTTACGCCTACAAAACCTCATTGACGCTTTGATAATTAGGATAGTATGTCTCAAGTTAGATAATTAATCACAATGACCTAATTAAATCTCAGTAACGAAAAAATTACTTGTAGCTACTCCACTGTACTGGAAACAATATTCATTCGATTTTTTCGAGTAATGCATTGCTCTCTTTTTAAATCTTCGTGAAGTATAGTTCATTGGGACACCCTATATATATATATATATATATATATATATATATATATATCTATATATGACCTCTGCATACAAGTGACGATATTTCCATCCCTAATAAATATTGTATGTTATTAGAATAAATAATGTAAATTATTATAAATGTTCTTCTGTCATGAGTCGTTAGCATTGTTTACAGGAAAAAGAAGCAATACTGAGACACATATCATTCACGTACATTTCACATGCCATTGATAAAATATTCTGCCGAAGGAGTCACTGATGTCTATAGGTCTTTTTCAGGGTCAAAAAAAGCATGCAAAGCAATCTGAAGCAAGGTGAACATACAGCAACATATTCATTCTCTAGGTATAGGCTATACATACCTTTAGAAATAATTGTTAATTGGCTACCTCCTTCTCTTTCAAAAGTATAAGGAAATTTGTCATGTGTATATATTTAAATATATTGTGTATGTGGCACCTGTGGCCCTCGGACACCCGGCTTCCAGAGCCGCGACTTCATACGAGTCAAAGAGATAGAAGAAGCTATTTACATAAGAAATTCGGACCACCCACGAGGCTTCCGTACTCACTTGCTTCAGGCCTGCCAATATTGCCGCCAGCATTGCGAGAACACAAGACGACCGCCACATCCCAACTGCGTTTAAAAGAGCCGCCACACCGCAAGCGTCAGGAAAAGCACCGCAAGGCAACGCTAGGCCGGTGCTGACAGACCGGCGGCTCGTGCGCGAGAATCGGACTGGCACGCGACAGGAGGCGAAAAAGAAGAGAACGACGTTAGAAGAAGCGAAGCTCAAGGGACGTTTTTGTTGACGGGCACAGGTTCGCCCAGAATAAACTAGTTTTTATAGAAACGGCCATCGTAACTGTTGGTTACATATCTGGTGGAGGTGCTGGGTATGACTTCAAGCCCCACACGCGCCAGGGAAGGTAGCCCGGATCCCCGAAGTTTGGAGCCAACGGAATTAACGCCGGTCCACCAACGCACGAGCCGCCGCATACGAGGTGAGGCCCCCGAGTTTGGTCCTCTCGCCGATTCACCAAGGGCAGCGGCAGCAGTCAGCCTAGGTACCAGTGCAATGGCTACTCAAGTGATGCCTCCTCACGTCGTCGTTGATTCACCCCGGACGCCAGAATCCTTTCACGGAGACACATTCGAGGATGCCGAGGACTGGCTCGAAAACTTCGAGCGTGTCGCCAGATGTAACGGTTGGGACGAAACAAGGAAACTCCGGTATGTGTACTTCGCCCTGGAGGAATCTGCGCGCACGTGGTTTCAAAACCATGAAGCGTCGTTATCATCGTGGAACGACTTCCGGCGAGAGCTGCTTGCTACGTACCCTAGCACGGACCGCAGAGAGAGGGCAGAAGCCGCTCTTCAGGCGAGGAACCAGAGAAACAACGAAAGTGTGACTATGTACATTGAGGATATGAACCACCTCTTCCGCCGAGCTGATCCCAACATGGCTGAGGACAAGAAATTGCGGCACCTAATGCGCGGTGTGAAACAGGAGCTTTTTGCCGGCCTGGTTCGTAATCCGCCCCGCACTGTAGCCGAATTTCGATCAGAGGCGACGACGATGGAGAAGACGCTGCAGCAGCGTGCGAGGCAGTACAACAGAGATGTAAGCCTCGCATCATTCGACGTTGGGTCAGGAGCCCTCTCCAACAACATGGACATCCTACGCGAAATGGTGAGGTCCGTCGTAAGGGAAGAGCTGCAGAAACTGCAGCTGGCTCAAAGCCCTCCTCCATTGTCCTCACTTGCCGATGTCATCCGCGAAGAAGTCCGGCAAGTAATCTGTGAGCCAGAGCCTCAGGTACGGCCCCGCGCACAGCCAGAGCGTCAGCCGCGGATATCGTACGCCCAAGCTTTACGCCAGGACTTAGGACGCACCGACTGTGGACGAACGGCCCCAATACCCCAGGTACTTCCGCGCAATGTGCCGCCCATGACAGAAGGAAGGCCGCGTAAAAGCGATGTATGGCGCACTGCAGACCGGCGTCCCCTTTGCTACCACTGTGGAGAGGCTGGTCACCTATACCGAGAATGCCAGTATCGCCGAGTGGGACTGCGTGGTTTCTCTGTGAATGCACCTTGCCCCCGAAACGGTGAGCGCCCTGATGAAATCGAAGCATTTTTGTCCACGCGCCAAGCTATTCGAAACCCCCCGCAACATGAACCTCGATCGACAGCGCCTATGCGTTATAGGTCGCCCAGTCCGCGTCCCGCTTCAATTTCACCGAGGCGACGCTCCCAAAGTCCGCGACGGGAAAACTAGTGCCAGCGACCTGTGGAGGCAAGGCCGCTGACGCCCGGAACACCGAATGCCCTCCATCGCCAATCCGACAAGACGACGGCAGTGACGAACCGACGAACCAGTGCAGTGATGACGCCGTTACTTCTGAGTTGCGCGTCATCATCGACGACTTCGAAGTGACTGCGTTGATAGACACTGGTGCGGACTATTCAGTTATTAGCAGTGTACTCGCCAGAAAATTGAAAAAGGTATTGACCCATTGGACCGGACCCCCAATACGTACAGCGGGGGGACACTTAATCGACCCCGTTGGAATGTGCACAGCAAGAATCGGCATTAGAGGCTTTACATACGTCAGCAGCTTTATTGTTCTCCCTGAGTGTTCCCGTGAGCTTATACTGGGCATGGACTTTTTGCAAACGAATGGCGCAATTATCGACTTACAAGAATCACGCGTGTTGTTTTCCACAGAAAATGCTGTTACCATTTCTGATACAGAACAGCCACATATTTCCTCTCTCCGTATTGTGAATGAACACGTGACGGTGCCGGCACGGTGCAGTGTGACTGTCGTTGTAAGGAGCGACGTATTCCGTGACTATGAGGGACTTGCAGACGGAAATATCGGGCTGCTACTGGAGAAGCAAATATGCGTGGCAAGAGGCCTAGTGCACCTGCGTAACGGATGCGCGGACGTCCTCTTGACTAACTTTGGCAACGAGGCACAACACGTGGCGAAGGGAACAGTCATAGCGTCTCTTCATGACTATGTACAACTCGCGCATTTGTCAACCCTCCATGCAACATCACCAGCTTCTGTCACTTTAGACAGTGTCCTTACCTCCATCGACATTGACCGAGAGCTGTCATCACCACAAAGAGATAAGATTGTGAGCTTGGTCACAGAGTTTGCGGAATGCTTTTCGACTTCATCGAAAGTCCGTCGTACTCCCGTCGCAAAACACCGCATTGTGGTCGAAGAACCTGCAAGACCAGTTCGCCAACACCCGTACCGAGTGGCTCCAAAAGAAAGAGAAGCGATAAGAAGTCAAGTACAGGAAATGCTCAAAGACGATGTGATACAGCCATCCAATAGCCCGTGGGCATCTCCGGTAGTCCTGGTCAAAAAGAAGGATAACACCCTACGATTTTGTGTTGATTACAGGAAACTCAACCTCGTCACGAAGCGAGATGTTTATCCACTCCCACGCATCGACGACACCTTGGACAAACTACGCAATGCTTACTTCTTCTCTTCTCTGGATCTCAAAAGCGGATACTGGCAGATAGAAGTGGACGAGCGAGATCGCGAAAAAACAGCATTTGTGACACCGGATGGTCTATACGAGTTTAAGGTGCTCCCATTTGGTCTGTGTTCTGCGCCCGCCACCTTCCAGCGGATGATGGACACTGTTCTCTCCGGACTGAAATGGCAGTCGTGTCTCGTCTACCTGGATGATGTGGTGGTCTTCTCCACTACATTCGAGCAGCACATGCAGCGACTGAGAGCAGTTCTGGATGCTATTCGCACGGCGGGATTGACCATAAAACCCGAAAAATGCCACTTCGGCTTTCGCGAGCTCCGCTTTCTCGGACACATTGTCAGTGCTGAAGGCGTCCGCCCCGATCCTGAGAAGATCACTGCAGTAGGAATGTTTCCGAAGCCAAGAGACAAAAAAGCTATTAGACGTTTCCTGGGACTGTGTGCCTACTACAGGCGTTTCGTAGAAAATTTTTCTAAGATTGCCGAACCCCTCACGCGACTGACAAAAGAAGATGTCCCTTTTTCGTGGAAGAAAGAACAAGAAGACGCCTTCTCTGAGCTACGACGACGTTTGCAGAGTCCTCCTATACTTGCCCATTTTGATGAAAATGCCGAAACGGACATCCACACCGACGCGAGTAACGTTGGTCTCGGTGCCATACTTATTCAGTGGCAGAATGGAGATGAAAAAGTTATTGCCTATGCGAGCCGTACCTTATCAAAAGCCGAGACAAATTACTCAGCTACAGAAAAGGAATGCTTGGCGGTTATATGGGCCATCAGTAAGTTCCGGCCATACTTATATGGCAGACCGTTTCGAGCCATCAGCGATCATCATTCATTGTGCTGGCTGGCGAACCTCAAGGACCCTTCTGGAAGACTCGCTAGATGGAGTTTGCGTCTGCAGGAGTATGACATCACGGTCGTTTACAAGTCCGGTCTCAAACACAATGATGCTGATTGCTTATCACGTGCACCAATCGAATCTACGTCACCTGAATACGAGCAAGATTTCCCATTTCTTGGGGCTGTAAATATGACGGAAATGGCTCATCACCAGCGTACAGATCCGGAATTACTCCTGCTCATCGAGTACCTGGAGGGTCGACAAGTCAAAGTGCCTCGAGTTTTCGTCCGCGGATTGTGTTCGTATGTCATCCGGAACAACGTCCTCTACAAACGAAACTTCGAGCACACTGGTGAGACGTTTCTACTACTCGTACCATCATCGCTGCGAGCTGAGATCTTAGAAGCTTGCCATGATGATCCTGCAGCTGGCCACTTGGGCGTTAGTAGGACTCTGGCGAGAATCCGCCAGAAATATTACTGGCCGAAGTTGATGAATTCAGTGCAGCACTATGTCAAATCATGCCGAGATTGTCAAAGACGAAAAACACCGCCACTCAAACCAGCAGGTTTTCTGCAACCGATACAGCCGCCAGCAACACCCTTTGAACAAATAGGAGTGGATTTACTTGGACCATTTCCCGTATCAACGTCAGGAAAGCGGTGGATTGTGGTGGCAACCGATTATCTGACTCGGTAGGCTGAGACATCTTCTCTCACAAAAGGAACCGCCATTGAAGTGGCTCAGTTTTTTGTCACACACATAGTGTTACGACATGGCGCACCTAAAGTACTCATAACAGACAAAGGAACAGCTTTTGTTGCCCGTTTGATGCAGTCTGTTATGAAACTAACACATACTGCTCATAGAAAAACCACAGCGTACCATCCGCAAACAAACGGCCTGACTGAACGGCTCAATAGAACACTCGCTGACATGATCTCAATGTACGTGGACATCGAGCATCGGACATGGGACAGTATTCTACCATATGCTACCTTTGCGTATAATACTGCAGTACAAGAGACGACACATTTCACGCCATTTGAACTTGTTTACGGTCGGACAGTAACAACGACACTAGACGCGATGTTACCTGTAAACAACAGCAGTGAAGACGACCCTAACGCTAGTGAGTACGTAGAAAGGGCAGAAGAAGCACGGCAGTTGGCAAGGCACCGTATCATACAACAGCAAAACGTCGACGCAAACCGGTACAACCTAGGGCGAAGAGAGGTACAGTACAACCCCGGAGACAAAGTGTGGGTATGGACGCCGATACGTACGCCCGGTCTTTCGGAGAAGCTACTGCGCCGTTACTTTGGCCCCTACAGAGTACTTCGCCGGCTCAGTCCCTTAAACTACGAGGTAACTCCTGAAGGCCAAGTCTGCTCCACACGACGCAGGACTCGCCCAGAGGTCGTACACGTAGTACGAATGAAGCCTTACCATGAAAGGCATTGACAACCGGAATTTGCACGTACGATCAAGCCTAGCACCAGCCATCCCCTGACCACTGTCCTTTTAAAGCAGTTGGCTTCTCTATAGGCGTTTTCTACGCATCGGGACGATGCTTCTTCGGAGGGGGCTAATGCCGCCAGCATTGCGAGAACACAAAACGACCGCCACATCCCAACTGCGTTTAAAAGAGCCGCCACACCGCAAGCGTCAGGAAAAGCACCGCAAGGCAACGCTAGGCCGGTGCTGACAGACCGGCGGCTCGTGCGCGAGAATCGGACTGGCACGCGACAGGAGGCGAAAAAGAAGAGAACGACGTTAGAAGAAGCGAAGCTCAAGGGACGTTTTTGTTGACGGGCACAGGTTCGCCCAGAATAAACTAGTTTTTATAGAAACGGCCATCGTAACTGTTGGTTACAATATGCTCCGCGGGCGCTATGCCTCGCTCTCCCAGGATGCAGACCACGTGGCTCTCGTACCGACGAATGTCATTAAAAAAAACACTTGCGAAAAGACTTAGCATGTTGACATGTTCAAACACACTACAGCCACCGTCACATCACTCAAGAAAGCACGCCGCCGACGCTAGCGATCAAAATTCACGCTAGGCCTACGCTTCGGTTCAAACAAAGGTCTCGAACGAAGCAAAACTGTTAAAACTATCGTCCGATGCCCCAAGAGTCCCACGTTGGGCAGCCAGATGTGGGGTCTGATGTCGGATTCTCACACCGTACTCTTGGGACAAAGGAACGACAACGCAGTAGTACAAACAATCACAAGGGCATTTATTGCACCTTTCATACATCAATGCCTGCTAGCCTAGTTGCTATCCACAAAACATGCCGATGGGCGCGCGACAAATCTAGAAGTCCGACTCACCGTGGCCGGAAGCGAGCGAATATGTTCGCCCCATGCTGGATCCCAACGCCTGGTTGTTCGCGTGTACGGTCACGCGAATCACGGCGCGTTCGAGGGCGGCCACGTGAGGCGGTCTCGCAGAAGCATGGGTCGGCGCGCACGCGGGAGACGTCCCCGCCGTGCGCCGACCCGCTGGGAAAGAGGGTCGCTGCACGTGCGGCACGGCACATCCGTCCCGCTTGCTGTCTCGAACCCAAGAGAGAGTGTCTTGTCTCTCTTGCACCCAAGTAACCCCGCAGCAGCGCAACACTAGCGCCATCTCTCGCACTGCGCCTGTACCACTCCTACCGCCACGTGCGCGGCGAAGCCGCACTACAGGAGACGCGCTTTGCGGGAAAAACATCAGGGGAGGCGCGAGGGTCGCGCATCCCCACACAAGAGACAACACGAATGACACTGTTCCGTCTCCTACATGGTCGTGAAGTCACAATTATTTTAGATGCGATGTTGCCACATGAATGCGATGGCATTGAAATGGATGCTGAAGACTTCACTCGACGTGCTGAAGAAGCGTGACAACTTGCTTGCATATGTATTCATAGGCAGCAGGATGATGACTCGAGACACTATAATCTTTGTCACCAACCAGTCTCCTGCGAGCCCCAAGAGAGAGTTATGGTTTGGTCTCCCGTTTGCCGTCGCGGCCTTTCAGAGAAACTGTTAAGACACTACTTCGGGCTGCATAAAGTTTTTCAGTGGCTCACTGATGTCAACTATGAGATTGCTCTCGATAGTCCGCATTGCTCAAGGCGTCGACGGCATCTACCGGAGGTTGTGCACGTGGTCCAGATGAAGCCTTATTTGTCTTAGTGAATTCAGTGCACCAAAAGCGTGTCCCGGTCCTGTTGCTGTGACAATAAAGCATTGGGATGTTGCTTTCTAGGAAAAGAGGCTAATGTCACCACTAAAGGATAGCAAAGGAACAGAAGAAAACGAATTCAGGGACATGAGCAGTGACCACGCTCCTTCTTGGAAAGAAGACGAAGTTGGCGCGTTAGGTCTTGTGGTCTCTGAATATAGAGCTGGTTTTTTGTTTGTCGCATCCTGGTCCTGCGTCCTGCATTTTTGACGGTATGAGAATACCCTGCATGGTATACTGTCTGTGGGAATGAAGGCAAGCTTAATTAGTTGCTGTTGGCTTTGTGACCTGCTTCACTCTTGAGCAACACTCACTGATTGCACTGTAATAACAAGCTTCACCAAATGGCTGCAGATTACTGCTATACTACTCCAAGTTTTCTAATAAGACCAATTTTTCTGCTCCAAAACTGCTCAGAAATGCAGGTGTGGCTGCCCCTAAACTGTTCCAGAACAACATTTTTTCTGCTCCCAAAATTGCTCAAAACCCTAAAATGACTGGACCACCACGGAGAATGTCATTCCCACTGAATGTGAGAATGACACAGTATTGATACTCATGCAACACACAAGCACAGACTAGAATGGCAATACTTTTTACACATTTGCCACAGCAACTCAAATAAATTTGCACACTGTCAATCAGTTCTTGCTTTCTCATAATGACTAATGAGCTAACTTCTCCTTGGCCAATTCCTCCTTATCGACTGTCACATTGTCTTTCTTCATCTAGAATGCTAGAGAATGGCGGCACCCCTATGGGCCCACAAAGCTATTAGCCTCAGAGCGTTTGAGTTGACTGTCAGTTGGAGGGAAAGTGGGCCACTGCAAAGCACATAGGAGCTTGCACCTTGCAAGGTTTGCAATATTCAAGAATGCTGAGGAGTGGTGTTCCTTCGTGCATGATGTAACCTCTTGCTTCCAAGATGCTTGCATAGGACCCACACTGGTGGCTTAGCTGCTTTGGTGTTGCAGTGCTAAGCATGAAGTTGCAGGATCGAATCCCAGCCTTGATGGGAGCGAAATGCAAAAGCGCCCGTGTCCCTTGCATTGGGGCCACATTAAAGATTCCCAGGTGGTCATAATTAATCCAGAGTGCCCCACTACTGCGTGCCTCATAATAAAATCATGGTTTTAGCACGTAAAACCCCAGAATTCATTCATTCATGCTCACATAGGCCTAGTTTCTTGATTTAAATAAGGCAACAGCAATTGGGTCCTATTTCAGATGAAAGCTTCTGGGAGAAAGGATTCCAGTATGCAGCCTCGGAGGCTCCATTCCTTGCCACTTTCATGCCAAATGTCTTCACCAGCGCCAAGAGTGCCATGCTGCTCAAAGTCTGCAAGCCTGAGGTGTGTGTGGCATGCCATCTGAATTGATTGTGGGATGCTATTGCAGTCATTATTCATGGTACGTTCGGCTTATGACTTTCAAGCAGTCTTGTAGTGCAGTTCAGGTTCAGCTCATCGAAAACATGCACTCTGAACACAATTGTACACGAGCAATAAAAACAGCGCTAAACGACGGGACGAGCGAAGGGACACAGACAACAGCGCTGGGAGTACTCTTTTACAATCGTATAGTTCATTTAGAGTGCCATGGTCCAGCTTGGAGCATCTCTTACCTTTGAGCTGTGATCGCAACTGTGATCCATTAAAAACTCAATCATTTGGCTACTCTGATTGCTCAGGCTGGCCACCATCTCACGCAAAAAAAGGGGGAGGGGGATCGTGTTCACACCGCAATTAGACAATGGATGATCCTGCCATTTCCATGGGCTATAGGAGAAACATGTGGAACCTAGCAGCTACCACGAGGTAGCGACTACGGTCGCTGGCACAATGCATACCCGGCTAATCAACCTCTCCAGACAATTGTGTTCAGTCTGTACTTTATTTAAGCACACTTTTATTGTCTAGAGCAGTGGTTCTCGGCCATGGATGTGTCGGAGATCCCTTGTGAGCCAGTGGAAGTGATGGGAAACCGAGTGCAGTGACGGGGCAGGGGTTCAAGGGTTTATTTTCTGCTCGATGAACAAAATTGGCAATGACGATCATGACGTGTTTTATTTTTTTAAATTTTTGTGCAGCTTGCTGTCACAGTTCTGGGAGCAAGTCTCGGAACTAGGAATGAGTCAAGGATAAACTGGGTTCCAAAAAACAAGCAACTAAAAAAAAAATTTAAGGGTTTGCGAAAATCAAAGTTCGGGCAAGATGCTACTCGAGAAAAAAAAATATTATTATTTGTACTGGAGATTTGAAAATGTTGCCGTTCGTAGAGTTCTTTTTTTTATGCAGATTGCAAATATGTCATGAGTTTACGTGTACCTGCTATATTTCTTTAATTATGTCCTGCACAGCTGCAAATATAGTAATCTTTGGAAGCACTTTCTTGTGTATTAAAATTTCATGAAAAGCATCATGCTGCAGCTTTTTTAGCTCTTTTTAGACTGCAAAGTGCCGATGTCTATCCAAACTGCATGTATAATTAGTGGAGAGAGAGAGAGAGAGAATATTTAATGGCAGAAAGACGGAGAGGTCGGCCTGAGTGAAATTCCTCTAGCCCGCTACTCCACGCTGGGGAAGGGGTTTGGGGAATGACAGAGATAGGATGTGAAGAGGAAAGAAGGTGGTGGTATGGTAGATATGATGAGGGCTGCACAGCACAATGTTTCTGTGTAATGCGTACGTGCACAGCACAGTCATCTTCGCGGGCAGAGGTATAAGTTACTGCAGCGTAGTGAAGAGACTGTCTATAGCATTCATAATTTTTGCTGCTGTTAGCGCCACTGGCGTACTTAAACCGGACAGTAGCAGCTGCAGGGCAGCGATTATTTGTCGCACCATGGCTTTGATTATAATTAGTGGAACTATACGAGGAAAGATAAGCAAACTTCAACTAATTTTTTTCACTATCCCATTTCACTACTTTGTACTTTCGCAGCTACTGCTGGGAGATATTGCAATTTCAAGTAGCTATCAGCATTTTACATACCTTGAAGAGTATGTATGCCAGATTTGGTTAGTATATGACAACTATAAGTGCCCAACATTATTCTCATGGGATTGAAAAAAAATTAGTTGAAGCTTACTAACTTCTTTTAGTTCCACTAATGATACATTTGGATAGATATCAGCACTCTGCTGTCTACAAAGAGCTAAATAAGCTATAGCATAATGCTTTTTACGAAAATTTAATACACAAGAAAGTGCCACCAAAGATTACTGTATTTTACTGTTGTATAGGACATAACTAAAAACATGTAATTACACAAAAATTCGTGACAAATTTGAAATCTTTATAAAAAGCTCTATGGATGGCAGTATTTTCAAATCTCTAATACTAATAATATTCTTTTTTTTTTTTCGAGTAGCGTGTGCCCTTAAGCTTCAAATATTGAATATTGAATATCAAGTAATGATCTGCACATGCATTTGTTTGCAAGTTGTGTTAATTTTATATTCTGTGACATTGCAATTACAATGTCATTGTTACAGAATTAGACTAGTAAGCCATTATACTAAGACATTGTGCATTTGGCTCATGTTGGCTTGGAAAATTCAGTAATTGCCACTAGCTGTCCTTGCCAACCTGTGCCTTAATATACCGCATTGAATCCCTGTAAACTTGGAAGCATTGGACCATGTGCCAGTCATCACTTATCGCACTTCCTTTCAAGCAATACACTCAGAATTCGTATACAACAGAATATTCGAACACTTTTGAATATCTACTTTTCGAGTCTAGTTTGAATATAAATTATAAATATTTTTTAAATTTTTATTTCTTTTGTTGCAAGCTTGGCTTTTGCGGACACACATTTGAAAATCACTGGTCTAGTACCTTAAAATTGTAATGTGGTCTCCTCAAGAATTTCACAATGTTTGGTTTCCTTGCACTTGCAAAGGTTTACAGTTTTATTCCATGGTTGTTCACAAAGAAAACTCATATAAAAGCTTATAGATATTGTCAATACTTGACACCTTCTGTTGGCACGATATGTAGTATTCTATTGGCATTCAAACAAGATGAAGGCAATTCAAGTAGGCATAAAATTTTGCTAATTCAATCCACTCAGGAATACCAGACTAGATTGTACCTTGAGGCTTTTCTTGCACTTTCTTATTTTCATCGTTTAATCTAGTTTAAAATGCCTCTTATTAGCATGCTCTAAAATTGATCTAATACAGATTAAGTACATGACATAGATTGGGATCCTTGCTTTAGTTTCGGATGAAGGAACATTACAGTGTTGTTGGGTGCTTCCGACATGTATTAAGTAAACGAACGTGTCTTTTTGCAGTCGATTGGTGATGTAGTGTAATAGAGACAAGAGAGTTGGTAGTTTCTAGTATTCTTTTTATGGCAGTTTGCACATAGTTTTGCACAGCCGTATTTGTTGACTGTTGATCCGCTATTGCATTGTGTTTCCTTAATGTGTAGTAGTAGTGTAGTACTAGTGTAGTGTAGTGTAGTACTAGTGTAGTGTAGTGTAGTGTAGTGTAGTGTGTAGTAAGTGTAGTAGAGACAAGTCAGACGATGCCACTCTGGCGGTGCACGATGGCTGACAAAGACACACGCAGAAACTGTGTGTCACTTTATTATATCGTCAAAAACGTGTTTCACAACCGTGCGTGTTGTAGGACAATTTATTCATTAAAATAAAACTTTTCACCCTTTGTTTTTCAATTTCTTTTACCTAAAGCAGCCGTAGCCAACCGTAGTCAGTGCGCAGAAGCCATACTGTGGCCATTACCCTCGAAAGCAACATACCTGAGCTGCTCTGTACTTGCATGGCACGCTCGCTCATGCGTTGTGAAGCATCTTAGAGTGCGTGTTGGTAGTGCATACTGTGGTAGTGTAAGCAGCCATTTGAGTTATTGACCTTGATTATCGCCAAAGTGGATCGTTTCAGAATACGGCCCCAGGTTGATTTGCTGCTCCACGACCGTTTCCTTATCTGCTGCTTTGCAAGTTGACCTTCCTAGTGGGAAGGGAGGTAGTTTCCTGGTTCATGGCACCATTTGTTAAAACGATCGAGACCGGTGACTGCTTCAAACATGAGCAGTTTATTGAAGAAGTAAAGTAGCATGCACTTGCTACAAGGAGCCGTTCTTATGCTCTTTGTCTTCAAGTCCTTTGATGATGATATTTTATAGCTGGAAATGTGCAAGAGTCGTTAGCTGTCATTTTGAAAATACCTGGACTGCCAAATTCACTCCTATTTCACATTTGATGTACAAACAGCACGGTGAGATCAGTTACAGTGTGACAGTAGGATGCATGACCCCTTTAAGGTCACAAATTATTCCTTTCATTTCTGCTTTATTTTTATTCTTTACATGCTTGCAGTTTTTTACCTCTTCTGCATTGAATCCATTCAATACACCAACAATCAGGCAACAATTTGGTCAAAAGTACAGAAAATTAGGCATCTTGGTGCTGGCTCATGTGTGCAGACAGCAGAAAATCACAATCACAGAGAGAAGGAATTCAAACACCATTGAACTTGAACGCAGTTTAGCACTTGTCTTGTTAAAGAACTACTGGCAGATCCAGAGGGAGGGAAGTGTAATTGTTTTTATTGTGTGCCACATCCATTTGGCATGTTCTTCATTATGGTTTCTGCAAAGTGCTCTGATATAAGAATACTTGCATTAAGGCCAACTGTTGGCTGCAGAGTCGCCTTCTGTGGAGCAAGCAGCTGCGACCTGAGTTGAGGTTGGCTTTCAGCAACCTTCAACTGGATGAGACCAGGGAGTCGTCAGAGTGCTACAGCCATGCCATGGAGTCTGAGCTCACGCTGACACCACTTCCAGAGATTTGCCTTGGACTTGATCCACATGTGGAGAGTGAGTGTTTGGTGCTTGTGCTGGCTTGTCAGATGCCCTGTTTCTGCGCAAGACTGCAAGATTAAACAGCACGAACAGTCCACAAAGAACATACGCTCAGGACCTGTCTTTGTCGTCGTCTTTTCGTGCTGTTTAAACTTGAAGTCTGTTGCACGTACTTGCCAAAACAGAAGTACTTCTCTGTGCAAGAATTTGTGAACGTAACTGAGATGTAGTACAATTAACTAGTTGTTTGTATGTCTTCACATTTGAGAACTGACGGCAAAACACTCATCGCCTTTTGGCAAATTAGTTTTGCGGTAGCCGCAAGGTAGCGAAATTTCCGTAGAAGAGTAACATTGTCATCTACACCTGAGTAGCACAGGGCTACAAGGGAAACTTACATTGGTTTGTCAGAGAAAGCTTCACCGGCAAAAATAGACCATACTGTATGTATCCTGACGTGGATCATCTAAAAACAGAATTCTTCAGTCATACCAGTCACGAAAGTCTGCTGCAAAACCTGGACACACCCATAGGCAAATCTACAGGGGTTTGCAAACCAATGTGCCACCTGTGTCTGTTCACTTTAGTATCTATTGAATTTATTCTAAACAATTTATTTTGCCGAATGGGCTTAGTCTGCTCCATAAAAAGTGGTGCAGTGCATGACCATTATAGCCAAGTGAACTGTATAACGAAGGACTTTGGAGGTCTCAAGCACTTCGTTATAAAGGCCTTTGACTGTACTGTGTCAACTTTTTTCAATGCATTCTGGCAGCACCTCGAGACACACGTGGGTATCGGTAGTTTTAACATTTTTTATACGTGCAAAGAAAGCTCCGTCTCATCTAGACGTGAATAGTAAGTTAAATATGCATAATTTTTCTCTTGTCATATATGCTTATGATTTGGTCTGCCTAGTATCATTTCTTTGTAAACTTGATGCAGATCATGGTTACTGCAGCTCTCACCAGACACAACATTCTCAGTGTGGTTTGAAGATGATAGTTGGAGAATTGTTTGTTTTACACCCGAGCTTCAATACTGTGCCTTTAATTCTTTGATGGAATTTTGCTAGCCCTGCATCTTTGATGGTTGTCCTGTGCCATGAAAAGTTATTTTCATTGCTGCTACATCACCCAGAAACCAGTTTGGCATTTTTCATTATGCTCATTCTTTCAGTCCCAAAAGAATGGATCAAAGCTCAAGAGGAACGAGTTGACAGAAGAAGTCGTCTGCTTTATGCAATTCCTCGGTATATGCTCTCTGTTCAACCTTCTTGCTTTGCTAATCAGTGGCATGCCATGTGTAGGCTTGTATTTGCTACAAATAATTCTCGCCTCTACATGTGTAGCTCTTGCACACTATGGACTGGTCTTGCGCAGTTGGATGATCGAACCGAAACATGTCAAGTTTCCACCTCTTTTAACTCCTAAAAGAAAAGAAGTATAGTGTAATCAAAACCTTGCCAATTAAGCGCCAGCCACCCCTTCGTCACTTGCTTAGAAGGACACTAAAGGCAAATATTAAGTCAAGCTAAAGTGATAGATAAACATGTCAAGTTTCCACCTGTTTTAACTCCTGGAAGAAAAGAAGTGTAGCGTAATCAAAGCCATGCCAATTAAGCACCAGCCACCCCTTAGTCACTTGCTTAGACAGACCACTAAAGGCAAATATTAAGTCAAGTTAAAGTGATAGATTAGTGCTCGAGGAACTCTAAGGCATCAATATTATCGCAAACAGAGCTTTAATAATCGAGAAAGTGACGTAAATGCAGGATATGATTAGAGACTCCCCCAGGACATTCAAGTACTTGCCCGATGACGAAAGCATTCCTCAATTAAATTCTGCCACTAGTACGCAACTACTTGTCATAAAAAAATCCTTGTATAATAAGACAAAATAAAATGTTACTTGTCCAATTCTATTTCATTGTTAGAAAAAAGAACTTCCTGAAATTACCCTTGACAACGACACGGGCGGTCGAAAGGTTTCGCTTTCGCTGAGCTCCGCGCCGCCCACGCTTTTGCATTTCAGCAGTTACGTTATCGCATAGTGCTTCACTGATTCTGCTGGCTCGCAAAACTCGCACAAACTGCAAGTAGCAGAGAACTCAACTTCCATGTTATGCTGCGGGATGCCCGAACAGTCTAAGCTACTTGACCAAAAAGCAGCTACAGTGGCGAATCCACTGCTTTCTGTCAGGCACCATTTCACTCACCGATGGAAGGCAGCAAAGAGTGGCGATGGCATATACAATGTCGCCACTGCCCAGTTCGGTGGCAGGACATTTGAATTTTGAAAAAGGTACTCGGACCCTTCAAATGCAATTTTCTCGTAAACTAAGTCCTTCCTCGGCACGAAACAAGCATTGCGGGGTTTCTGCGATGGTATTTAAACTGTCCACGTTGACTTAGTATTTGCCTTTAGTGTCCCTTTCAATGTGGACTCTCCAGTGTCTCCTGTAAATCACACATGGGCTGCTCTGGTCGACGCTACACATCGTGCGCTCTTGTATTACTTTCAAATGAGTGTCACAGAAAAATGTAAATTGCCTTTTGTGGAGCACATTTGTGGATTTTTTGCACTTGCAACTCGGTTTGGTGCCCTAGTACAAGTGCCACTCAGGACGAGCAAGAGTGCATACATTCTGTTGACACATCACATAAGCCTGTTTGATCATGACATGTTCGTGACCACTGTCGCCAGGCCGTCTTAATGAGTTCGGGCATGTTAACGGCTGTCTTGGTATACAGTGGAATCTCGTTGATACGGTCTTCAAGAGAACCGGAAAATAAAATGTATCATTCGTAAATTGTATAATCAAAAGCAATCTCTAAAAAGTATGGAAAAATGTATTCTCATTGACTAACTCAATAGCAAAGGGTCGTGTGGCATTGAGTGATACTACTCCGCGTAACGCCTTATGCGGGGCATCATTACTTGACACCACATGAACCGCAGCCAGTGTATTTTTATTCAGCAACGTTGAAATAATTTGTCAGTTTGCGCCGAACTTCCTTCTTTTTAATGTCCATAAAAAACTTCTTGAAGTTAAATAAAGAAGCTGCTGTTTCCTCACTAAACTGAGCAGCAGCACACCGCCAGTCGCTGTGGCCACACTACCAGAGCAGCATTTTACCATCAACAGTGTACCACATGCATTTGTCCTCCAGTGTGGTTGGGGCTTAACACATAATTTGTGGGTCGTTGGAATGTTATTTAAGCTGGTGCCCTAGAATCTAAAGCTACGAGTGTTATAAATGTCAATAAAAGCCCACTTCTGTAGTCATATTATTCAATTTCGTATGAAAACGCAATCGCAATAACCGTGTGAAAATATGTTGCTCCTATTGGACGTTGGCTGCGAAAAGAAAAAATGCATTATCCCGAGAAACATATTATGCGGAATTGTATCAATGATATTCTACTGTACTTATGTTGTTGTTGTTTACAAGAGGCTTGTTTGAATTCGCAACATCTGACACCACAAATGGACATCCGCCGATCGCTCCGAGCTTTAGGAACCAAGTGTAAGCTTCCTTTAATATTGTTTGCAGCGCATGTGCTTGGCAAGTAATTCTGACGTGTTGAATAAGTAGTTGCTGACAAAAACCAATATAAAGTATCGTAGACTTGTATGTGTGCTGTGGCTACTCGTTTTATGCCAAATGTCACAACGTGGTCACAATATTGAAGTTTTCCTAATATGGGGGGACTTGTTTAGGTCCCCGTTATCGCTATCAAAATTAGGCCAGTGACCTGCCACATTTACATACAACAAGCTAGTCCGTGCCACTGTGCCATGTGTAAAGTGCAGTGCGGTTTATTGTGCCCTACAGGCCAGATTGCGCATCATACCTTGGCAAATTTAGTGGGCCCATGCACTGGTGAATTGATGCATAATCATGTCTACTTGGAACAAACGCCACTGATTTGCATTCATGCATGTTTCTAAAATGTGTGTAAGCAAATGCACTCATGAATGTGCTTGCCTTTGTGCACAACACAAGCGTGCATACACACATACAGCACACATGACATGCACATACCTGTACACGTGCAAAGCATATACCGCCACTCGATTGCGCTCGCACATCTGTCCATTCACTCACAATGACACTTCCAAATGTATATTTGTGTCGCAATGGAGTTAAAGAGCAGTAGATCAGAGTGAAAGTACATGACTCAATCACAAATACATGCTCGGACTCTGCTCGTCGAAGCAGACAAGCGCCAATTTATGCATATGGAAGCATACACATGAGCGTCCCTATGGTATAAAAATAGAGAGATTGCACAAAACAGAAATGGTCAATGCCAGACTCACATTTGCACCTATCGTGCGGGTGGTATGAAAATGGCAGATGGCATCGAAACACAGCGCACTCTTTGACGTCCTTTAACATCATCTCTGCTCCACTGGCTCCTGGCCATGACTACTCGCCAAGCTCTCAGAATATATTATCACGTGGTAGTGACAGTGAAGAAAGCAGCCAAACTAGGAAAGACGAAACTAGCGTTTTATTGGGCGAACTTGTGCCCTCAGAAACAGGCTACAGTCAAAGAACGGCGACAGCGGCAAACACAGTCGGTGATCGTCGAAAATCTGATCAACGGGTCAAGCGCGTTGGCTTTTATACATCAATCATCGAATGTTCCAGACTAATCGCTGGGACCCGCGTGTCTTCCACAAAGTTCTACACTATTCGCGTCGCGCATACCTGCAATCAGATTACACAAGGTTTGGTCACAGACAGCGGATGGAACCATCTATAACATTCCAGAAACTTACCATACATGCAGGCGCGTCCTGCTCTGTGTGATAACATTTGTTGGGCGGTGAAACATGTCGCCCGATAAAGACAAGTACATGTATCAATACCCCCTCATAAAAAAAGCATCTACCCAATGTTGCAAACAAACGAAAGTAATAAAGAAAAGCACTCATAGCAAAGAAAACAACAAAATAAGGAAGTTCGTCAGCCTCCGTAAAAGAATTTAAGATGCACCAAGTGGACCACTTCAGATTGTCCGCAGCACCGCTGTGAATGTGAAAGGCCGTCTGGCACAACCTCATAGTCCAGTGCACCAATACGTCGGATCACCTTGTGGGGTCCGAAATAGAGTCGCAATAGTTTCTCACTCAGTCCTTGTCAGCGTATCAGGGTTCATACCCAAACATGGTCACCGGGCTGGTACTCGACGAAGCGTCGTCGGAAGTTCTAGTGTCGGCTGTCAGTATGCTGCTGGTTCTTGATCCGTAGGCGGCCGAGCTGTCGGGCTTCTTCGGCGCGCTGGAGATAGGTAGCGACGTGAAGATTCTCTTCGTCGGTCACGTGCGGCAGCATGGCGTCGAGCGTCGTCGTCGGGTTCCTGCCGTACACCAACTTGAACGGCGTGATCTGTGTTGTTTCTTGCACTGCCGAGTTGTAAGCGAAGGTTACATGCGGCAGGACCGCGTCCCACGTCTTGTGCTCTACGTCGACATACATTGCTAGCATGTCAGCGAGGGTCTTGTTCAGGCGCTCCGTGAGACCATTCGTTTGCGGATGGTAGGCAGTTTTCCTCCTGTGGCTTGTCTGGCTATATTGCAAGATGGCTTGGGTGAGCACTGCTGTAAAGGCCGTTCCTCTGTTGGTGATGAGGACTTCCGGGGCACCATGTCGCAGCAGGATGTTCTCGACGAAAAATTTCACCACTTTGGCTGCGCTGCCTTTTGGTAGGGCTTTAATTTCAGCGAAGCGGGTGAGATAGTCCGTCGCCACGACGATCAACTTATTTCCGGAAGTTGATGTCGGAAACGGTCCCAGCAAGTCCATCCCAATCTGCTGAAAAGGTCGCTAAGGAGGCTTGATCGGCTGTAGTAATCCCGCTGGCCTTGTCAGTGGTGTCCCAGGTCCCAAGTCGTTAAGGTGGCTTCTCGATTCTCGAACCACGTCCTGGCAGCGTCTTCCAATGCGAAGAAGACATGTCGCAGTTTGTCGTCGCTGTTCCAGCTGTTAAATGTAGTGACTCTCTGATACGTCTCAAGCCAGCTTTCAGGGTCCTCGAACGTTGAACCGCAGAACGTTGGAGGCTCCCTGGGCTGCTGCAGCGCGATGGGGGATGCTGGGGCTGCCATTGGGGTGGACTTGGTGACAATCTTTCTGCTCGTCTCAGGCAAAAGTCCATGCTCCGGGGGCAGTCCTTGTAGCCTGCGGCTACCGCGCTGGTTCTTGTTAACGTTGGTGATGTCTTCCGCGTTCGGGCTTGGGTCACGGCTTTGTGGTGGCGTCCGATACACGAGCGCAAAGCACCTCCACCAGATGTCACGTGGTAGTGACGGTGAAGAAAGCAGCCAAACTGGGAAAGACGAAACTAGTATTTTATTGGGCGAACTTGTGCCCTCAAAAACAGGCTACTCTCAAAGAACAACGACAGCAGTGAACACAGTCGGTGATCGTCGAAAATCTGATTGACAGATCAAGCACGTCGGCTTTTATACATCAATCGTCGAATGTTCCAGACTAATCGCTGGGACCTGCGTATCTTCCACAAAGTTCTACACTATTCGCGTCGCGCATACATGCAATCAGATTACACAAGGTTCGGTCACAGACAGCGGATGGAATCATCGATAACATTCCAGAAACTTCCAATACATACAGGCGCGTCCTGCGCTGTGCGAAAATATTTGCTGGGCGGTGAAATGTGTCGCCCGATAAAGGCAAGTACACGTGTCAATATGGTTCTGAGCTAGAGTGCCCCATGCTGCTGCTGTGAGGGAATAGATGTCAGCTCATCGAAACCATTGTACATGGCAACTAATGCATTGTTGAGGCTTGCCTGAGGTGTGTGTGTCAGGTCTATTAGATGTGAAAAACATATGCATTAAGAGGCAGTTGAAGGCATAAAGATAAGATTCCTGTTATTTCAGCACAAGGAGTTTCCTCTAACAATTTTTGGAAGAAACTATTGTGTTTGAAGGGGCATGAATGATGAGGTATACTACTTAGTGCTTGATTGTACATTGGGAGAGGCTTGTATGTGTGGGTGGCACATAGGTTACCTAACGTATGTGCCCCACGTTTGACATCGAAGAATGGCTTAGTGCATTATATTTGACTCAGGGTTGCCATGAGTCTGGCATGTTTGGCTAAATATGACACTGAGCCATAAAATTGGGTAAACAGGGCTAAAGTGCTTCAGAGAAGCCTGGCCGATGTTTCGATAGGTGGAGTTATCTTTGTCAAAGGGGGCTTTTTGTCAACAGGGTAGCAGAGTGAGTTTGGCCAATGTCTTGGCCATTATGACAAAGATTGTGTTCAAAAACCAGTTCCTGTTTACTGGTGTTTTTTAGTCAGGTAAATTTCAGTGCATGATCCGATTTCCTAATGCTTCCAGAGAAAACCTGAAAACATCTGCCAAATCTAACCTTGTTCTAGTGCCACACATTTCCAAAGAGTTGTTTTTATGTGTAATTCTGTGACATGCAAAGGCCATCACAATTGAAAAATGTAGCAAATTTGTTTCGCTGCATCCCAGGTCTCCGAGCTCCAATTCCAGGTGTCTGCCTTCACCGTGCAGTAAGAGGGCTACACAACCTGCACCTGGAATTCCACCAACTACAGCAGCTAGCATCAGCCATGATGACCTGCTCTACTCAGTTATAACTGGCACACACATGAGAGTAACTGGCAGGTCAACAAGCCGTGTTGCCATGGAAACAGAGCAGCCCAGAAACTTGGGACTTTTCTGTGAAGCAGCAGGGACATATGGAAGAAATGGACAACGGAACATCTTTGGTCATGCATCCGATTCCCAACTTCATGACATCCTCTATCCTGACTGTGCTGGTAAAGTGTCTAGCAAAGGAAACCAAAGCACAGCCGAGAGGAATGTTGAAAACATGGCAGCTGAAGTTGGCATAGGTACACCGACCGGAATCACCTCAAGTCCCAATTTGAAACCCATGATGTTATCTGGTAGCAGAACTGATCGTGGGAGACCAGAATTGCTGCTGCAAGAACCAAGCACTTCTGGAATGTCACCTGACAGTCCTTGCTTGTGTGGGCACTCGTTTGAAGACAACAGCTATGAAAGTGAGGGGAAAGGGCTGAACCAGTCTTGTGGTGACAATCCTGGTTTGCTGCTCCCGGAGCCCACTTGTGACGAGGCACACAGTGCTGAGGACGGCGGTGGGGATGCCAGCACATTGGCTGCTGACAGGGAAAGCAGCATACCTACCACTGCAAATGAGTCCTTCCCTGCAGCCTTGAAGATGACTGGTAAGCACTGTGTCTCGGGTTCCACTCTGTTTTCTGCAAGGTGGCCAGGATTGTAACAGAGCGATCTTTGTTATACACAATGCAGCACACTTCAGGTCGAAGGTGGACAGCACATTGTCTGTGCGGCACATGTGCATCATGATTAACCATCAATATATGATTACAGCACTTGCACAACTTGTCAACGACCAAATTTATCAAAATTCTAAAGAATCCTCTCTTGCCATAACTTCTTGTTCCAACAGTTTTATTTCAGCCAGTGCATGTTGTCATAGACAAACTGATTGTAGCACATTCAAGAGCCCCCTTTAACAGTTGAGTACAGTGGTTTTCTGGGCCAGTTGGTGCATGATGTCAATAGGATGGTTCCAGCAGCTAAAGATGCGAGCACTTAGAGAAAAGAAACACACAGGACAACGCCGGACTTGCAACTGAAGTTTATTGCAAACAAATTGTGTAGGTCACCGCCACACATGTGCAAAAACCAAGCAGTGAAAGACAAGGAAGAAAGCCTAGTCACAAGACCCCTGCCCACCGGCTCTCAATACGTGCTTAGCATGGTATCTTTAGAGATAGATTTAAAGATTCACGTTCCTTATTGGTGAGAGGGACTAAAGTTTCACTCACACATAACTGTGTCCCGACTTTCTACCCGACTTTCTGATATAAAATGCTTCGCTTATCTCTTTTTCCAGTCCACAGAATTTGTTCGCAATAAACTTCAATTGCCAGTCCACCGTTGTCCTGTGCATTTATTTTTACAGTGGAGCTGTTAGAACCTCGCTGGGTTTCTCTTGATGTCCGTAGCTTCGCCAAGCTGGGGGAGAGAGAGCTGAGAGAGAGTGAAAGTACCCGGTAAGGGTGGCTGGAGCCTAGCAGGGGAGAAGGAGCAGCGCGGTTGGGACATAGGTGGTGTGACGTCATTGCTCTCCAATAAAAACCTTCTTGCTCTGGTGTGCAGTTACAACTCTGGTGTGCAGTTACAATCTTGGCAATGTAGGGAAAGATTAGAAGCAATCCATCGGTTGACGACCTTTTATGTTCCATTAGCCTCTAATTGATACACCGTCCCGCTTGCCCTACGTAGAACTGGCCACAGCTAAGGGGAACCTTATAAACCACACCCATACGACAGTCAGTAAAACTGTTGTTCTTATCGTGCTTCACTTGACAAATATCTGTTTTGTTTTTGTTTGTTTTTTTTCCTTTTACCTGCTCTTTTTTTCCTCTGTATGGCAGCGCATATCTTACCTACCTTGTTGGGAACAGGGAAAGCTACATTAACATCATATCTACTTGCAACTTTTTTAAGCCTGTGCAACACCGAATGAATGTACGGAATAGCCACTACTCTTTTTTTGCTATTACTGCTTTCTGTAATCACGTCCGTCCCCCTCGAAACCGACTTCATCAAGCGCTCAGCCACAGTGGCCACTGCTACACTAGGATAACCAGCTTCTAATAGGCACCGGACCTGCGCATTAAAACTGGCGCTCAATTTGTGCATGCAGGATCTGGTAAGAGAAGATTTAAGGCACGACATGGCAATTCCATTTTTTACTACTTTGGAATGCTTGAATTGAAAGTTTAGCAACGCCTTCTTGCACACTTCTAGTGGCCGGATTTAATTGTTATAACTTACAGTGCCACGTGGGAGCATTGTAGTAAGTGGTTTATTTTACCATAGAACATACATAGAAGCTCCCGCTGCAGCAGCTATTTATTGTTATATCCAATATATTGTTAAAACTGGTATGGTTATGAGTGGGCTTGACTGTATTCACATAGCTTACATGCAGAGGCGTGAGAAATATGGTTACTCTTATATTGCGTCGTGTCAGCAATGGCCATTGTAAAATGTAATATTGACCTGTCTGGTTTGCCATGCTTCCCTAGAGAATAAGTTGTCCTTACACTTCAGCATACAGATGTTCAGTCTCTGGAAATCGCATGTACATCCCTATATCTCTGGAGTGGCTGCGCAGTTATAACGTGATGATCACGTGCTCACTCGCGGAGGGTAGTGGGGAGAGGACACGTTTTGCTGCTTCCGCTGCTCTTTGCGCATGGCCGCAACGCCGCAGCCAGGACACCCCATTCCCTCCTTTCCCTTTCTTGGAAATGGGGGACTCCCTCTCCGCCGCTTCGGGAGAAGCGCTATTCCCACGATGCATCTTTGTCTTTCGGCTGAGAAGCTTGCAACTGGCCACATCTCAATTCAGCCACTGAGATCGCCGCAGGCCGTTCCCCTGCAGCGCTCGGCCTTCGTGAGCGACTGACCACCCCAGGGCCCGAGCGCGGATCCACTCTGGGTGAGCTGAACCCTTATAAGCCTCTTTTGCGGTTACCAATATTGTGCGTTTTCTTTCACCTTAGACGTGTGGAACACTCCGCCACTGTAGTTTTGTATTTGTGTTTGTGTTTGCTGTTGTTGCTCTGTTGGTATTGTAACTATCAAGTGAATAAACACCTTAAGTTCAAGACTCACCCTGCCCCCGCTGGCCTTAACCCACCGTGGTCGCAACTCAGTGTGAACCCCGGGTGTGACTGTAAGGACTGCTGACTTTCACAGCTGTCAGAGCTGTGACTTTCACAGCTCTGACTGTTAGGGCTGCTGCGAAAGTGCTAGCAAGCAACTGCCACTCCGCTGGCACAGTGCGATCCAGAGAAGGGTTAGGTGCACACACACGAACTTGAGTAATACTCCTATATTTGGCACCCAACACAGGGCCAGAGGTGTAACAGGTTGAGTCTGATTGTGTGAGTGACTGCCACCACACAAATTAACCACGACAGCAAACGGGGCTGACACACAGCCATTGTATACGCTGTCACAGGTGGCTACCAACAGGCAACAATTCGAAGCGGTGGTAACTGCTACCGCACAGTCAAGCCCTGCGGTGAATGTTAGCCCTGGGAATTTGATCAGCTTTGAAGAGGGTATCTCTACACATGAGGCGCTCTCTCCGGCAGGACGTACCCTTGAAGGCGCAAGGCACATTACGCCGAACCCTTCGCCAGAGTTTGTGGAGAGCACGAAGCCACAGTGGCACACTTGCTCAATGCGTCCCGCTCCTGTGCCAGACTTTACTGGCCAGTGCGAGCCTCGGCAGGTGCTGTTGTGCAATGCAATGCGCCTGATTAAAAGGTTGGCAGGTGTCATGCAGAACACTGCTGACATCCACCACAGCTGCTAGACCGAGAATGAGGGTGGACTTACCCACGGTGGAAGAATAAACTAGGTGTCTGAACGAGGCTGCCGCGCCGACGACTTTTTCGCTCGTGGTTTACGTATCTCTTGGCAGATGGCGCGGATCATTGGGGGGTCAAGCGCAGCAGCTGGCAAGGTGGCGGCGCTCCTGAAACATGCGCGTGCGTAGAAGAATCGCTAGTAAATTGCCCCGTAAATGCCTGTGTACCAATTTAAGTGTCTGTCGAGCCTTTGGGAAGCAACCATTGGTATATCTTCTTAAATATCTGAGCTTAGTAGCGCTATCCAGACCTAAATTTGATTCGAGCTCATAAGAGTCAAGTACAGAGACCACGGTGGAAGAATACACCGTGATAGAAACAGCGCGCTTACTAGTGCTCAACTTCGGTGCAAATTTAAAACATTGTGGCTATTGTCGGATGCAAAACCCTTACAAATCCGTGCCTAACTGAGAGATTTGGATGTCTAGACTGTCTCTGGCCACGCATGTCATGTAAACGAGATCCCGCTCACTGAAGGCGATTTTTCTTGGTACAAGTTTGTTCTTCTGCATTATTCGTCAGAAGAAGATATCTTGCTTTGCAACTTCGTATATAAGCGAAAATTATGGCCCCTGACGAACTCCGGGTAGCCGCATCTTTCCAAAATGCTCTGCGTTGCAGATTCTGCGTGTTTACTGCAAGCGCACACGCACGCCAGGTAAACTCTGCGGGCAGTGCTTTTGAATTTTCACGCAAGACAGCCGGGGACACACAAAAGGGACCTTTATTACTTCACACCAGTGCACGCCTCATTTACACAGCAACAAACGTGGAAGTAGCTCTACAAACCCTGAAGGTTGTTTCCCAGCTTAGACAAGCTTTGAAAGCTTCCTAAGATGTTGCATGTTTGTTTTGTGGTCTATCGTTGTTTGTTTATAAACCTGCGTCATCCTCATGGCTATATAGTAGTGCAGCAGATTCGCCATGATGTCATCTTTGTGGTCCTTGCATGGGAAGGAGAAGGTATGCTTTTCTAGCATAGCATCTACCGTCAGCTCATAAGCATTCCTGCGCGTGGCATATTGCTGAAACTCTTTTTCAGCCATCTGCAGCAAAGAAAAAATGCTTATCTTTGGGTGCAGAAGCCCACCTCTCGTTTTACAATCCACAAGTGTGCTCACAGGCTGAGCTTTAACCTCAGTCTCTTTTACGAGGCTCTGCCGGAACACTGAGCATGTTGAGTACTTGAGCAATTTCCTGCACATAAACCCAGCAAGATAATACACAATGCAATCAACTGCTTCTGGCTCTGTGTAGATCTCAACAAATGCCTCATCACACTCAATTTCAGCGGCAACCAGACTATCCATTTTGGCTTTCAACTCCTGAAGACGAGTCTCTTGTTTTTCACCTGCCTGAAAGGCAATCTTCAAATCGGCCAAAGTGAGCACATGTGCTTCTCGAGCTCGCTCTACTTCGCAATTTCCAAACTTTGGTGGCTTAATTAAACTGTACACTGACAGCATATTGTACAGCTGAAGAAAAGTCGGCAAGGAGGGGTGGTCATTCTGACCTCCTGCTTGGCGGATTGTCCCAAAAAAACGCTCCAGTACATCTTGGTTAAATTTTCCACTCAAGACACACTTAAAGCCACAGTCTTTGAGCAAATATCTCGTCAGCTCCAAAGCCGACAAAACTGTGACTCGCAGACCTGCTGCAGTCTGCTCTGTGAGAAAATGTGTGCGGGATATCCTTCCGGCCACCACTTCACCCTCCCACTTGTTTAACCAGTGCAAGAAAGAGGCAAGAACCCTCAAGTCCTTGCTTCCCGCTGTGATGCCTTCTTTAGGATGGCTGCAATTCAGTGCATCGAACAAATCGTTAAATTTCAATGTAAATTCCACTGTCCCTTTAACATTCTCCAGTCCAGTTGCTTTTCTCTGTGAGTAAAACTCCAACCCATTGGCAACACTTCGACTGAAGAGCTGGGTAGCGAGCTTTACTCGCATTTTCTCAGTATTCGTAGGATTCAGATGAGCATACGTGAGCTTGTGGCAAACACGGAAATGTCCAGGCTGCTTCTTGTTCTCAACAAACAGCTTATCATAGTGTGCCCACTGGACACGACCACCATGGAAGTTCAAAACTTTCTGGGCATGCACACGGTTCCGAAGGCACTTCATAAGATGCGGAGCATCTGAAAAAAGAAAAATGCTGCACTTCTCATCAGCAGGGTGCGTGAAGGAGCTTCTGGTGCAGTTTAGACTACCACTTACACCAAACTCCTTCCACATATAGAGGTTTGTGGCTGCTCCATCACACACCACTGCATCGACTAAAGCCCCAGCCTCCTCCAGCATAAAGACAGCTTTCAAAACAAGCTGTGCAAGCACTGTTCCTTTTGTTGGCCCTTTGCTTGCGAACACTGCAATGGGCTGAGAATACTGGTCTTTAAATGCGCGGAAGGCAAACACGAGTCCGTGGTCAGCAAGGTCATCACTGGTCCCTGCACCGTCACCAAAGTCGCTGAACCCTACATAAGTCATTGATTTCGAATGCACACGCATTTCCTTTCTGACACGCATTTCGTCAAAAACCAAGATACCGTGGCGCTGATACTCGTCTTTGGTTGCCATCTTCCTTTTAAATGCAGCAAAAAACCTGCTGTCAAATCCACATTTCACCCTGACCATGCTTAGATATTTCCGCACTGTCGTCACACATGGAAGAGGGAGCACATTGTTCTCTCGTAAGAATGCGTACGCTGATGGGCTCCTTATATGCAACAAGAGGCACATAAGCAGCCATTCTTCAGTGTAGCGACAATTTTTCTTGTTGGCGAGCCTTGCTGCCGCTAAGCATTCCTTGATAGCAGTTAGCTGTACATTCGGAAGTTGAAGCTTGCAAAGTTTGGTCTCGAGCTCTCCCTCAGAAACTTTTTGCAAGCATTCACGGGCTTCCTTTAGCTCCGAAGAAAGATCCTTAAAACGATTAAGGAGGCGATTTTTTTATCTCTTCAAGGCATAATTTGCTCGTCGCAGAGCAGAGAGTCTTTCACTGCTTTGTTGGGAACGCGAAACATGAACGCTAGCTGTCCTTAAGGTGCTCTTCTTCTTCAGTGCTCGTGTTTGGTGGATTCGCAGAGTGTCCGACAACCCGATGCATTTTCGGCAAACTGACACATCCGCACTAGGGAAGAATTCACATTTCTTGTGGCGCCACTTGCTGCTAATGTCGATGAAGGCACTCTTTATTTCTGCTTGAGGGTATTCAGCAGTGCTTGGTCCACCAGCGCAAAATTTGATATTGTGCACGTGCTGTAGAAAAGACTTCACGTCCTCAACTGTTACCAACCTGTTTGAATGTTGCAGCTCTTCTTTAGGAACAGACTTGCACATCAACACTGTGCGGGCCTCCATTCTCTCATCGATCTCAACAAGCTGCGGAGCGGCGAAGAAACCGCCGGCACCAATATTCCCGGGAGGACACGTTTTCGCTGTGCTTGACGCTGAAACCGCAAGGGCTGACTTGGAAGAGTGGTTCTCAGGGATTCTAGTTCGCGTCAGCTCTAGGAAAACGATGCTCTTTGTGTCACCCATTTCAATGCGATGATATCCCCACGATTTGGAGGGCAGGCATACGAGCGACGGGTCGTGGAATAGCATATCAAAAGTTGAAGACCCGGCTTCCTCTTGCACTTCACTTCCGTCCTCGCATTCATCCCCACGCACTGGTGCTGGCGGCATGCAAGAGTCCTCGATCTCATCGAAACTGTCGCAACTGGAACTAACACACGATGAGCTGTTCTTCTTTTTCAATGGGGCGAGAAGCTGTCTCTCGGCTGGCCGCTTCCTAGTTTTCATCGTTTTAGATAAATAAGCAGGACAATCAGGGAACCCCGTGGGCACAGCGTCTTTAGCCAATAACGCGCGACGAGGCGTGCTTACCAGGACGTGTCCATTATACTCTGCTGTCCAAGTCTTCGAAATCAGTTGAGGCTCGAAATGCCGCTCACACACGAAGTCCGTAGCCTGGAGAAGACGGTCCTTTCTTGGGATGGCGTGTCGCCACATGTTTAGTCGCTCTTCATCCTTTGGTGCTGAGAAGAGTGAGAACTTCTCACGGCAGGACTTGTATCCCGTAAAGCAGCGGGGAACAAAACAGCTTTTGCCCATCACTACAGTTAATAGGAGTGTACGACAAAAAATGCAATCGGCAAAAGAAAACACACGTGGCGTACAACAAGAGCAATGGCCAACTGCGGTCGCCCACGCCACCCACACTCCTACGCGCTGCCTGGTGACCCTCTAAACCGCTAGCGCCATCTCACGGCACTCCTTGAAAACACGAACCGGCGATCGTCAACGTCGCCCGCTGGAGAGGCGGCGCCGTTCAGACACCTAGTGTATTCTTCCACCGTGGACTTACCCACCTACGGCAGGTACCATGATTCAGTCAGCGTCAACAAATACCGATACCACATGCTGACTTACCAGCAGGTGACGGGACTGTCGGACGGCAAGATGCTGAAACGTGTCATACCAGTGTCACTGACTGATCACACTGCCACCTGGTTCCAGCTTGCTGGCTACCGGTCTCACATGCTGGCCAAGTTCCGAGCAACCTTACGCGAGGAATTCCTGTCCGCAGATTACCAGTTTCGTCTGCAGCACGAGTTGGAGCTACACACTCACCATCCGGACGAATCCTTACTCGAGTACGTAAGGGCAATGTATGAACTTTATCGTACTGCTGACCCGTCTTCTCCGAACTGCGATAAGGTGGAGCGAATCACTGCGACTAGCTCATCCCACCTTAGCAGCGTACTTGAGAGGCAGCAAGTTCAGGAATTTGGATGAGCTGGCCTCGGAGTCAAAGTCCATACACGCGGACATACTCGCCTCGCGCTCATACCGACCTCCACCCCTAGCGTCTATGGCACTTGAGCCGCGATGCGCGTGGAACGGGGACACTTTTCTCACTCGTTCCTGGGGAGATGGTGCGGTTGCTTTCAGTGACGGACAACTGAGAAGCGGCTGGGACTTATCTGACTGGGCTCTCAACCCTTAGGCCATGCATGCAGCACGCGCTGCCGATGGTCGAGGTATGCAGAATTGTGGTCGACATGCGGACCCGAGGATGCCAGAGCATGGCGTGCTTGCAAGGGAGCAGTTGATAGGGAGGAACAATGGTCAACCGGTGCGAGGCACTGAACGCCAAGCCCAGCAAAGGCTGACTATGCTATGTTATCGGTGGAACCAGCCGGGGCACTACGCCTGGGATTGCAGACAACCTGCGAACCGAGAGCACGCGCTTTCGGAAGACGAACGGGGCCGCCGGTGAGCAACACTGCATGGTCGGTGGCAGTTACAGTGGCACGAAGTGAGACACATGAACTCCTTGCCCTGCTGGCTTGTCGTTTTGGATTACCCAACGACACGCCAGTGCCGCTCATAGAGGTTACAGTCGCCCGGCGCAGGTTTTTTGCGCTGTTAGACACAGGAGCAAGCGCTTCACTATTTGGCGACGAGGTGTGTGAACATCTCCGTCGGAACGCCGTCCGACTGAGAGAGAGTAATGTGACTTTCCTACTCGCCAGTGGCATGATGCATATGAGCAGTGCTGCTAGGCTTGTGGTGCAGTGGGAAAAACGGGTAAGGCAACAACACCTCGCTCACCTCCTCAGCCTGCCGGTTCCTAAAATTGTTGGTAGAGACTTCCTCACCAAGATGGGCATTGTTATTGACGTCTGCAACGGAGAATATAGGGACCGAGCATGTGACACCCTGAAACTTTTCGTTACATTTCAAAAAGCATCAGAGACAATTTCGTTCGATGATTATCGCGTGCAGACCAACCCCACGATCGCCCTGAAAGGTCCCTCAGAATGGTTGCAGCCAGGTCAACATGCCAGCCAGCCAGCTGCACTGAGAAAAAAGGTGCGGAGTGGAACTTCTCACCTCTCGCTTGCCCCTTAACACCCGCTGCGGTGGCACAGTGTACCGCAGTGAGGGGCAAACGAGACCACCCGTTGCTGAACAGCTCATGCAGTTTGTCGGGGGAAGAAAAGGCTCACCTCTCATCGCTTCTGACTGAATATGATACCGTATTCACAGAGCGGCCTTGTTGCACTACGCTATACAGGCACAAAATTGAGACGGGTGACGCTTCTCCGGGGAAATGCAATCCTTGGCTGGTGAGTTTGGCTAAGAGGAAAGCACTAGACAGCGCCCTGGACGAACTGCTCGATACAGGTTTTGTTGAAAGGTCAGGTAGCCCATGAGGTTTTCCTGTGGTGTTGGTTCCTAAAATGGATGGGACGCACCTCCTTTGAGTTGGCTATCGCCGCCTGAACGAGGTGACACGCAAGGACGCATATCCGCTTCCTAGCATTCCCTCGATCATATCCAATGTTGGCAGAACGGGGTACTTCACTATGCTCGGTGCAAGCAGAGGATACTTTCAGGTGGAGGTTGATCCCTGTGACCGAGAGAAGGCTGCCTTCACTTGTCACAGGGGACTTTTCCAGTTTGCCAGAATGCCCTTTGGACTGGTCGGTGCGCCTGCGACTTATTGGCGCCCAATGGACCGTGTCTTGGGTGACACAAGATGGCACTGCGCTCTTGCTTACGTAGACGATGTGGTATAGTTGCGTACCTTTGATAAGCACTTATGCCAACTCAGGGACGTGTTGGAGTGTCTGAGGTCTTCGGGGATAACGCTAAACCCGGCCAACAAGACCCAGATAGCAGCAACCCGAGTAACGTTACTGGGGTTTAAACTTGATAACGGACGCCTTCTCCTGTGTGATGACAAGGTTCAGGCATTATTGAACTACCCGTCACCGGCAGAGATAGGCGGACTGAGACGCTTTTTGGGGCTGGCGAACTTCTATCTCCACTTCATCCCAAACTGTGCTGCACAGCAAGCCCCCTTGATTATGTTGTTGAGGAAAGGTGAGCCGTGGAGGTGGGGTCCCGAGCAAGAGGCGGCACTGTGCAACCTTGTAAACATGCTCGTGGAAACCACTGAGTTAAGGCTACCAGATTTGAACAAGGAATTTGTTATACATACGGACACCAGCAACCTTGGCCTAGGAACGGTTTTGCTCCAACAGCACGAAGGTAGCTTGCGCCCTGTAGCATTTGCCAGCTGCTCTTTGACTCCCGCAGAGTGAAATTATTCCATAAGAGAAAAGGAATGTCTCGCAATCATTTTTGCTATCAAAAAGTTTTACTACTACATTGATGGAGTTCCATTCATTATTGAGACTGATCATATGGCATTAACTTGGCTTAGGCATATGGGAGAGCCGAGCAGCTGACTCATGCGATAGGCACTTTTCCTGCAGCAATACAACTTTACTGTTTGCTACAGGAGAGGAAAGAACAATGTTGTGGCAGGTGCACTTCCACACGCGCCTATTGACTGTGAGAAGAGTAACATTACTACTCAACTCACCTCGCCCAACACTGAGCTTGAGAGCGGACTAACTGCTGTGACAATTGAGGTGGTCAGGAGGGGTAACTTAATGCCCATCGTGACTCCACAGTGACTCAGCCTAAGAGCAGAGTAACTGTTGCAATGTTTGATGGCGCTAGTCCCAAAGGAAGGGTGGACGAACCACCTTTTTGGGACGAAAGCGTGAACCACTTAGACTGCATCAGTTCAGTGGGGAGCATGTTCAACAGAAAAGAGCTGTTAGAGGCACAGTGAGGGGATCGCTTTTATAAGAAAATGTTTGAGGGGCTCCGGGAGCCCGGCAGCTCAGCCGCAGCACACATGGATGCAGCTGGTATTGCTGTGGGTGCGCGGTGCTCAGAAACAACTGCTAGTGCTGTGAGCGTGCTGGATTCCTACCTGCTAGACACTGCCGGGGTCCTGTTGAGATACATTGCCGCAGAGAAGGGTACACATGAGTCCTTCAAAGCAGTGATTCCACGCACACCGAGAGTAGCACTTTTACACTACTTTCACGATACATGCCTCGCCAGGCATGCAAGTGGCCCTCAGACTTACCTTAAGTTGTGCCACTTTACTGCCTGGCCTGGAATGAAGCAGGATGTGATGCACTACGCCCGCTCTTACAACGTGTGCCAACGCGGGAAGCCGCGTAGTCGACGACCACCTGGGCTCATGCAGCTGATCAATAGCCGAACACCGTGGCAAATTGCGGCAAGTGACGTCATGAGACCTTACCCCATGACACCGAGCAGGAACCGATTTCTTCTCGTAGTCAAAGACCATGTCAGCAAGTGGGTGGAACGTTTGCCCCCCCTATGGAAGCTGTCGGCACGTGTAATCATGGGAAAGCTGATTGAGGTGTTTACACGATTTGGCTATCCTGAGCAGCTGATAACAGACGAACCATGCCCAGACGAATCCCACTAAACGTATGAACCGCAACATCAAGCACATGCTCGTTGCATTTACAGAAACGCATAATGAGTGGCACACTTCTCTTCATGAAATTGGATTTGCGATGAGGTCAACAGTGAATCGATCGACTGGGTATACACCCGCCACCCTTAACCTTGGGAGGGAGCTGTTGAATCAGTCGAACATACTCTACAGGAACACAGCAGTGCGGAACTGGTTATTTCTTCGGCACATGCGGAATATGTGACTGGGCTGCGCACGAAGGTAACAGAGGCTTTATGCAAAGCGCAACGGAACCTGAGCACTGTGCATGCCGAACAGAAAGCGCAGTACTACCACTCTCATCTGGACACTACAAAGTGGGCGACCTGGTGTTGAGGTGGAATCACATCCTGAGCAATGCCATTAAAAAATTCTCAGCTTCTCTGGCACCTAAATGGACAGGACCATACTGGGTGCAAGAGACTGTCTCTTTGCTCATGTACAGGCTGGTGGACTTGAAGTTCAGACTGATCAGCTGACCGATTGTTGTAAAGTGACGTCAGCCGCAATCAGACTGCCTTGCAAGCGCTGACGGCACATGCGTTTATCGTTTGATATCCTTCCCTTGTTCTCCCTTTCCCCTTTCCTCCTCTCTGTTTCGTATATATATGCTCCGAGACGGAAGCAATAAAGATTCATGTTCCAACCTTCTAACGGCGTGCTGTCGTATATAGTAAGGCACGGCACGTGTGTCGTAACTATGTAACAGTGGCGACGAGGCCAGACAGAACCCTCAAGGTGAAAAATGAATTAAGCCAGGCAGTTAAGCAGGAAACACCGGCCACGGAAATACCGACCATGGCTCATCATCAACTACCGGAATACGATGACCAGTCCGACAACTGGAAGGCTTACATCACGAAGGCAGAAGCTTATTTTGAGGCAACTGGCGTCAGTGACTCGGGAAAGAAGAGAGCGCTGCTGGTAGCAGCATTGAGTACGCGCACCGTGCAAGTGCTCTCAGGACAGGTTGCACCGAGGAAGCCAAACTCGCTTAAGTACGAGGAAGCAGTCAAAGTTTTGGATGACTACTTCGACCCCAAGCGTCATGAAATAACAGAAAGCTATCGGTTCTTCAATCGCTGTCAGTTGGAAGGTGAGCCCATTCAACAGTTCATCGTAGAAGTTCGCCGGATTGCGGATGGCTGTAATTTCGGTGGCATGCTAGACCGGATGCTTCGCGACAGGATCGTGTGTGGAGTGACGTCAAGCGCTGTTCAGAAGCAGCTATTAGCGAAAACAGATTTGACATTGAGGGAGGCTGAAACAATTGTCATATCAGCTGAAGCAGCGGAAAAAGATGCAAAGATGTCATCTGACATTGAACCCGTGCTCAAGGTCAGTGCACGACAAGCTGATGAACTAGTGTCAGTATGTGGGCGTTGCGGAAGTCAGAAACACAACAGAAACGCCTGCGGCTGGGCGAAAGCGAGGTGTTACCGCTGTGGTGTATACGGCCATCTGGCGAAGATGTGCCAAAGCGACGTGCGGAAAGGACACCCAAAAGCTCGCTCACATTGCAGGCAAGGAGAAGCGTTTGCAGTAACAGTGGATGTCACTGAGGAAAATGCAGACGGTGCGCACATTTGGACACTAACCGCACCCTCCAATGGTCGGCTACCACCACCTATTCTTCGTACTTTCACATGGTGTGGCATTGACATACCTATGATTGTGGACACCGGTTCACCGGTCTGTGTTGTGTCCAAAGAGATTTTTGAGAAAAACCGTGAACATTGGCCGCAATTAGAAACCGCAATCATTAAACTGTCCTGTTATCTTGGAGAACTTCCAGTATTAGGGAAACTGAGTATGTCAGTGTCCTACAACGACAAGGAGGTCAAGAGTTCCTTGATGGTCCTGAACTGTTCAGGTCCGAGCCTCTGTGAACGAGAGTTGATTTCCAAGTTCAATCACGCAGGATCCTCGGTGTTGAACGTATCAGTGCAACAAAGCTCTGGTCCAGGAAGCAGCCGTACCCCCGCCATTAATGCCGTCCTGTCAGAGTTCAACGACATCTTCAGCCCCGAGCTGGGTCTAATTGACGGACACCCTGTCCATCTGAAGCTCAAGGAAGGCGCCATGCCGAAATTTCGTAAGGCCCGTTCGCTTCCATTTGCTTTACGCGACAAAGTTTCGGAAGAGATTGATAGGCTCGTAACGCTTGGAGTACTGTCACCTGTAACGCACGCCGAGTGGGCTACTCCCATTGTGCCCATAATGAAGAAGAACGGCGCGGTTAGAATCTGCGTTGATTTTAAGGTGACCTTGAATCCCGTCTGTGAACTGGAGCAGTACCCGTTGCCAGCTATTGATGACATTTTCGCATGCCTGAACGGTGGGGACTGCTTCAGCACGCTAAATTTAAAAAACGCGTATAACCAAGTTCCCCTCGATGAGGACTCAAGGAAGATGTGCGTAATCAATACACACCGTGGGTTGTTTTGCTACAACCGACTGCCATTCGGCATAGCTTCCGCGCCCGCCATCTTCCAGCGGAAAATAGAAACAGTTCTGCGGGGCCTGACAGGTGTTCAGGCTTACCTTGACGATGTTTTGGTATCAGAAAAACTTGGTAGCACCGACACGTTACGACAAGTACTGCAGCGTTTTCGTGAACATGGAGTGAAGCTCAGACTTGAGAAATGCAGCTTTCGCCAAGAGGCAGTGACGTATCTGGGTCATAAAATTGATCGTGAAGGTCTGCATCCAATAGAGAAGCATGTTGAAGCAATCGCGCGAGCCCCCAACCCAGAAAATGTTCAGCAGTTGAGGTCGTTTCTGGGCATGATTACATTTTATTCGAAGTTCGTGCCCAACATGTCTTCCGTACTTGCACCGCTGTACAAGTTATTGGAGAACAGCACGCTTTGGTTCTGGGGACATGCACAAGAAGCAGCTTTTCGTGAAGCAAAAAAATGCCTTCAGGAAGCACCTGTGCTGGCTCACTATGATCCCGAGAGACCCCTCAAGCTAGAATGTCACGCTTGACAGGACGGAATAGGGGCCGTGCTTTTCCATACATTCGGAAAGATAAACAAACCTGTCTGGTTCCGTTCTAGAACGCTAACAAGGGCTGAGAAAAAGTATTCCCAGCTTGAGAGGGAAGCCCTTGCTCTTGTGTTTGGAGTGTCCAAATTCCGTGATTATCTCGTAGGCTGAGAATTCGTATTGGTCACCGACCACCAGCCGCTCGTGGGCCTGCTGAAGGCGGATCAACCAACTCCAGCATTGGCAACCGCCAGAATACAGCGCTGTACTTAGGCGGATTCCGCTATCAGCTTCAATACTCTCCTGGTAAACAACTGCTCAACGCTGACGCCTTTAGTAGACTGCCACAACGGACGTCTGAGCCGAAGCCACCAGAAGCGGACCCACCAGACTATCTGCTGGCCTTGACTGTGTTCGATGAGGGAACTGTGTCAGTTGAGGAGCTAAGGCAGTTGACTGCTGGTGACCCTGCTCTCAGTCAAGTTATGCGATTCAATAAGAACGGTTGGCCGCCCTGCACAAAAGGCTTGAGCACGAGTGTCGCACCTTTTTTTGACAAGAAATTGGAGCTTTCTTTGGCCCACGGGTTGTTATACTGGGGCCGGCGAGTAGTCGTTCCGATGGAGGCGCGACGTCGCATATTATACCTTTTGCATGAGACGCACCAAGGATCGTCCGCTATGAAGTCGGTGGCTAGATCGTCATTCTGGTAGCCAGGGTTAGATCGCGAAATTGAGGCAGTCACAGCGTCATGTCAGAGTTGTGTTCAAAACCTGCCCATGCCAGCCACAGCAACGCCAAAAAACTGGCCCGCTACTGTTGAAAAATGGGCAAGGATGCATATCGATTTTGTGGGACCTATAGCAGGGAACATGATACTCGTGGTCGTGGACACATACAGCAAGTGGATTGAAGCTGTGCCACTCCAACAAGCAAATGCTTCATGCACGATCAACTGCCTGCGCGGTATCTTCTGCAGATTTGGCGTGCCACGAACCATCGTATCCGATAATGGAACGCAGTTTACCGGTGACGAGTTCGCTACTTTTGTCAAGAGGAACAACATAACGCATCTGCGCACAGCTGTATATCACCCTCAATCGAACGGACTAGCAGAAAGGGCTGTCAGGACAATTAAGGACGGCCTCAAGAAGATTGGTGAGGGGCGGTTGGAAGATAACATAAACAGGCTGCTTTTCAGTTACACAAGGACACCTAACCGCTCTGGAAAATCACCGTCAGAGCTGCTCTTCGGATACAAAATTCAATCCCGTTTAGATACATGTTTCCCTCCTGTGCACGCAGGGCCAGCCAACGAAGCAGACGAGTGGCTACTGCCATTGCCTGAAGCTACCATGTACGCCCGCAACTTCGGAACGGGTGAGAAATGGACTCCAGGAATTGTAGAGTCTACAACAGGCTCTCGGATGGTGAGCATTCGAACACCAGCCGGATCAGTAAGACGACATGTTGACCAGGTGCGGAACCGGGAAGATGCGACGCCACCGCTTGGTAAAGACCAAGAAGCGGCAAATCGAGAATCAAGAACAGGTACTCCTCGCGACTACGCATTGTCGCCGAGAACGCCAGCCGAACAAGGGGGCATAACAGAACCTGAGCATGAACTTCAGCCGGAACTCGCAGGGAGCAACGCTGAACCCGTCAGATCACCCCAAGCCTTGCGGCGCTCTACACGTCAAAGAAAACCAGTGCAGCGACTTCAGTATTAAGGGAGAAGAGATGTTGTAAAGTGACGTCAGCCGCAATCAGACTGCCTTGCAAGCGCTGACGGCACGTGCGTTTATCGTTTGATATCATTTCCTTGTTCTCCCTTTCCCCCTCTCTGTTTCGTATATATATGCTCCGAGACGGAAGCAATAAAGATTCATGTTCCAACCTTCGAATGGCGTGCTGTCGTATATAGTAAAGCACGGCACGTGTGTCATAACTATGTAACACCGATGCATGCCTGTGACTTCAAGCCCTACTACAACAGAGGGAACAAGTGGCCTGAGGAGGACACTCTCCCGCGCCCACAGGCAGCGGCATCGGGTGGCACAGCTCGACATTCGAGCCCAATGGGGTGTTACAATTTATGATCTTGGCAAAACAAACCCTGTCCGGTTCGTAAAGGCCATATTATGGTGCGCTGCATCAGACAGAACGCTCCTCTGATGTCTACCCTGCAGGCTTCCAGAGCGAGCACGTGCTTTCTCTTTGGAAGAAGCGACAGGGGCTAACCACATTGCCACAGCAATAGATTGGCCATCAGCAGCCGTGCGACAACAACCAAGCAGAAAAGACCGTGAAACCCTGAAACCTTTCGTTTCATTTCAAAAAGCATCAGAGACAACTTCATTCGATGATGCTTCGCGCGCTGACCGACCCAACGATTGCCCGAAAAGGTCCCTCAGAACGGTTGCGGCCGGGTCGACATGCTGTCCGGCCTACCGCGCTGAGAAAAGAGGCGCGGAGGGGAACTGCTTCCCTCCCGCACAGCCCATAACCCCCGCTGCGGTGGCACAGTGTACCGCAGTGAGGCGCGAACGATACCACCCGCTGCTGAACGACTCAAGCAGTTTGTCGGGGGAAGAAAAGGCTCGCCTCTCATCGCTTCTGACTGAATATGACGCCGTATTCACAGAGCGGCCTGGTTGCACTACGCTATACAGGCACAAAATTGAGACAGGCGACGCCTCTCCATGGAAGTGTAATCCTCGGCCGGTGAGTTTGGCTAAGAGGAAAGCACTAGACAGCGCTCTGGACGAACTGCTCGATACAGGCGTAGTTGAAAGGTCGGACAGCCCATGGGCTTTTCCTGTGGTGTTGGTTCCTAAAAAGGATGGGACGCCCCGCCTTTGTGTTGACTATCGCCGCCTGAACGAGGTGACACGCAAGAACGCATATCAGTTTCCTAGCATTCCCTCGATCGTATCCAACGTTGGCGGAGCGAAGTACTTCACTATGCTCGATGCAAGCAGAGGATGCTTTCAGGTAGAGGTAGATCCTTGTGACCGAGAGAAGACTGCCTTCACTTGTCACAGGGGACTTTTCCAGTTTACCCGTATGTTATTCGGACTTGTCAGTGCGCCTGCGACTTACCAGCGCCTGATGGACCGTGTCTTGGGTGACGCAAGGTGGCGCTATGCTCTTGCTTACCTGGACGATGTTGTGGTATACTCGCATACCTTTGATGGGCACTTGCGCCATTTTAGGGACGTGTTTGAGCGTCTGAGGTCCACGGGGATAATGCTAAACCCGACCAAGACCCAGATCGCAGCAACCCAAGTAACGTTACTGGGGTTTAAACTTGATAACGGACGCCTTCTCCTGTGTGATGACAAGGTTCAGGCATTATTGAACTACCCGTCACCGGCAGAGATAGGCGGACTGAGATGCTTTTTGGGGCTGGCGAACTTCTATCGACAGTTCATCCCAAACTGCGCTGCACTGCAAACCCCCTTGACTACGCTGTTGAAGAAAGGTGAGCAGTGGAGGTGGGGTCCCGAGCAAGAGGAGGCACTGCGCAAGCTCGTAAACGCGCTCGTGGAAACCACCGAGTTAAGGCTACCAGACTTGAACAAAGAATTTGTCATACATATGGACGCCAGCGACCTTGGCCTAGGAGCGGTTTTGCTCGAACAGCACGAAGGTAGCTTGCATCCGGTAGCTTTTGCCAGCCGCTCTTTGACTCCCACAGAGAAAAATTACTCCGTGACAGAAAAGGAATGTCTGGCGATCATTTTCGCTCTCAAAAAGTTCGACTACTATATTGATGGAGGCCCATTCATAATTGAGACCGATCATATGGCACTAACTTGGCTTAGGCGCTTAGGAGAGCCGAGCGGCCGGCTCGCGCGATGGGCACTTCTCCTGCAGCGATACGATTTTACCGTTTGCTACAGGAGAGGGAAGAACAACGTTGTGGCGGACGCACTTTCACGCATGCCCGTTGACTGTGAGAAGAGTAACATTACTACTCAACTCACCTCGACCGAAACTGAGCTTGAGAGCGGACTAACCGCTGCGACGTTTGAGGTTGTCAGGAGGGGTAACATTAACACCCATCGTGACCCCTCAGTGACTCAGCCTAAGAGCAGAGTAACTGCTACAATGCTCGACGGCGCTGGTCCCGAAGGAATTAAGGGCGGACGAACCCCCTTCTCAGGACGAAAGCGTGAACCACTTGGAATGCGTCAGTTCAGTGGGGAGCGTGTTCGGCAGAAAGGAGCTGTTAGAGGCACAGCGGGAGGATCCGTTTTGTAAGAAAGTGTTTGAGGGGCTCTGGGAGCCCGGCGACGCGGCCACGGCGCACATGGACGCAGCTGGTATTGCTGTGGGTGCGCGGCGCTCCGAAACAGCTGCTAATGCTGTGAGCGCGTTGGATTCCTACCTGCTAGACTCTTGACGGCGTCCTGCTGAGATATATTCCCGCGGAGAAAGATACACATGAGTCCTTCAAAGCAGTGATTCAAAGCAACAAAATGTGCCAAGACTCAAGCAAAAATGCCTATTTTTTTTTTTAATGCAGCAGTAATACCTTGGTGACCTACTTGCTTACTTGTATTGACAAGCACCTTTTTAGGGAAAGGAAAGGGGGAGGGGAGGGGGGGGTTAAGTTACTCCCTGGAAAATTTTCTGCCCTTAACCTTTCGAGCGTCGATTTTTTTCGCCATATCTGACTGCCCAGGGTTGATTTTCTTTTTATTGCAGATTCCAATTTTTCTTAGGGACTTATTTCACAAAAAAAATTACCGTAATTTTTCTAGACTGACCGTAAAGTGAGAAAAAAATATTTTGTGTTGGTATATATGTACTCTTCATTCATGAATAACAACAATAAAAAAGGAAATAAACTTATAAGAATTAAAAATTTGATGCATTGTTGTACACATAGTTCAAGGCCTTGAAGATGCGCACACGAGAATATTTCGCAAGACTCAAATGTTCCTGCTCTTACACTAATATGTACATCCATAGCATGATCAAACTGAGTAGGTGCGCACACTCAAGAAAACTGTGTGGTTGTGTGCCCGTCAAAAAAGCAACACGTATGACAAACTTCCGCTAATCTTCATCTTATCGCCAACCAGAGGCAATGAGTTCTCATGAGTGTCAAAAAAAAAGAAGCAACAGAAACGCATGCATGGTGGCATCCTTCCTATGCGCACCCCTGTGAGCACTAAATGAGCGAGAAACAAGCAGTCGCCCTTTGAGCAATTAGTAACGAGATAGCCATCAGTTTTGCAAGTGCAAGAAGCTGAAACCGCCCACAGAACAAAATCCAAACTGCCATCTGCCCGCGCGCGTACCAATGCACGAGCTGTAGTATATAGACGTGTGGGAGCAAAAGAGCTATAAAACAAACCATGCAACGAAAACTGAGAGAGGGAGGCGTGCGAAAAAAATTCCTTGTATTCTCACATAGTGGCAGCACATGACAGAAAAGAAAATTTAGGAAATTGGCACGCTTTTGAAACGTACAGATGGCGCCATAAATATATGGCATTGACCATTTTTGGACTTGTTCGCGGCGCTGTATATTTACATCATTGACCCTCAAAGGGTTAATACCTTTTCCTACTTTCTTTGCATCTACCTTATGGTAACCTTCTCCTCCTATACGTTTTTTCTTAGCCTGTATTTTTCTTGCAACTGCTGGACAGTTCAGATGTCCATTGAGAAGTGAGACAGTTATGATGCCCTAAGCCCTTCATTTTTGACAAGACTATGATGTCCCATAGTAATGGCAACAATGAGGCAGCAGGTGATGGTCAAATAAAGAAGTAATAATTTTTGTCACATTCAACCAGCATTCTTGGGAATATGTAACCTTCTGTGTGCGAGAACTGCTGGCCATAAATATTACTATATTCAGGTACACTTTAGAAAAAAGGGGAGGCCTTGCCCAGATGACCAAAGCCTGAGAGCCGATTGCCGCTGTGACTAAAACAGTCCCATTTAAAAAAAACGTGTTTCAAAAATGCGTAATTCTCGGTGTAAATTAAAACATTTATATTTTGATGACTGGTTTGTTAGAGCTCTCGGGATTAAAATGTGTCAGCACATGCCGGATCTCGAGATCAAAATAACGCCGTGCCTTCTACAATGCTGCGCATTGTCTGCTTTTTAGCTTCATTGCAAGGGACAAAAGAAGAAAGAGCAGCTCTGCATGACTTTTGCGCTGGTTTATATGTACACAGCACACTTACTGCTCGTTTTCTGAACTTAAAATTAATCAGTTGCTATTTAACAAGTACTTAAAAAAATACAATGCATTTATCAAAACCAGTACAAACCTGGGGTGAGAAGACGATTGCGGCAGAAAAGGTACAAAAATGGTTCATTCATTGTTTTAAATAAATACTCTTGGTTTTAAATAGCATAAGAGTTATATTTTTTTGGTTTTGTGTTTTCACAAACTTATTTTCAAGAATGTGGTAGTTTTTTTTTTCGTTCCTTTTCACATTTTCCTTTTCTTTTTCTTTTTTACAAGCCTGCAGCCTCGCCAGTTCACATGGCGTAGCGTTAGCGATGCTCGCTGCAATCTTTTGTCGCCAGATCACAGCTCAGAATAAACACATGCAGCACAAATGGTGCATCGTAGCCTCACAATAATATTTCTGGCATGATAGACGACTGCAAACAGTATGGGAATTCACTCTAACAAGGGGCAGACACACATGACTGATGCAATTCGGCCCAGTTCGAAGCGCAGGCAGCCATATTCTCCATCGGCGAGGTCACCGGCCGTCCGGCTTGTGACGTCAGTCTAGAGTGCGCTCCCATTGGTGGAGGCTTCTGTGCATCTGCCTTGGAAGAATAAACGCCCCTTTTTTCTAAAGTTGTACCGAACTATAGGTAATTCCAAGCAGATCATGCATGAATATATTTTTGGGCTTTCAATTATCGCTATACTGCTGCACAGCTGTTCTGTTCAAACCTGCAATGAATCTCTTTCTAGAGCCTCTGGCATCATCCAAGCTGGCGTTCTTCATGCCAGACAGCACCTTTGGCGACTGGGCTCTTGATGGTGGACTATGCGGTCTCCCTCTGGAGATTGCCATGAAGCGCTCCCTGCTTCCCCCATTGATAGCGCAGTGAGTTACCTTACCCAGTACTGTTGATCACTGTGAAAATTGGTGTACACAAAGCTTCTTTGATGTGGATGCTTGTGTTAATACCAAGTGTGTTGACATTACGTGATGTCGCATTAATATGCATACTGTATTACATTATGTGCTGTGGATGCCATTGTTACGTCTCATGGGGCAATGAGCATTCCTTAGATGTTTTCCACAAGGCAGGCCTTTCATCAACACGCGTTCACATGACGTGTGGCCCGAAATAGACTGTGACACGCAAAGAAAGGTGCTACCACGACCACGAAGATCGCTTTACTTGGACCTGACGCTGTCAAGCTGATGTAATTGATGAAAGGGGCCAACTTCGAAGGCTACCATGAGAACCGCTTCGACCTTTGATTTCCAGATTGCTACAGGCTTGTGCCATATGCGGGTGCGAATGTGCAACATAGGAGGCGGAATGGTGTGACATCATGGGAGGGATGTTGTGACCGATTCGAGAATGGTGACTGGCCGAGATACAGTCACAGATTCCATAGTCTAGTCTCCTAGGGAAGATGACAATGTTAAAAGCTGAGACTTTTGATGCAGTGGGAGGAAGTGGGCTGACATGTCTTGATGTGAAGTCGGACGTTTCATATGCTGCTACATAGAGTGGGGCTTCCATACTTGGGGCCAGTGTAAATACTGTAAAAAATATGCAGATCCTGCACACTGTGGGAATCAGTGTAAGCGAAGCTTTGTCTGCTGTTTGCGTTCTTTGATGTTATTTGGCAGTGATATATTGACGGCATACGACAGTCATGGATTGATGTGAAATGTTACCTTGCCTGCTCCACTTGTGTTTGTTGTTCTTGCTCCATTCGACTTCGACGCTTTATTCGAGCCTTCGTCTCCTCGGCACTAAGTGCACGCCTCGGCGCCATTCTGGTTTTTACTATGTAGCTCACAAAACTGCCTCGTCTCTCTCTCTCTCTCTATTCCCTCGCTAACATTCTCCCTACCTCCTCCGTCTACTGTTGTTGCTGTTGCGGGTGAGCATGGAAACAAGCGCGGCAGCTCCTGCACTGCATTTGAGGGGGGTCATGCCTAGTTACGGTGTCCAGAGGGTATTGTGCACATGTGACGTGGCATAAATGTTGGCACGAGCTTTTGGGGTCGTATTTCCTTTGTGCCACACTCCTGTCATGTACTGGTGCAATTGCATTAAGGGCCCCGTGTTGCAGAAAATCTGGTGTCGACGCCGTGGGTGCGCTTGGCGAACAATCACTCTGGATCACAACCGCGCAGGCCCTCCACATAGCGCATACCTTGTCTTACATTCCTTACAAGGTTATTCCTCGGAATTATGAGAATGACAGCTCATAAACAAATATCATGAAACAAAACACTGACAGCTCATGCCTTTTATGTTCTTGTGACATGGGCACGTCGTGATGCGGCCGGTGTTAGCGGCGTGCAGGACAACAGCAGCAGCAGCATCGGCGGAAAGTGGAAGAAAGAGGGAAAGAAAGCTTCACTTTAATAAACCCTTTTTTCCTTGTTCCTACTACCGGACATACTCACCCCTGTGCCGAGTTGATTCCTGGCCCAAATGCCAACTCGAGTCATAACATCATGCTTACATTATTCAAATGCTACATATATACCATGCCTGTAATGACATTGTTTGTGCAGAAGGAACACACGAGAATTAATGAAGTTGCATTTTTTGAAGAAGGGAATGATTGTCACTGCTTGACATTCGAGCACATCCACGATGGCTACCATGACTCACTCAATACCGAGATGTCATGTGATGGACGTCTCCCAATCAAAACATTAGTTTGAGTCTTTTAGGTCACACTGAAATCTACAAATACCATTTATGATGTATAAACCAGTGACATTACACATGTGTTTCCAATCCAAACTACTCCGTGCAAACATACAGCTGTTCTTTGGGCCATTGGGCTGTGACGCAGGTTCTTCTCTCCTGATGCCATTCTCCGTGTTGTGATGGAAGCATTTCCTACATGCCACTCTTCACACTTATGACAGCTGTCTGAGAGAGAGGCGTACATGAGCATGTGATGTGAGCACATTCACAGAATCAACCCACACTCCCTATTACATCTTGTGGGGATCGAAGTGCCTTCCCGTGCCGCATCTCCCAGCTCACGCGTCATGCTTAGCTCAATCTCGGGAAACCACCGCCCCATTGGCAACATCTGTCTGTCTGTCAGTCCCGGCCAGCCGGACGGACTCAACTGCGCTCGGGATGAAAAGGGGCCAGTGAACAAGCGGGAACAGCACGTCGGAGGGGCTAGTAGGCACCTGCTCCCCACACGTCTCGAACAGTTGAGGAAACATGAAACTGGCATGGCTAGGACTAGGGTACACATGACAAACAAATGGTGAAGACCCAGTGGTCGACATGACCAAAGGGCTGTCCAAAGAAGGGATGGCTCCCGGTGGCCGAAAGCAGGGGGTCACCGAGGCGAACTTACCTCATGCTGTCGGTGCCATCCACATCGAAGGACATTAAGTCCGTAGCCAGGGGATCAAGCAGTAACGAGGGCCGTGAAGCAGCCTGCTCTGATGCCACTCTGAAACCAAGTTGGGAGCCAGTTATGTGGAGATGGGTGTGCATAAGGCTCAACTTACGAGTGACGGTCAGGAAAGAGTACAACGCTCCTCCACTCCAAAAAACACAAAAGCTCTGCGGGAGGGTTCATCAACTGTCCCATACGGCGCAGAGTAGGCCCGAGAGTCAGGTCACCAACAAACATAGGTTTATTCACCCAACATACAGCACAGTGCAACAGTTGCAGTGCTTAGGGGCAAAGGTCCCATGTAACCAAAAGTCCCATGTAACCACCGCTCTGGCGCCTGTTGGTGGCTAAAAAAGCACAACAGGTCTTCGGTAGCTCGCTCATAGTGTGAATGCCAGACAATGCTTCGAAGCATCCCCATCGACTTTCTGTGCTATCACCCCCGCCCTCCTTTCCAACCTTCTATTGCAAATAAAAAGTGCTTCAGTATCACACTGCCAGACTGGCTCCTGCGCCCAGTGGCTCACGCACGCAGTACGCCAACATGGTACATTGGAAACATTTTTTTTAAATTACCCGTTAAGAAAACAAACAAGCTGCACGCTGAAAGCTTCGCTCCGAAACTATACATGCTGTAGTCGGAGTTTCATCTAATTTGATTCGGCACCTAAAAAGAAAGCATGAACGTGCATACACGCAACAAGAGGAAAGCTGCCAAGCCAGCCAAAGATAATGTTGGCCTTCATTGCTAGCTGCAGCTTTGTGCCTGTTCATCGAAAGGCTGTTCATCGAGACGCCATAATCAACGTGATTTGCACTGACATGAAACCCTTTCGTATTGTCAAGAGGGACAGATTCAAACAATTCATAAAGGGAAAATCAGACATCCACCCGTTCGTAGCAGTTGTTACAAAGGAAACCCATGCGGGTTCCTCGAAAGAAAAGCCTCAGAGTTGAAGAAAAATTCGTCCTGGTCCGGGCTTTTCTTTCGAGGAACCCATAGAGGTTTCAGAAGAACTTCACATTGGCCTAGTTGGTATTTACTGCATATCATATTGACCGCAAATAAGACGGGGACAGAGGGAGAAAACACATGAACAGCACGGGCGGTAACTTTCAACTGTTTTATTCACAGCAGCCCGTGGGCATATATAAGCAAAAAGAACATGCGCAGATCGCAGCAAACAAGAATACACATCAGCTTAGCGTGGCAACCAATTATCAAAAAAATCTATTTCCGATTGAAACAACCTAATGGAGGTATCGCTAACACAGCCTTGGCCTTTCTTTCTTATGTGATGAGCCTCCATCAGTTCACGTGCAGTCTGGTCACGTGCAGTCTGGTTGGCACAACAAATCCCCCACAACAAAGAAAAGGGATTTGTTGTGCTCCCGAAGGGCATGTTTGGTGCTGAAGCCTCTGAGGCACTGAAGAAGAATTTTAAACCTATTAAGAACTCTGAAACTAGAGTAAAAAGCAGGGTTATAAGAATGTGCAAGTCTCTTAATCTCGATAAACTAGCTAGGGACGTCAGTAGCGCTTCAGGTGCCGCGCTAAGTGTTTTCTTTACTGCGAAGACTCATAAACCCATAAATAAAATAAATAAACCCGGCATCCCATTCAGGACGATATTTAGCGAGCGTGGAGCGTGGCAGGTTCAAGTTAGCCACTTCATTTTAAGGAGTTTAAAGATGCTTGTTATATCTGATCCCTTTGTAGCAAAAAGCTCTGACGAGGTTGTTGAATTTCTAAGGGCTAACCAGGACATTGGTCCGGCTTTTTCGGTTCATGTAGAAATCTTTTCTACTCCGTTCCTCATAGAGATTTGTTTGTTGCTGTGAGGATGTGTATTGAAGAAAACGGCACCATTCCCTTCCAGAACGCAGTTGGTATTTCGGTGGAAGATTTTTTAGCCCTTTCAGAAACCTATCTTAATAGCACTTTTATCAGTTATGACGAACAGTTCTATTTGCAGAAACGTGGAATCTGCATCGGCTCGTGCATTGCACCGCTTTTGTGTAACATTTTTTTAGCTACCATTGACAAAGCTCTTGATCAGGCATTTGGGGGGGGGGGGGGGGGCGTTTTTAAACATTTTAAAAGTTTTTATGTACATGGATGACTTCTTAATTGTTTTTAATGGGCAAGGAAGTTTAACTTCTTGTGAGAGCATTTTAGCCGTTTTTAAACAACTTGGGAAAGGGCTTTCTTTTACTCACGAACTTCCACTCGACAATTCCCTGCGCTTTTTAGACCTACGCATTTCCTTTGCTAAAGGCCACGCGTGCTGGCAGTACTTCCCTCGGGCACACAAGGGCTTGGTGCCATATGATTCCTCCCAGTCAAAGATTGTTAAAGCGAGGAGTAGCGATGCTCTGCCTAGAATCGGCTCTCCGCAAATCGTGTGTGCACAAGATGCAGCTTGCCTTTGACAATCAGATTTCCCGTCTTAAGACGGCAGGGTTCCCTGACTCGATGGTAACGCCAGTGGTGGAAACCCTCCTGCAGAAGGTAAAAGGATCTAGGGGAAAAGCAAGGGTGAGGACGACTTCTATGGCCATAAGACCTGAAGTAGTGCCGTATATTCACAGGGTTGCTCACAACCTAAGGAAGGTGGCAGGCAGGTTTGGAGTCCCCCTTGTCTTTTCAGCCCCTTTTAAGCTGGCGCGGCTCTGCCCCCTCACCTACCGTGATCCTAAAGGAAGGCAAGGTTGCGGTAAGAACCACACCAAGCCATATGCAAAATGCAATGTAGGAGTTGTGTACGAAATCCCCCTGGCGTGTGGCAAGTCCTACATAGGGCAAACTGGACGGTGCCTAAAAGATTGAGCCAGGGAACATGAACAAAAGTTAACGAAAGATGAATTGGCGCACTTACCTGCGCACTGCAATGCCTGTCGCTGTGCACCTCTTTTTCAGGAGATAAAGATTCTGGGGAGAAGCCATGACCAGACTGCACGTGAACTGATGGAGGCTTATCACATAAGAAAGAAAGGCCAAGGCTGTGTTAGCGATACCTCCATTAGGTTGTTTCAATCGGAAATAGATTTTTTTGATAATTGGTTGCCACGCTAAGCTGATGTGTATTCTTGTTTGCTGCGATCTGCGCATGTTCTTTTTGCCTATATATGCCCACGGGCTGCTGTGAATAAAACAGTTGAAAGTTACCGCCCGTGCTGTTTATGTGTTTTCTCCCTCTGTCCCCGTCTTATTTGCGGTCAATATGATATGCCATATAGGTTTCTTTTGTAGCAATTGCTACGAATGGGTGGATGTCTGATTTTCCCTTTATTAATTGCTTCTCTCCACCTTGTGGGTTTCCGCAGAGCTACTACGTCATTCAAACAATTCGTAACGGTAAGTTTGACAATATTATAGGCCGCCTTTCATCAAAGTAACTGTTTTGTATTCTTTCAGATTTAGGTCGCCGTCGCGGGCTACAAGTTGCCATCACGAGATGACCTCAGAGAGAAGGTTCTGCCCAGGAAAGTATTAGCACTCCAGACCAAAATATCATCTTTGGCAGGAGCAGAGTACATCTGTGTCACCCTAGACATGTGGACGTCGCGATCTACAGATGGCTTCCTGGCTGTCAAAGCAACATTCGTGGACAGCGACTTCATGGCTCACACTTACCTCCTCAGTTTTACTAGCCTGACAGGGAGCCACCCAGCTGCTTGGATCCACTTCGAGTATGACTCAGTGTTGCTGCAGTGGAACATTGCTGACAAAGTGAAATATGTATTTTTATACAATTTCACCTCCGTTAAATGTTTCTGTTTCATTTTCCAGGACCCTTGCATGGTGACAAATAATGCTCCATCGATGCCAAAGGCATTTGCACTTACCAGATGGGAAACTGAAGAGGACAATGATGATGACAATTTCGACGACTGCCCAGAATGCTTAACCAAGGAGCTTTTAAATGAATTCCATTAGTTGGAGCAATTTCGATTTGGCTGGGCTGCCCACATCCTGCAGCTTGCCGTAAAAGATGCCATTTGGCAGGTATGCGCTATTAAATAACATAACCTTATGTGCATTGATACGTCGTTCACGTCTACAGGGACGCAGGTGTCGTCCAAAAGTACGACGTATCGTCCGTGTGCCTTGGACTTGGGTTCTTTCTTGGTTACTCGGAGCAGCTGCTGACGCCATACGAATTCAGCTGCCTGAGAGGCGAGGCGCAGAGCTTAATGAAAAACCTTCTGAAGAATTTGCATGCAATCAGTAAAAAGCGTATCTGGTGCCAGGTCTCCGATTTGATGATCCGACAAATCCTCTGAGCAGCAAGACCCAGTAGTGGCATACGGTTCTTGAGGTAGTATGTATAGATGCGAGCCCTGCAGGATGCGTGGACGAGGAGGGATACATACGATGCGGTTGGGAGTAAAGCACACAAATTAGAGCCCGATGTACGAGAAATAAACAAAAGCAGTGTGTTCAATAGGGCTAGTTGGTTCATCTTTCGAATAAAAACAGGTCCAAACTCGTCAAATGAGGCATCGCTAGGGCATGTTTGCGAGCTGCTCTGAAGCGCTCGTGCAAGCATTCTGTTGAACAGAGCTTTCCAGCGCAAGTCAACAGACTAACATCAGCAGGCTACCCAACCAGCATGTTGTGCAGTGTTGCTCGTGGCCTTGTAAAAGAGTTAAAGAACGCCGGAAAACAAACTATGCAGTCACCGCGTTCGAGATCTAGGCTTGCCATCATTCCTTATGTACACCGTGTTTCCCATAACATGATGGAAATTGCGGCCAAGGCAGAAGCGAGGGTAGTGTCCAATGCCCCTAATAAACTGAACGGGTTGTGCAAAATGGTCAACAAGGAGGATAATGTCGCACACAAAAGCTGCTATAAGAATCATGTTCGTGGCTTTATTGACTGTACAACGCTGGTCGTCTATAAAATCCCGCTTGATTGTAAACATTGCTATATCGGGCAAGCGGGGAAGTGTATTAATGACCACCTGTGCGATCATGCTGCTTCACTAAAAGGAAACCCGTACAGTCACCTGGCTGCCCACTGTAACACATGTGGTTGCACCCCGATCTTTAAGAAGCGCGAAATGATTGGCAGATATAGTGAAAAGCGTGCCCGGAAAATCTTTGAAGCATTTTGCACTTTCAAAGGTGGCGATGCCTGCGTCAGTTCTGCATCCCTCATGCTATCAACAAAAGAACTGGATTATCTTCTTGCCTGATGCTTATCCTTCTTATCCTTCTTTTTATGTTCTTTATGTCACATTCAACAATGTGTTTATATGCTGCTTCTGCAAATAAAGCATTTGGTTGCTAGACAGCGTTCTGTCCTGTGCTCTTTACTCGCTCGTCCTGTGTTGCGTTGTTCCTGTTTTTATTTGAATGTAAAGAATGCCCACGGCGTCCTGAAGTTGCATTTGAAAAGATTTGGATTATGTTTATTCCTTGTTCAAGGTATTTTTGTCATATTGTATTTTGTGCTCATTGCTATTTTTCTCCTTTCGTAACCTCCCTCTCCTCTTCTTTTTAGTGGGTAGGGTGGTACAACCCCCCCCCACCTCCGCTTGGGAACATGAAATGCTGCTTACATCACTCCTTCTAGTACAAATTGCTCTACCCATAAACACAGTTGCTTGGCATATAAGACCAGTCAGAAAGGCAGCAGTCTGTTGCTAGGATGTTTATTTGAATTACGAAGCCCATTTCTCTAAGTTAATACCAGCCGCAGTGCTATATAGCCATGGCACTACGTGCACAACATTTATTCCTAAAGAACAGAAAGATTCAGCCTATGCATTAATGTGCATCTCGTTTATCGTAGGGCTGCAGAAAATGGACGTGTTTGTCCCAACTTTACTTTGTCTAGTGCAGTCTTGAAGAGCACCAGCGTGTCGTCGAGTGCAATACCATACAATTACATATGTCGTCATTCTCTTTCTGAAACTCTATTGCATTGCATGTTTGCCATTTGTGCTACTTGTACTTGCAGTGGCAATATTCACTAATTGTCGTCCTCACCTAATTTTAGGACTCAAATGCCAAGGAAGTCATACAAAAGTGTGGTGCCATCATTACATCTATATGCAAGAGCACCGTTGACATGGAAGAAGTGTTGAACGTGTCTGGTCTGTATTTGGAATCTCACAACCCAATGAGGTGGAACTCGCAACTGCGAATGATGAGAGAGCTCAATACGACATTTTCGAGTCATCCAGGCCCGACAGAAACTTTGCGCGCGTGCAAGAAGGCTAATCTGTCTAAATATGAACTGAGGCTGGTGACAGACTTGATTGAGCTTCTCTACCCTGTAGAGGAAGCCATGGAGTTGCTGCAGAAAAGGCACAAGAGAGCCAGGCTTTTGCTTCCCATGTTGCGAAATATTGAAGTTTCCCGTGCAGAAATTTTAAAGCAAAGGCAAACTTCTTTGCATTGAAGTGCCTAAAGGCCTACAATGTAGCCTGGAGAAGCGGTTCGCAAGCACGTGAACTGACTCTGTTTTTTTTTTGTTTTTTTTTTTTAATATGGGCATCCTCCTAGACCCACGGTTTAAGGCTTCTTGGTGTTCAGTTGACGCATTCTGCTGTGCTCGGGAGGGGGCCTCTTTTGTTAGGGCAGGAGAGCGTGAGCACCGTCGCGAATGCAGAATCTGAAGCAAGGCCAAGCAGACTGATGTTTAAAAACATCAGGCAAAATGAAACCGCCACCAAGACAATATGCCTGGATCCATTGCAGGGGAAATTTCTCTTTACCTTACAGAGGGAACTTGCACAGACACGGTTAAGCCCTTGACCTATTGGAAAGTGAATGCCAGCCATTTTTCCTTGCCTTCCCGCCTCACAAGGGCAGCTTTTACTGTGAGTGCGCCATCAGCTGACGTGGAATGCGTGTTTTCTACGGCATCCTTGATAATGACAGCAAAGCGAAATCGGCTGTCAAGCATCTCTTTTAAGCAGCTCATGTTTCTGAAGCGCAACACATAGTTAGGTAGAAGGCAATTGTTTTATCTCACTTTCTTTGTTTTTAGAACTAACCGTTGAAGCAGCCGTCATTTATACTTCGAGTCTTCAAAACTAAACGGCAAAGTGCCCATTTAGCTCATGCCATATTGTGTCAAAATTTCGATGAATGAAACCAAAATAAAGCTTCTTTTTGCACCTTGCACTGCTTGCGGCCTCTATTGTGGCAATTAAAAATCACAAGAACACCTAAACAAAAATAAGCTACGTCGTTATTTTAGCATTAACACAATTATGCTCAAATAATATTAAAACATCGCAAGCCATTAAACATGCTGACCATGCAAATACTATAGATAGCGGGAGAACTGCCCCTATGGGAATTAGTAGGATGGTTGCACTGCACCAGATATGTCACCAAGCTACTATCCCTCGACCTTGGTAACACGTTTTGCATATTTTTGCAGTTCTTTATGCATCTGATGATATCAGCTTCATGTATTCATCGGTAACTCGATAAAACTACCAAGATGCTTTTCCTACATTGAGGAATTACAGGAATGTAAGTGAACTGCCTGGCCATTCTCAGAGTGAGAATAGGCTAAGTTTTTTCATTCCAAGAAATTGATAGGAATAGAATTGTGGCAAGTTATTCTCCAAAATGAAATTGGAATGGAATGGGGGCGCCCATTCCACAACACTGCATGTAACCACCTGTTGCAGACATGTGAACATCTGCAGGGGTGATGAAGCGCTCAGAGGAAGAGAGCTGGGGTGAAGAGGGCACCCGGTGGCCGCCATATGGAAGGCCAATCAGGGCGCGTCCCGGTGGCACTTGCTCACAAGGCGATTCGACCCCAGATGCGAGAAGCACGGTTTGCATGGGAAATTAGCTCCAATGTGCTAGCCGTGTCCGTTGTTGCCATTACACCAGCGGTTCCGGGAGAACGAGCTGAGAACAATGCTCAAGCTGGGGGACGAGGGACGGGAAGGCACCTCGATGCCCACAGAGGATAATATAACTCAGTGCATAGAGATTTCAGTACCTCAGAATAGACCTTTAGTGATAGCATGTCTAGATATTAGAGGAGCCTATAATAACATAGACAGGGAATTGTTATGGGATGTTCTCAAGCACGACGGAATAGATGACGATTTTGTGGAGCTGGTAAGGGAGATATATAGAGACAACCAAGTACAAATTGTATGGGAAGGCCAAAAATGTAATGAAGTGGTGGAAATTTACCAATGACTTAAGCAAGGATGTCTTCTCTCTCCATTGTTGTTCATGCTTGATGTTAAGGGCATAAAAGACAACTGGAAAACAGTGAATTACGGTTTGATTTATCCTACATGCGTGATGGACAAATGGTGCAATGCTTGTTAATGCCGTTCTGTGCTTAAAATTGTATATCTTGTCGCGGTTGGAAGTTCACCAGACATCAGTAGGTCAGTTGGCTTTGACAGCCCACGGTAAAATGACAAATGAGGCAGTGCAGCGTGGTATGGGCTTTTGAGCCTGTTTAGTGGCCGGAGAAGTGCAGTGCTAAATTAGTTTTAATGAGATTCAGGAACATATATAAAAATAAATGGGCGCCTAAAGTGCACAAATGTCTGTAGCTGAAAAGCATGGACACAGAACAGAAGCAGCGAAGAAAGTTTGCAACCAAGTACAGGATAATTGAAAGTGCAAATAGACAACCAGGAGTCATCAGAAAGAAACAAAGACAGCGAATTGGATGCGAAGAATGGAAGCAGGAAAGACCACAGAGATTTACAAGAATGGAAAGAAAGAAATTAGAAAGAAACATCTGTATGATAACACAAAGGGCAGCTGCTTGCCTAAGGACAAGAACATACTGGAGCACATATTCGAAACATGATAAGTCATGCATATGCTGCAGCGAAAATCCGGAGACAACTCAACACATCCTAATGGAATGTGCCCAGTGAAACCCGTAGGCAAAAGAAGCGCTTGAATTTAAAGTGGGTGGAAGCTTGAGCTGGTCAGCATTCGAGATAAACAAGAGACGTTTAGAGTATTGGTGCAAAAAAAGCAGGGAAGAGATTGATATGACCGGCTCCATTACAGGCATAGGTACAGTAGAACCTCATTGATGCGTTCCTGTTACGTACATTTTCCCAGTGCCAACGTTCCCAATCAAGAACTGTCACGAATTTGTCACGTGTCACTGATCTTGCAGGCATGCGGATGTTAGGAGATGTGGAGTAGGAAGACACAGGTCAACACAGCAAACAGATTTTAATTAACACAAACTCAAAATGAAAAACTAAAGACTAAAAATTAGAAAGACTAAAATTAAAAGACTAAATGAAAGACTAAAATTAAAACTCCACTAAGGAACAGTAATGCTTGCATAGCCTAAATAAATCCTCGTCTACGTTCATCCTTAGTGGTTTCTAAGCGAAAGTCGGGCAACCCTAGCCTATGGTTGTGGCGCCGTCAGAAGGAGTGTTCTTACAAACTTCTATCGTCTTGCATATCTCCAAGTCTGATGCCTGTCGGATCTTGCTCATCGCCGGCGGTGTAGACATTGCTGCCTTGATGTCGGCCAGTCAAACCATCCTTCTTTGGTCCCGGTGTCCCGAACTCCATCGGTGACAGGGCGCTCTTGCCTCACCGGCTAGGCCTAACACTGGGTTCCGCCTCTACTTCTTTGAGTCCCAATGAGACGCCCCAGGGACTATCGTATGTGCTGGTCTGCCTCTGAAAGGGGATCCTTCCTGGAGTGCCCGGCACTGCCATAAGAGGCTACAGCAGGTCCAAGGAGCCTCGCTCTTAACGTCGCCGAGGTCAACGGCCACACCCTGGATCACCAGCATCACGGCCTTAACCGAGCCTCCATGGCTCCCGTCGCCAGTGTAATGCTGACGTTCCAACCTTCTTGGCCCAGAGCCACATCGATAATGCCAGCTCAGCGCAGCTTCTCTGCCCATCACAGCTCGGGTCACGCGCCTCGAGGGCTCATGCCATCCAGACCGATCTGCGCACATCGTCCTCTTCCTTTCTTTTTGCGCCCCATGCCGCTTACATATGACATGGGTCCCTTTTTCAGGAGCTTTTTTTTCCAAAAGCTACCTTCTGTCGGTCTTCTTGGTGGCAGATTTGACTCTCCCGCTATGACTTGGGTGATTTTTCTGGCATCGTCAAGGTGCGCGCAATCGAGAACATATACGCATAGGGCACGCCAATGGATGCGCCACTGGTGGCGACCTTGTGCAGTACACTCGGAGAAGAAGCCAGCTGCGCACGTAGTTTTCTGTGTGGTTGATCGTGCTTGTTTGTCTCATTCACGTTTTCAGAGCAAAATAAGCAACGCCCTTCGAACGTTGGGGTGACCAAAGCTGTTGTGTTGTTAATTTTGGTTGATACTCGATACCTATCTGGAAATCCTGTGAATGACTGTGTCGCTGCTGTTCCCATAGGGTGTCAGAAAATAAAGGGGATCATTCGTTAGGTTATGGTTGGTTGGCTCTCTTCTTCGTTGGCCCGTAGGCCGCGATACCAAAAAAGCCTCAAGCAGCCCCCCCCCCGCCCCCCCCCCAAATTAAGCCGCTCCCCCCCCCCCCCCCTCTTCCCGCCCATGCCACCACTCCTCACACACATTCCTAACGCGCCTCCAAACCAATCTTGTGAGAGACGGAATGGTGCTTGCCTAGCTCTCCGAGAACGATGTCAATCCGAAGTCGCAATATACAATGGAATCTCGATGATCCGAATCTCACGGGGTCACGAAAAATATTCGTATTAGCCAAAATTTGTATTATCAAAACAATTAAAACTAGCTAAATTAGAGAGTCAGAGGTGAACTCACTCAGGCACACGTATGTAAAAAGCATTTATTTCTTGAAGAAAAAATCTCTAATGTCCTTCTGCCTCTTTTTCTTTGTCAGGCCACTTAGCAGACTTTGTTTAAATCCATAAAAACGCATGCACATGTCGCTGATTCCATCCGCGGCCATAGCACGCCTCAGAACTTCAAGCGCGTGCAGCGTTTCAGCCGCCGGTGGTGGACCTTTGCTGTCACCCACATCTAACACAAAGAACGCGGTCCAAAGCACAGCGGTTACTCCGTCCAATGGCACGCAGAAAAGTAGGAAAAGCACAAAAGCAACAAAAGCACCACCGCTTCAAACTCTTCACGCCCAGTCCCGCAATGCCGCCTTGGGCACTCAGTCACCTGGGTCTAGCGAAGTGTACTTTACAGCAAAGCAAGTGGCGGCGCGTTCCAGCGCTGTACCAGACGGTGCGAAGCAGCTCCCCTGGGTACGTGTGCACCTGTGCCGCTTCACTTCGATGCGCCGGCGCAGAGCGCGGCCACTGTGAGCCAGGTTCATCCTGAGAGTGGACTGCCTCGGCACTGTCCGGCGCCGTGTCCGCGCCTCCGCACCAAAAGAGAAAGGGAGAAATTGCATGACTGCGCGCTGTTCTCTTTCGCGACCACCGGTGGGGCGTCGCTTATTAAGGCGAAAGCTTTGGCTCATGCTCGTGGTCGCGTCTGTCCATGCATTGGAATCGTGCCAACTGTGGCCTCTTCTCCGTGCAGCGGCACAACCTCCTCCCCTCCTTACTAACCGGCTTGCAGCGTAGGGGGGGGGGGGGGTGCTGCTATGCATAGCAACCGTGACGTCACACAGTAGCTGCACCGCCACTCGTTCGCCAGACGTCTCGTTGCAGTCGAGTGAGTGAGACGCATGGCTCCAAAGCGGCCCAGTGGTTCCGCGCCAAGCGGTTCAGGGAAGCGGCAGTAGACGTCGAATTCTCCCAACACCAAACGCCAGAGGAACAAAGCGAATGTGCATGTGACGACTGAACATGTCACCAGATGTGAAAGCAAGGGAGACAGAACAGAAACGCCAACAGTGACTGATTAGATCGCCGGGTACCAAAGGCAGGGAAGCAGAACAAAAGCGGCGGCAGCGACAGGCAATATCACCAAACACCAAAGCGAATTAATTAGAGCGCAGATGTCAGCAGCGACTGGCTATGTCACCGAACAGCAAAGCCAGGGAAGTGGAATGCAGATGGCAGCAGCGTCTGGCTTTCGCCAAGCACACTTTAGAATTTCCAGCGTTTTCGGTAATTTTCATATCAACTGACGCGGGTTGAAAATTGATTCGTAACAACCGTTCTCTAACACGTTGAAAAGTAATGGGGCTCGGCCACAACCACAGAAAAATTCGTGTCATCCGGAAATTCGTATTAGCCGTGATCGTATCATCGAGATTCCACTGTACTGGCATTCCCATGCATACCACAGCACAGCAGCGCCAGATTTCCCTCTAGGTAATATACTAATAAACTCTGTGGTACGCACATGGCTGATGCAGCTGACGTAACTGCAGTGTGGGCACATTTTCATGCATGAGCTAGAACCCTGTGCAAGCTGTTTCATCCACGAAGGCTTCATTTACATGACGGAATGGGTCAGGCACGTACCCAGGGGGGCTCGCTCCCTGCCCCACACCACCACTCCTCACACACATTCCCAAAGCACTGCAAAATCAATGTCGAGACTTTGCAGCTATTCGGCTATCAACATTTTGCTGCCTTTTTCACTCCTTTTGGGTGGTTTTAGTCATTGGCATCTCCTGAGGTATGAAGGCTAGTTTTTTCATCGATTCAATAACTCGAGATGTGTTCAGTTGCCACCCTGTATTGTAATGGTCACTCGCATCGATCTTGCTTCACTAGTTCAACCTTCTTTGCTTAGACTCATCTAGGGACCAGGAAAGGGATTCAGTTCGTAGTCAGCTGGTCTGTATGCTCGTGGAATAACTTGCAGCTGGAGAAAACACACGTTGTGCTTAACTTTTCCTTTTAAGGCAAAGCCTTTAGTGGCTCATGAGTATTCGCGCGCAGTCCATGGTGGACGTAGTAAAGCGGTGATCAATCACAGCCGGTGACCCTGCGCTTACATCCCATGCTCACGGCCACGGCGGCGTCTGTTTGCAGAACTGTTCATACAACAGCAACAGAGGCAGTCATAGATAGGCTTTCGCCTATCGCAGTTTAGCTCAGCAAAGCGCCCATAGATTTTTTGCTTCATTATTTCCTCGAGTGACTGCTCGCCGCGACGCTGGCAGATCCTCAGAACCCCATATCCGCGATATGGGTTAGATAAGGTAGAAAATAAAATAATGCGAGAGAGCACCAGCAACAAACCCTGCAAAAACAGTTAAATCCACAAGAAATATGAATGTCACCTGTTACCTCATCTGGTTTCTCCCTAATTGTACAGCATTTTTCATGCAAAATTGGCAGTTGTAAACAAGAGTCGCAAGGAGTTGAGAAATTAAGCAATCTACTAAGGGAAAGAGCCGAAGGTGCAGCCATGTAGGAAGGCAAAGCAAAAATTAACAAATTTAATTGTTGTTTGTGAAAATGTTTATGGATCGACATCTGTTCATTTAAAAAGGAAGTAGAGAAAATGCCGCCAGGAGTAGAAAATGATTCCATGTGCTTTGAATGACACTTCTACAGTTATCAGTCTAGCCGCTTGACGACACTTATCTGCTATGCTTACGTGGGTGTTGTTCTAAACTTCCGCAGTGGAACTTCATGCAGCACCATCATCAAACCCTGCAAAAACCGTTAAACTCACAAGAAATATGAATGTCACCTGTTACCTCATCTGGTTTATCCCTAATTGTACAGCATTTTTCGTGCAAAATTGGCAATTGGAAATGAGTCGCAAGGAGTTGAGAAATTAAGTAATCTACTAAGGGAAAGAGCCGAAAACAAAGCCATGCAGGAAGGCAAAGCAAAAATTTAGAAATTTAATTGTTTATGAAAATATTTATAGAGCAACATCTTTTCAATTAAAAAATGAAGCAGAGAAAACTATTTCAGGAGTAAAGAATGATTCCATGTGTTTTGAATGGCGCTTCTACAGTTATCAGTTGAGCCGCCTGATGAAGACACTTATCTGCTATACTTATGGAGGTGTTTTTCTAAACTTCCACAGTGGGCGCAGCACGGCTAGAACCACAGCATCCTGTGCTCTACAGGGTTGGACTGGTGGCCACACATCGTTACGCAACTTCCCAAATAACAATACGAGTCAGTTTTGGCACATAACTTGGTAGAGCAGTAAACAATGGATCCAAAAGGACTGTAGTTGTTTCACAAATATATTGTGACGAGGTTAAAAACAGTCAGCCCCGGAAACAAAACAGCCCCGGCGGCTGAAGCACCGGCTCGGTGCTGGTTAGGAGGCGGGCGAGTGATACAACTTGAGACGCGCGACGTGGACCACGTCGGAGCGATGCTGAGCCCCGGTTGGCTCAAGAGGGGCGATTTCGTACGTGACGTCAGTTACTTGACGCAAGACACGGTAAGGGCCGGAGTAGCATGAAAGTAACTTCTCCAAGAGGCCAACGCGTCGCGACGGCGACCAAAGGAGAACCAGGGCGCCCGGTGTGTAATGGACGTCACGATGGCGGGCGTCATGTAAGCGCCGCTGATTGTCCTGCGACTTCACAAGTCGATGTCAAACAATAGGGCATGCTTCTTGAGCTTTCAGGATGGCTTCACGGGTGTACTCGGATGTGGAATTCAGACTAGCAGGCAGAACGGGTTCGAAAGACAACGTAGGATTGCGGCCAAACAAGAGAAATAATGGAGAGAAGCCTGCGGTATCATGGCGAGGCGAATTATAGGCGAAGGTAAAGAACGGCAGCGCAACATCCCAGTCGCGATGGTCATCGGAGACATACATGGACAGCATGTCAGTAAGGGTGCGATTAAGGCGCTCAATTAGACCGTTCGTTTGTAGACGGTAAGCAGTAGCAAGTTTGTGTTTAGTCGTGCACGAGTGTAGAATGTCAGTGACAACTTTAGAAAGAAAGTAGCGGCCTTGGTCGGTGAGGAGCTGTCGAGGGGTGCCGTGGTGAAGGATGACGTTTTCTAGGAGGAAGTCGGCGACATCTGTTGCACAGCTTGTCGGAAGAGCCCGTGTCATTGCATATCGGGTGGCGTAGTCTGTTGCTACAGCAATCTACCTGTTTCCCGAAGCAGACGTAGGAAAAGGGCCTAAAAGATCAACACCTGCACGGAAGAATGGTTCTGATGGTACGTCAAGTGGTTCAAGGCGACCAGCAGGGAATGTGGTCGGCTTTTTGCGTCGTTGACAAAGATCACACGCAGCGACATAACGGCAGACGTCACGGTATAGACCAGGCCAAAAGAAGCGCCGACAAACGCGGTCATAAGTCGTCATAAGAACGCAGTCAATACATCATGAAGCTAGGCGAGAACAGTCTGACGCAGATGCTCAGGCATAACGAAGAGTCGGGCAGGGCCGTCTGGGCGCATATTAGAGCGATACAATATACCATCCTGAAGTTCAAACATGCGAAGAGAGGGATCGGGCGTCATTGAAGTGAGCCGTTGAATAAGGTGTTGCAAGGAGGCGTCCCGACGTTGTTCGGCTCCAATATCGTGAAAAGCAGCCAGAGAGAGAATGGTGACAGGTATGCTGGCCGCAGAAACGTCAGGAGGGTCGACAGGATGGCGCGACAAGCAGTCCGCATCTTGATGCAACCGGCCGGTCTTGTAGACAACTGTATAGTTGTATTCTTGAAGGCACAGAGCCCAGTGGCCAAGGCGCCCTGAAGGATCTTTGAGGGACGAAAGCCAACACAGAGCATGGTGATCAGGGATGACTGTAAATTGGCGGCCGTACAAATAGGGGCGGAATTTACCCACTGCCCAAGCGAGAGCCAGACGCTCGTGTTCGGTGATAGAATAATTGCTCTCCGCCGAGGAAAAAAGGCGGCTGGCGTACGCAATAACACGTTCTCGCCCTTGTTGTTTCTGTGCCAAAATAGCTCCAATACCATGGCCACTGCCATCAGTACGTACTTCTGTTGGAGCTGACGCATCACAGTGAGCGAGAATGGACGGGGACGTAAGCAGCTTAATGAGCTCGGTGAAAGTACCACCTTGCTCAGGGCCCCAAATGAATGCAGCGTCTTTTTTGACTAGCTGATTGAGAGGGCACACAACATTCACAAAATTTCGAACAAACCGACGGAAGTAGGAGCAAAGGCCCAAAAAGCATCGAACATCCTTGGCACATGTTGGCACGGGAAAGTCTTTGACTGCCCATATTTTATCGTTATCAGGGCGTACACCAGAAGAATCAACGAGATGCCCAAACATAGACATTTCACGACAACCGAAGTGGCACTTGGACGAATTTACTTGTAGCCCTGCCTGATGGAAAAGAGATAGGATCGCCGACAGGCGCTCGAGGTGTGTCGCAAAAGTCGGAGAAAAAAACTATCGCGTCGTCCAGGTAACAGAAGCAGATGGACCACTTGAAACCGTGTAGGAGGGCGTCCATCATTTGTTCAAATGTGGCCGGGGCACTACATAAACCGAAAGGCACCACTTTGAACTGATACAGGCCATCAGGAGTAATAAAAGCTGTCTTCTCGCGGTCTGGCTGGCGTTATTTGCGCCAGGGATATTCCGTGCGGGAGTACTTGTGTACAAAGTTCACAAGTGGAAGGCAGGGCGTGTTGTCCGAAATGGTAATGACGGTGTGAGGAAAAGCGACATTATGTGAGAGCAGGGCATCTGGATTAGGAGATGTGATGTAGTCTTCGTCTGGTATAGGTGGAACGGGGGAGACACCTATGTAGGTAACGGCACGGTGAGGGAGGTGAATATGTTCTGTGGAACATAGCCATATTGGAGCCCTATCGGGAGAGTCAATACCAGCAGGTAGAGCCGGTTGCACAACATCAGCAGAACATTCTATCAAAGTGGAATGTGTATACATAAAGTCAAGGCCCAGGATGAGGTCGTGAGGGCCCAGTGCTCTAGAACATAAAATAAAACAGAAGTCTGATATCCGGCGACATTCACGCGAGCCGGACACATGCCAGGAATGGCTGGTGTGCCACTGTCAGCGACGTGTACCACAGGCGAAGGGGCAGGAGTGAGGACTTCCTTGAGACGATTCCGAAGCTGAGCATTCATCACAGATATGTGCGCGCCGGCGTCAATCAGAGCCATAACAGGTACACCATCCACATTCACGTTAATGAGGTTCCGATGTGTGGGCAAGGTCAAAAGATTATTTTTGCGTCAGGTTGGTTTGGCAGCATCACCTCCAGGTGCGCACCCGTTAGTTTTCTGGAAGGGTGCACCGGAAGGAGCTAGGGGACGGTGGTCGGTGAGATGGGGGCGATCGGGAGAAGCGGCGACGTGGCGAAGGAGAGCGGCTGGAACGGGTAGGACGAGAAGTGTCGCCAGAATTTGCTGGATGCGTTTGTGGGGCGAACCGTGGAGCAGCATGAGGGCCGTAGGACCAGGTGGTCGAATTCCACGAGGAACCGGCAGTGACGTGAAATATGGCCGATACGGCCACAAGTGAAGCATATAGGTCTGTCGTCTGGAGTGCGCCATTTGACCGGGTTGCGATACCACGTTGGGGCATTCAGGCTGCGGGTGCGTATGACAGTGCTGGACGGAGTGTAGTCAGGCCGATTGACTGCGCAGACGTTGGTCAAGCCAACGTTGGCCAATTCTTGGCGTACAACAGACTGTATCAATGATACAGTCACCTGGCAATTGTCGGGGCCATGGGTTGGGATCGTGACAGGAGATGCGGCTTCTATTTCACGTCGGATGACATGGAGGATGTCATCAGAGTGATTGGGTGTGGGCGGACTGTGGAGGTCTTCACAGGTGGACGTAGCAGGCGTGTTGGGAAGGCGAGTAAATGGCTGGGCAATGAGGTGACTCTTGGCTTCTTCAAACCGCCGGCATTCAGTAATGATGGCTTGCACAGTGGAAGAATTCTTGAAGACAAGGAGATGGAAAGCATCATCTGCTATGCCCTTAATGACATGAGCAATGGACATCTTCGGATCCACTTTGCGGCACAGAGCGAGCACGTCGTGGATATACGTGAGATAGGATTCAGTGCACGTCTGGACACGCGAAGCGAGGTCTTTTTGGGCGACGCGCTGTCGTCCAACAGGCTTGCCATACAAATCTTTGAGTTTCTGTTTACATATGTCCCAGCTGGTAAGTTCCTCCTTGTGGGTCTGAAACCAGACGCGTGCCATGCCCACGAGGTAAAATATCAGATTCGCGATCATGATGGTCTGGTCCCAGTGGTTGCTGGCGCTCACCCGCTCATATAGTTGAAGCCAGTCTTCAACATCAGTGTCGTCAGTGCCAGAAAAGGTTCCTGGGTCGCGGGATTGTGCTAGAATGACGGTGGGCGTGGGTGCCGACGGGCCCGAAGCATCCTCGTCTTGAGCTGGCATTGTAGATGCAGCCAAGGAGCGCCCGCTGCGTAGATCCATCTTGATAATGATCCCGCAACCTCCACCAAAAATGTTACGGGGTTAAAAACAATCAGACGTGTCTTTACAGAATATTTACAATAATTATAGCAGCTGACAAGATGGTAGACAGCGTGCGAAGACCAGAACATCGTCTTCTTCCGACGATGATTAAAACATCTTCATCAGCGTGTCACAATATATTACTCTACAATTCTTTCAGAGGTAATTCAGAAAAACACAACTAGAAATCTTTCTTTTACACTTTCGCTTGTTTGCTTGTTCTTGGCAGTGTTCTTCCTGTGCTTCTTTCCTGCGTGAGTTAATGTGATGTGGTTCCTTGTTTGCTAAGTAAAGGAGAGATGTGTCTCACAGGCGTACCTGTGAGATACGCCTTATTTCATTTCTCTTTTGTGGGTTTACACGTCTTTATGGCGAATGATGGGCATTATTAACATTTGTGCTGGTAAAGATGCACCCCCCCCCTTCATTTTCATAGAAACATTACCTTGTGTTGCCCTCCCCCCCTCAAAAAAAAAAAAGAAGAAGAATCCTGGCTACATGCCTGGCTTCAAGGAATGTCAAAGAATTGTTGCACGATGGGGTGCTCAAATGCCGGCAAAAAGGTGCCCCGCAAAGCCTCATGAGTGGGAGGTACGGTAGCAATAGATTGCTGTTGTTCGGCAGGAAATTTTTTGTTCTCATCCTTTCTTTTGTGGTGTTGGTGTTTTTTCCGTTCGATCATACTTAGACGGGTTTGAGACAAAGTTCGTCTGCATTGCAGCATGTGGTTTAAAAGCATTTCGCTAAAATTCCTAATGCCATTTGTCATTTCTTTACTGCATTGTGCTAGCTAAGCAGCATGACTGCACGAGTGCATCATGCTGTATTATAAATCTTTTCAAGCTTGCAAGAACTGATATTGTTGGTTTTATATGGCCCGGTATGTTCTCACACCAGCGGTCAAGCACTTCATGTTGTTGCGTCTATATTATGCTTGGCTTCGCGCATGTTGAACTGTTGCTAGTGTCTTCATGCAAAACTGTTGATATTTTTTAGGTGCAAGGTTTTTACCATGCCTCATTTGTAAAGGGTCTAAATCACGGTGTCTTATCGGAATGACACCAGGCAAGTGCTTCTTTAACAGCTTTTAGATATTGTGTTTTTTGGGGAAATTAGTTAGTAGTGTAAGAGTTCGGGTCGGGCATGAAATAGATGATAGCTGACCCATGCCGTCGTCTGACTCATCCATGCTAAAGACGATGTTGAGTGGAAGGACTTGCTCTCATCGTGAACGAGGAATACGGGATTTATTTACAATATCTGCATGAAGGGTGGAGAACGTTACAGTTCATCAGTCTAGCATTACTGAAAGAGAATGCACGCTGAACAGCCGGAAACGGCTGCTTAAACACACTGTCCTCCCTAGATCCCCAGGTGAGGGAAAGTGGCCGTTCAACCTTCGACCAATGGGAGCGTCCAAAGTCATCGTGGTCGACCCACCTTTGAGGGGGAGGGTTCACGCACTCACTTCCGCACTTTGGTTTCATCGAACACACCGCGGTGAGAGGGTTCTTGCATACAGGGGTCTTTACCCGAGCAGGTGCCTCTTGATCACGGAGCTGACCTTGCAGTCAGTAGCCGCCGCGTCTGTCCATTGACTGTGACGACTTCTGGGGCCTTGGAGATTTGGAGACGACTTCTGGACCCCGCAAAACACCCTGTTCCAGGAGTTCTCTTGCTCCAAGCAAGCCATGAAGGCGATGGCGAATCAACTAACAATACTCAGTCCGCCGACTGTCACTGAACATGCCGGTGCCGTTGGGCTGTTGAGGCAGCGCATTGTTGTCCTTACAAAGCGAGTCGTCGCAGCGGGCTGGGAAGGGTTCAGAGGTTGCTTCTCCAAAGACTGCCAGCCCCCGCAGGCCTATCGTAACAATAACTAGTTCAAAGCGAGAATTGTAAATATATTTACTGCATATGGTGTTTCTGTTGCATTTTCACTTAAAAGTTCACGTCACGTTTGGGAAGTCATCACACCTCGATGCTGTCTGAGCAGACTTACCACGCCGAGTGGTTTGTTTCAGAACGTAGTCCCCTTTTCCATGTGAATTTTGTGCTAAACTGAATTCTTATTATGCTTATGCTGCAAAGGACCATACCCGGCCTTGCTGCCAGTGCCCATCTGCATTGCAGGGTGTCTACCAACCGGGAAAACCGGGAATTCTCAGAGATTTTCAATAGTCTCGAAATACTCAGAGAAAACTCAGGAAATTTGTGCTTCTATCAGGGAAAATTAGCCGTTATTTTATTGAAAGAGAACGAAAGGCGCGGTATTGCTGGCTCAATTATCAGAGAAGAATCGTAAATAATCTACTTTGACACCGTGTCGTCGGCTGGAGGAGTTGCCAGTGTACAGTCAACGACTGATTACCCGGACGCCCAATAATTCGGACCGCTTCGTGCACCGTCATCTACCCCATAGAGTCAGTGTATGAGAACATCTGAAATTTTGTATGCAAGAACCCTTCGCCGTCCGATTTTCTGGACTTTCTGCCGTGACCGCAGATCCAAAATCACATTAATCAAAGCCACCATTACCGCCATCTTGGTTACCTCGCCGCCTCAAACCAGTGCTCTCTCATGCAGAGTCGCCAGCCCCCAACGACTGACTACCCGGACGCCCAATAATTCGGACCGCTTCGTGCACCATCATCTACCCCATAGAGTCGGTGTATGAGAACATCTGAAATTTTGTATGCAAAAAACCTTCGCCGTCCGATTTTCTGGACTTTCTGCCGTGACCGCAGATCCGTAATCACATTAATCAAAGCCACCATTACCGCCATCTTGGTTACCTCGCCGCCTCAAACCGGCGCTCTCGCACGCAGAGTCGCAGGCAACAGTAGCCACCACTACGGCAACGCTAGGCCTAGCTGCTTCAACATTCGCTACCAAGCTCCTTGCTGTTCCGCACCGTGTTTTTCATTAAAAGAATTCACTGCTGTCAGCAATGGCACCAACTCCGCCTTTGTGATCCTTGCCATTGGCTTCGAAGCTCGAAAAACACCATGTGTTGCATAACACCGAATCCCGAGACACCTTCGCCTTAGTACTTTAATGCTGCATGAGGAATCATACAGAAAAGGATTGTGGTGAAGTATAACAAGCGTGGAAAGAAACAATTGTCATGGGATACAGTATGTATTCCTTAATTATGCACGTGTGCACCCGTCATCTCCTGCCACATTAAGAGCACCAATATGCCTAATAAGTGCGCTGGCAGGCATTCAGAGCTTTTCAAATGTGCCTGTGGTGGTTTGAGTCCTTAAAGGGCCCCTCACCAGGTCTGGCCATTTTCAGCTGACAAATGCAGAGCATACATTGCGTGATAACGATCATGTCTGCAAAGTATTACATCGCTACGCGCTGCGGAAAGACCTGAAATTTCAAACTGAACGCCGTTTTCCCTTTTCTTCGTGGCTGCCGCGTTTAAAGCTGGAGCATGACATACACGTGCTAGTGCACCTATGTACATGTGCTTGCACTGTGACATCACTCGTGGTGTCAAGGCAACATCTGTTATTTGTGTAATATGTTGCTTGAATAGACCAATTAAAGCTTAGAGAAATAATAAAACACGCAAACCGAATTTCTGCATGTTTTTGTTTTACTTCGCACTGCAGCAAGAGAGATGCACTTCTGTTTCGTCTGCTTGTTCCCATTCGTGCAATCACTCGCGCAGACACCGAAACTATGTAATTTTCTACCGTGTTTCAGCGCAGGACCATGCTCTGTGATCCGCTTGTGTCTGCCTCAGTATTCGTGTAGCACTGACTTATACCGCTAGTCAGGTGTCCTCGTGCACAGCACGCAAAATCATGCTCTGCGTGAAACGAGACAATCACAACAGCTCGCGCATGATGCTGTCAGCAGAAGTGCGCTGCGGCGCAAAAAGCGAGAGAAAAAAAATGAAGGCGGGGCCCGTATGCATCACGCGATCTTCGAGGTCTGGTATTGGAGAACACAGGGAGGGAATTTTGCTGGTGGAGGCTAGACAGGGCAAGTGGAGAGAGTGTCTCGCTAGGCAGTAGAGCTCGCCTCCTGAAATCATGGGCTTGCGGCGCTAAAATATTTCTCTCTTGGCTATTATTGAGCCGATCAGAAAAATTTTTCCGGCATGATGCTCCCTAGAGGATGCGTAACAACTTCCAGCATATAACCAAAATTTCCTATGGGGCCTGGTGAGGTTTAAGGGCATTAAAAGAAATGCATTCATTTTTTCGGACATTTTCGCGGACCCTAGGAAATCCAATAAATCAGACGTTGCCTGTACAACTGACCAAGAGAATGCTTCGAATCGTCTGTGGGGCGAACACATGGCAGGAGGAGCACAAGAACAGAAAGGACCTATGCATTGAGGAATGAACAGGAAAGGAAGTGTGCCACTGCATCTTTAAAGGAGCTTGAGCTCACACACAAAAGAAAAAGTGTTGGCTGATGCCGAGATGCAGATGTTTCTCATACAAACCAAAATAAACTCCTTTAAAGCAGTGAAACACAACACTGAGGCATTGTGCACAGGCTGAGACTATGTCAGAACCATTGAAGTTGACTTAAAAGCTGTTGTGAGAGAGAATCTCAGTTGTGACAAAGTTCGGGCCTCATATGAATGAGCTTGCTATGAATTGATAGAAATAGCTCATATTCGAAAATAGTTGCTTCTGCATGCATCTCCTTTTTATTTGTATTTGAGAATGTTCAACTTGATTCGCAATAGGTTTTACCTTTTTTTTCTGAAGGTATTTTATTTGCTATGCATTTTACTAACCCCTACCTTCTGTTTTCTTTTTGAATAAAGTAAGCACTACTACTCCTTACTAATAAATAAAACTGTATTAAGTAGTTCTTCCGTATTTTTTTAAAATGCTTGCTAGAGAATGACAGCATCGAGGCAACATGGTGTCAGCCCATCTTGACATAAAACAAAGTTCTGTGTAACTCGGGGAATTTTACGAAGCCACTCAGGGAAAACCTGGAAAGCTCAGGGAATTTGGAAGTGTCAACTTGGTAGACACCCTGCTCTGGCTAGCGCTGCTTTGCCTTTAAATATATCATATCACATTTTTCTGTAGGCACATTTGAGAAAACAAAACTGCTGAAAAGTTGGTCAGACTTTAGCTTTGTACATTTCCAAGCAGCTCCCTTCGGAAATTTTAAATTGTGAAAACTGCAGCGGGAACTATAGTTCATGGGCGGTACAGCGCTAACTTGCGCTCTTATTAACCCGTGCGTTTCATGCCGTGGTTGACTAGAGCATGTGTTTCCATCAATAAATTCACAATTACTCTTCTTGAGGAGACTTTGTCGGCAATTACTCGCTGATGTCACATGTATACATTGGCAGAAAGATCACAACGACATGTGCAGACATCGCACTGTGCGGATTTGTTTGAGATATAAGTCTGCACTAACGACGTATGCCTGTTATTGAGGTACAGAATCAGTATTACGGCAGGGGTAGAAATAAAGAAGAACGGTCGAGACATCGCATTGCTTTTATTTATTTATTTATTTATTTATTTATTTATTTATTTATTTATTTATTTATTTATTCACATTACCTTACAGGCCCATTGAAGGGCATTGAGTAAGGGGGGCAACGGTAATTACATGACAAAAATAGCAAAGTGCAACATCATTGTACAATATTAACACTCAATGAATTCAGGTTATCACAGAATGTTTCACGATTGGATATGGATGCAGTGTGATCTGGGAGACCGTTCCAATGTCCACTAGGTCTGGGTAGTGATGATGAGTTAAATGCTTGCGTTTTACCATGAATGTGCATGAAACTAAGTGCGTTGTGAATGCGTCAAGATGTGTGCGCAGGAGCATGAAGCAGCAAACTGAAAATTATTATTATAAATGTACCTTTGAAACAGACACGAAGGAGCAATGACACGGTGATCTTCTAATGACTGAAATGTAAGGTCTTGTTTTATTCTGGTAATGCTCAAATTATAGTCATAGTTGCCAGAGATGAATCTGGGTTCCCTATTCTGAACGGCTTCCAACATACGGATTGGATAATATTGATATGATGAACCTGCGAACGAAGCGTATTCTAGTTGTGGGTGAACATAAGTAAGATGTGCTAAGGCGTGTTGCGCAAGTTTTTACACAGGTAGCCGAGAGATTGAGAAGCTTTGGATGAGACAGTTGCTACATGCGTTGTCCAGAATAAGTCCAATGAAAGATAAATGCCAACATATTTGTACAATGGGGTAGTTGAAACTACAGTATTACATGTATTCATCCAATAGTGAAACACTGAGTTAGTCCACTTTCGACTACAAAAGGCACACAATTTGTAAATCAAATGGCAATGAGGTACAGTATCGAACGCCTTAGCGAAATCGAGACAGAGGCAATCGGTTTGATCGTTAGTGTTCATGTTAAAGTGAAGGTCAGCCGTGAATTCAAATAACCGAGTGTCACCTGAGTAGCCTTTTCTGAAGCCATGGTGATTGGAGAAAAAAAAGCTATTTGATTCAAGGTGACCGTAGATATGAGAAGCTATAATAAGTTCAAGTAATTTGCAGCAAATGCATCTTAGTGAAATGAGTTGATAATTACAGGGCGAGTGTTTGTCACTGGATTTAAATAGGGGAACTACCTTACCAATCTTCCAGTCCTTAGGCAGCTCACCTGATGATAAGACTAGGTAAAGAGGGGACACGGAAAGAGACTGGAAATATCAGTAGTATTCAGTATTTTAGAGTTGATGTGATCAATGCCAGATGAAGTAGAAACTAAGGTTCATGGTGAGGTTCGTGATACCTTCGGCAGTGATGGTGATCAGAGCCATGAAAGGGAAGGGTTGTTCAGGAATAAATGGCACATTGGAACAATCTTCCTGTATAAAAACAGATGTGAAATATGCATTGAAAGCAATCACAGAATCTTTATCAGAAAGCGAAGGTTGTTTTGAATTGTTTATTGTAATGCGGTTAGTGGACTTATTGTAGGGAGAAAAGAATTTTTTAGGATTATTTCTAATAAGTGAGGTCAAGTCCTGCGAATAATATTTCTTCTTGGCTGTGTCTATTGCTTTACAGTAAACTTGTAAGCAATCCTCGTATTTATCCCAGTAGGACGCAGCATTCTTATGTTTCACAGTATTGTAGAAACATATTTTTTTATTTCGTAATGTTAAAAGTTGTTTAGTAAACCAAGGGTTAGTTTTATCGTTGGATACAGAGATTAGCAACACATACTTGTCAACTATGTAATTCTAATACTTTTTGCTTATAAAGAACCCAAGTCTCATTTGCAGTTGGTCCATTAGGCAAACAACGGCAGAAAAGGTTCGTTATAAGAAGCTTCTAGTTCGATGTTGAATATATCATAATTACCACCGTTATAATCCCAAATAGTTTTAGCCGCTGGACCTGTAAAAGGTAAAGGTAGAATAATTTAACTGAAGGAACTGGTGGTTACTAAACCTCCTGTGCAAAAAATCGGACCAGTTGTCTCTTGTCCAGTCATTAAAACCAGGTCCAATATGTTAGTACCGTAGGTGAATTGGTTAACACCTTTTGTTAAGTTGCAGTCAAAAGTTACATAGAGAAAAACTGATGAGGTGCGACATGTGGTAGAGATGGCAGACCAATCAATGAACTGATAATTGAAATCGTCAAAAAGGTATATTACATCAGCTGAATATAGTTGAGTAGCTCACTTTATGTTATCATGTAGTTCTCTAGAAAAAGAAGAATTTGTGTCCGGTTGGCAATAACATGATCTTAAAAGTATTTTAGCATAATATGTAACACATGCAGCCCAAGTTATTTCTATGGTAAGGTTAGTATTAAGAGGAAACGATAAGACTGTCTTTTTCACCGCTAATAACTCGCCGCCTCCTCTTTTACCAATGCGGTCGCACTGATATATGTTATAGTTATCCTTATCTGAGAAGAGTTCGTCATTGATTATGTCAGGTTATGCAACAAAACCTAGCAGCTAGTTAACATGAGTTCCACTTCGTGCAAATGAGGTTTGTTGCGTTTTTCTGCAGGACGCACCTAGCACATATGTGGACCGGGTTGTCCCAAACACCGGTAACATCGTGTTCATGCCCGTCCCCACACAGGTCAGCATCTTTCCTGCAGCTGTATCCGTAGAAGAAGCAGTCTGGCACCCGAACAAAGAAGAAATCGCAGCCGCGAAATTCAGCCATCCTTGCTGCAGAGGGTTGTTGTCTGCTACTGCACCTGAGCATACTGTTGGAAGCGCCCACTAGGTGGCTATCGGTGGCGCCTCTATAGGCGGTGCACTATGGGTATAGCCGCTCGTCCCGTGAAAACGACGGCGTACACAGTTTCTTATTCTGGTACCAGCAAATGTCTGCCCGGGTTGTCACATGCTCCATTCACAGCTATCGCTGCCAAACCTATTGCAATAGGCTACCTGTTTTATAGCGCATGGTGTGTAGTGCCATTGGTAGCGTACTGCATGCTTTTAATAGGCGATAATCCAAACGCACTGCCTTTCCCTGCTGCAGGTGGCGCTATGTGCGCATCACGTTTCGCTTCAGTGTCATCCTGCATTGCCCACCAGCTCGATTTTGTTTAGGTTTCTCGTTGCCTTCTTAAAACAACACGCAGACACATCTCAGGCTGAGGCTGCCGGAGCACCACCAGATCGACCCTCGTCGGCGTCCGTCCCGTGCCACCACAAGGATCCCCGTGATGCTTCACATTGCGTAGATGTCAACAATAGTTGAATCTGCCGAATTTTCTTTCTTTTTTTTTTTTAGGATCATACATTCTCTCGGTTAGCAATCTTTTCTCATGATTTTTTTCCAAAACGCATGAGCGAGGTTCTACTGTATATAGCAGTGCAAGGTAGATGGATATGTTTTGAGGAAGAGAAGAAAAAAAATACAGGAGACGTATGCAAAAATGCTAGAATGAAAACCATGTATAGAATATCTGACTAAAGGCAAACTGCAACGAAATTTCACTTGGGCTAAATTGAATATAGATGTCTAGCGTATACTCTCAAAGTAGTCTTGGCAAAGCCGCAGGGCTGGCAATTGCCTAATTTTTGTTATTAGCAGCTATGAAATAACACCTATGCAAACAATGCGTATGCGCCTGGTGATAAAGCAGTAGTGATGTGGATATGGCGAATATTGAATAACCGTATGCAACTATTGATATCTCAGCTGTTCCATGTTACATATAGGCAGCCGGACGCATTGCTCGCTCATCATTTGTGAGTTGACGGGTGACGGGCATGCATTCTCTTTGTTGCGCTCGTAATTTGAACTGATGCAAAAATGGCAATGCATTGTGTGGCCATTGGATGCTCGAATACATACTCGAACACAAGCAATATGGCTGTGCAGTACAGAACGCTGAGTAGAGAGAGACCATACACATCTTTCCTGTCCCAGCTTTCAGAGCGAAAACGTGCACGAAGGCGCATCAAGCAAGTGAAATGGGACCAGCTTGTGCACATAAAGCATATGTAAACTGCTGTTCATGAAGCTCCACAAGCTACATTTCAACAGCAGTCACTTACCCATCAATATTTGCTTAGAAAATGCTTTCTAGGGGTGACTATAAGTACCATATGCTGCAATAACACACGAAAACCAAAGGTAACAATCCAAGGTAAGCTGTATTCAAGGCCGATATTCTCGAACGATCATTTCCAGTACTGCATCTTGTTCCAGATATTTCGTGCATCTCTCCATCGGACGCATCGAAGTAGACAAACGAAATCCTTTCTGACACAGCGCCAGAAACGAGAAGGAACCGTATGCTGCATTTGTCATGAAGTAGAAGGTGATGCGGCAGTCATGGTGTAGATGCAGCAGCGACCCATGCAGAAATGCAATGCCATAGAGTGAAATAGACAAAGCTTTATTGCAGCCACAGTGCAGCCTGTCTGGCCATGAGTTTGCGCACACTTAGAACCTAGTCCCTCAAGCCCAGCCATGCCAAGGCTCAGCTACTTATCATTCTACAGGTGCCGGTAGTTGTCTGATCGGGCAAAGAGTTTGGCCCTTCTAGCGTGCCAGGCAGCGGCCGGTGAAGTTGGATATGCCATGCCGGAGACGCTAAGATCACTAAAATTTTTACCTGCGCTTTAAACGTGACCCACAGCAGCGTGGCGATCAGTTGTTCCTGCAGCGCTAGCGGACAATTGCGCAGCAAGTGACTGCTTTTTTGTTTGTTGAAGACGCAAACACAACACGCTCGCTTCAGTCAGCCTGAACACCATGCTGCTGTTCAGCCAAGGCAGCGCACGATACATCCTGTTCCAGCTGCTCCAGCGTGCTATAGGATATGTTCTCTTCCTGGGCCAGCCACACTAGACTGTGGAGCATCCAATTTTCGTTTATGTAGCATAACTGTGCCACACATGCATCACATCCGCGTTAAGCTGGACTATACCACACCTATAGCTTGGCCACCCCAGTGTGCTCTTCTTCGAGAGGAAGAAGAATGCATCGAGGCCCTGCTGTTAAATGCAGACCACCAGATAGAGAAAACGGCTGAACTCGGTTGGCATTAAAGGAACATTACGGGCTCACAACGGCATAGTCACAGCACACGAAGCAGCGAATAAGTATACTAACTCTGTGGCTAGCACACGTGCGGGACTTGGTCACTTATCCACGTAAACGGAATACAAGCAATGGAAGCAGACAGTACGGGTGCTAGTTCCCCATGTTCTTCACTGTATGTCACTTTCGCCAGGTGATGATGGCAGCATTTTTTTCAGTTTCGGTATGAAAAACATAGATTTTTGCAAGCGCTTTGTGACACATTTACCTGTATTTCAAGCGTAAGATTTTGTACAGAGGCTACTGCATGTCTAAATTATCTGAAACGGTGCTTTTTACGCAGTGAAAAGATTTGTTGCAGTTGGGCTTTAACTTAGCCAGGCTAGGTGACTATTTGTCACCGCACTGTTTCAAAGGAGGGTGACAATAAATCACCGTCATCATCATAAAACTCATGTAACATTAAGAACACCACGCGAAATGCAAGTGAAGGACAATGCATCTGCGTTGACTGTCGTGAGATGCGCTTTGCTGCTGTACATATACATCTTCATAGAAGCACGAGAGAGAAGCCCAATTGCCACACGATGGGTTTCTCAGTGTTCACATGTGCCTGTGTGCAATGCATTTCGGATGCCACCCCAAGATTTGTGGCAGTGGTACAAGATGGCGAAGAGTATTCAAAGGGAAGCATGAAAGAGAAGTCCTGCTGTAGTACATGCCTCATACATCTTGAAGGGGCAGCGCAAGTCTTTGTCGTCTTGTGCTGGCCCTTCAAGGTGTTCAACCAGTACCAACTTGCTCAAATGTTGATTCTTCTGCCTCATACGTAATTTGGTTCGACAGTGGCAATACATTGTTTGGCTATATTGATTCAAAGCTAACGCATTACCGTCGACAGTCATCATGAATGGATTCTGCCATAATTTTTTTTCTTGACTGTGCCGGAGACATTTTTTACTTTTCCTGCTAGCAAAAACATCCTGATGACTCGAGATGAAATGGCTCTAAAGAAATATTGCACAAATCTTACAGATGGAGCGCCACGTTCAGGCTACGACCTACTCAAGTTTTTAAGGGACTGAGCATATAGGGCCACAACTCGGTGCAACACAAGAGAAGGTCTTGGAAGGTCGCAGACACAAGTCTTAGACCTTAAGCTACTGCAACTGCAAGCAGCATGCAGGGCTGAATGATGGGCTATTCGGACAAATAGCTTTGTCAATTGAATGACATACAACCACATTGATGCTATCACCCACAGACATACACGGCAGCTACACAAGGAGTGATGGGCCTCACTTTGGGCATCCCTTAAATCTGATCAACATGAGTAAAAGGTATAGCGAGCTTTCACTCTTTACCATCTGTGCTGTCTAACAAAAAAGCCGCTGGCCACACTGGCCATATATTTGCATGTTCGCTTGTACATGCTCGCAGAACAGTTTGCAGACTGTTTTTTTTTTTTGCAAACTGTTCTGCAAGTATGTCAGCACTAACCTGCAAGTGTAGACTGTTAGCAGAAATTACTGCTTCCGCATGAGTCCCCCTGTGTGGCAGCAATGGACAGTGCATCGGATGATGTCATTACTGCATCAGAGCTAGATGCACGCTCATGGTGTGCAAGCGGCACTTATCACAGGAGCCAGGGTGTTTACCAACCGAGAAAACCAGGAATTCTCAGGGATTTTGCGTAGTCTGGAAAAAGTCAGGGAAAACTCAGGGAATTTGGGCCTCTATCAGGGAAAATTAGTGGCAATTTTATTGAAAGGGTCAAAAGTCGCGGTAATGCTGGCTCGAGTAGCAGACAGGAATCGTAATGAATCGTCTTTGACGCCCTATCGTTGGCAGGAGCAGTTGGCAGTGTACAGTCAACGAGCGACTTTCCGGATTCCCTATAATTTGGACGGCTTCGCGGCACCACCTCGTACCCCATAGTGTCAATGTATCAGAACGTGTGAAATTTCCGACGCAAGAACTCTTTGCCGTCCAATTTTCCGGACGTTTTGCCGCGACCGCAGGTCCGAAACGGCATTAATCAAAGGCACCACCGCTGCCGTCTTGATTACTTCGCCGCCTCGAACCAGCACTCTCGCAAGCAGATCCGCTGGCGCCTGTTGCCACCACTGCGGCAACGCTAGGCCTAGCTGCTTCGACGTTCGCTATGAAGCTTCTTGCCAGTGGGTGCCGAACTTTTTATTGAAAGAATTCGCTGCTGTCAGCAATGGCATGGACTCCACCTTTGTGGTCCTCGCGATTGGCTTAGAAACCTGGAAAACACGGTGCGTTGCATAATGCCAGTTCGTGAAAGTCAGCTTCGCCTCTGTACAGAAATGTTACTCGGTAAAGCTTATGGAAGAGTATTGCAGTGAAGCATAACAAGCGTGGGAAGGGGCTATTGCCACGGAATACAGTATGTATATCTTAATTATGCACGCGGGCGCCCGGCATTTCCTGTCACAGTACGAGCACAGGTATGCCTAATATGTGTACCGACAGGCCTTCAGAGCGTTTTCGAACGTGCCTGTGGTGGTTTGAGCCCCTAAGGGCAGTAAATGACACGCATTTATTTTTTTCCAACTGGCCGATTTTTCGGACGTTTTCGCGGCCCCTAGGGAGCTCGAAAAATCGGTCGTGGACTGTGCAACTGATCAAGATGCTTCAAATGGTCCTTGGGGCGAACGAGTGGCAGAAGGCAGACAAGAACAGAAGTGACCTACGCATTGAGGAATAAACGAGAAAGGAAGCTTGTCACCGCCGAAAGAGCTTGAGCTCAAAAAGTAAAGTTTTGGCTGATGCCGAGATGCAGGTGTCCCTCATCCAAACCAAAATACACTCTTTGAAGCAGTGCAACACAACACTCGGGCGTCGTGCGCGCGCTGAGAGTATGTCAGGACTGTTGAGGTTGACTTTCGAGCTGTTGAGAGAGAATCTCAATTGTGACAGAGTTCAGGCCTCATCCCACTGAGGTTGCTGTCAGTTGATAGAAATAGCACATATTAGAAAATATTTGCCTTTGTATGCATCTCCTTTTTATTCATATTTGATAATGTTTGACCCTATTTGCAATTGTTTTCGAAGACACTTTATTTGCTGTGCATTTTACTAACCCCTGCCTTCTATTCTCTTTTTGAATAACATCAACACTGCTCCTTAGTATTCAAATTGGATTAAGTTGCTTTTTTTTTTTCATGTGCTTACTAGAGAGTGACAGCATCAGGCGATATGGTTTCGGCCCGTGTTGATATAAAACATAGTTCTGCATCACTCAGGGAAATTTGCAATGGCACTCAGGGAAAACCTGGAAAACTCAGGGAATTTGGAAATGTCAACTTGGTAGACACCCTGGGAGCATGGTGACGTAATCTACCAGCGAACTGCTTCTTGAGCTGTTTAATAGGGTGTGGGTAACTGGAATGTTACAGGAGGAGTGGCGCTCAGCAGTGATCACTTAGATATTTAAACCGGGTAAATCGGCACTTGAGATCTCCTACTGTCTCATCACACTAACCTCAGCAGCATGTTAGCTTTTCGACCCTGTCATGTTGCGACGGCTCGAGGGTCAGACCACCGAATTCTTCACAGAGCAACAGTTCGGATTCTGAATGATGCACTGCATGACTGATGCGATAGAAGATGTATTGTTTCTCAAGCATGCTTGTGCGAGGAGATTAGTGTGTTGCCTGGCGCTTCTTGACATTTACTGAGCATTTGACAACATCAATCCTGTGCCAATACTTAGAGCACTTGATGAGGCCAACATCATCAGGTGTCTGCATTGCACTCATAGAGGGCTTCCTGCACATCTGTGCTGTACAGGTTCGTATAAACTAGTAACTGTTGGCACCATGCTTGGTTGCAGCAGGGGTCCTTTGTAACAGCATCTTGTCGCGCATACTCTTCAATATGGCAATTGCACCGCTCCCCGAAAGCCTGCCCAGGGGAAGGCATAGGTACACGGTCTTTCCTCGGTGCACATTCGGCCGCCTGCAGCTTGAAGGCGCACACCTGCCATGACGCTGACACGTAAAATGCGTGAGGCTCAAGATAGACCATTGCATCAACTTTATCCCGACAGCAATGAAGCTGTGGGCCTGAGCACTGTGGTCAGTCGCTGCCATTGAGAAGCTGATGGCTGCTTGCAGCTTGTGGTCCTGTGGTTCTGCAATGCCTTAGCTTTGGGGCCCTCATGCATGCACTCCGGCTTGTCATGCTTCAGAAGACTTCTGTATTCAGAAATGCATCTTAACTTGAAGCCCACGCTTGACTTTATTTAAATGACACCTGTCCTGAACGCACCAAAGGAAATGCAATGAGCATCTTGGGCACGTTCACATGATTCATTTATATCAAGTCCAGCATGGAATTCGCGTTAGGATGCATTTTTTGAATACAGGGGTTAGTCACACTATAGACTAAGAAATATTGTAATGAACATCTTGAAGGGGCAGCGCAAAAAGACGATGACAGAAGGCAGGAACACACAGGACAACGCTGTCCTGTGTGTTCCTGCCTTCTGTCATCGTCTTTTTGCGCTGCCCCTTCAAGATGTTCAACCAGTACCAACTCGCCCAAATGTCGATCCTTCTACAGTCATTGTAATACCTAACCACAAAGTTTGTAGGCATTTCCAAGGCATGTAAAAGTGTACTCGAGTGCATGGAGCATAGATGACCATGATGGAGGTTGTGTTAGGCTGAGCATAGGACAGCACACCCTGTAAAATCATATACTGTTTCAGTAACATAAATTATTAAGTCAAAAGCTTTTGATGGCTCATAGGACCAAAAATTCTGTCTGGTGTTATGGCAACAAAATTCATAGGGAGTTAAGGCCCCTGACCTATGATGGGAGCTGAACCCACGACCTTCGGTATTAATTAGGGCAAATTAGGTAATCAATTTCTTTACAAGAAAGCATTTAGCCAATGCTAAAGAGTGTCAGCATGACTTGTGGTGTTAATTATTGTAATGTTAATTAGGACAAAGTTAATTAAGATAAAGTTAATTAAGGCACTCATATTCACGACCTTTGGTGAGAGTTGAACCTTTGACCTTTGGTGGGAGTCAAACCCACTTGGTGATATGGGTGAACTTGCCATATTTCCAAGTAAGAGTCCAGTTTACATCGTGAAGGCCGAGAGTCGAACCCACGACCTTTGATGTTAATTATTGTGAAGTTAATTAATCTTTTGGTGCAGCAACAGATTGAAGATGCTTGCAATTTGCCTCATGCCCAGTGGGATATTCTGTTCTCTCTAAAAGAACTGCAGTAGGCTCTCTCGAAGACATGCCAAAGAACAGCGACTGGTCCTGACAATATCTCTTATTGCACCTTGAAAAACCTTGGCCCAACAGGCAGGTCCACTCTCCTACACGTCTTCAACAAGATGTGGGAGGAAGCACGTGTTCCTGCAAGTTGGAGGATCGCTAACGTGGTCCCATTGCTAAAACCTGGCAAAACGCTACTGTCTCTTGACTCATTCCGTCCTGTTAGTTTAACCAGCTGTGTTTCAAAGGTGATGGAAAAATTGATCGATATTAGACTGCAATAGTGGATAGAATCCATCAGTTGTCTACCAGATCAAATGGCTGGTTTCAGAAAACATAGATGTACAATGGACTGCATCTTTGACTTGGTAACGTTTGTTGACCACGAGCTCAGTTATGGAAACATTGCCGTTGCTGTGTTTATTGATGCTAAGAAGGCCTTTGACTCTGTCAGTCACCTTCATGTTCTACTTGGACTCTCAGCTCTCGGACTGTATGGACGGCTTCTCAAATGGATTGCTAACTTCTTGAAAGACAGAAAGATATATATATAAATACAAATGACAGACAAAGCGATGCATACACCATAAACAAAGGAGTACCACAAGCCACTTCTCTTCAATGCAGCAATAGTAGGTTTACCAGCAGTACTTCCAGCAGACATAAACATATCTATGTATGTTGGTGACATTTGTATATGGACATCGAACAAGTCTCTAGAAATTGTCAAGCGTCGACTGCAGGAAGCCTTGAACACAATCGGTGATTATTTAAGAGAGTGGGGCATGTAGATATCTTATGCCAAATCAGCAGTTTTGCCTTGCACAAGAAAAAAGGTGAGAAATTTTGGTCTTTCAACAGACGGCCATGAGATCAAGCTGGTTGGGAAACATTGTTTTCTCACCTTGATTTTAGACCACCAGCTTCAATGGACTCATCATTTGACCGCCCTGGAGGACCAAATTAGTTGTGTGATAAATGTTTTCTCCAGAATGGCAGGCACGAAGTGGAGTAGAACAACTGCATCCCTGCTTCATGTGCTGACAGACAAGTGCTCAGCACTTGTCTGTCAGAGAATTGCTTACTCCGCCCCTGTATTGTACAAATTATCTGCGACGTCCCTCCACCGACTACAGCTGTTGCAGGCTCAAAGTTCACAAGTGTGCCTAGGAGTCCTGCCAGCTACATCCATTCACCTCACTATTGCAGAAGCGTGGGAACCACATTTAACCATAATTCGCAGCCTGGAAATATGCTGACATCTCCTCAGAATTTCTACCCAGCATTCTGCGCACCCACTTATCTCTCTGATAGAGAACCGTCCGGGTGCACAGGTACACGCCATGTTTCAGGAGAATAAATTGTGACTTCCACAAACGGCTTTTTGGCACTCATACCTCTGCTACCTACCATGGCTTCTGCAGGTGCCGAAAATAGAAACGTCAATCGATGGGCTTAAAAATAAAAGTGATATTTTCACACTAGCAGTGAAACAATTAGAGTTACATCCCCTATTTGACAAGTACCAGGAATCTACTCACGACTGCATGGACAGTTCTGTAATCAAAGAAAGTGCGTCTGCAGCTTATGTTACTCAGGTAGTCAGGCTCTCGTCAACCAGGGCAGGGAGACTCATCCTAGACGAGGCCCGCATGGCTCCAAGAATACTTAATGAATGAAAAATCGCCTTATCCAGGGAGGCACGGGCAACCTTTGTGGTCAGCCCATTCCCTCGGAATATGCACCCGCAATACAATGTAGGGAGGCGAAAAGCCTGAGCACGGGCGATTTTACAGAAGGCCAGCGAGAATCAAGATTCGACTGTCTTTGTCGATGCGGCTCAGTACGGCAACTCTAGCACGTTCGCGGTGGCAATCATTGACGGCAAAGGGGAATTGTGCTCCTCGGCCTTGATTAGGTTAGCTACGAGCGGAGTCGCAGAACAGGTACCCTTGCACCCTTGTGGGCAGCTCTACATTGGTCAAACTGAGCATTGTGTTAATGACCGTTTAAGGGAACATGCGCAAAAACTGAAGAAAAAAGAGGATAAGGGCGCACATTTAGTGGCTCATGTTACCGCGTGTGGTTGCGACGCTCTATTTTCTGCGACAACTATTCTTGGCAGCAGCGGCAACGTGTCTTCCAGGCTCGCTCTTGAGGCCTTCTTTATCACAAAGAATAGAGATAGATGTGTGAGGGAGCCTTCCATCACATTACTGGATGCCAAATTTAACTTCTTGCGCAACCGCCTTTGATGTGCATGTACCGGCTTCTCTTCTACTTGGTAGGCGCATGCATGACAAGAGGATATATATATATGCACTATCCTTCCTTCCATTAAACAGTTGTGAGTAGCGCTTGTCCTTGTCTGTCTTCCTTGTGTCCGTGGTTTTATTTGCGCTAAGCTACTACTTCAAATAGGTTTCCATAGCCCTGGCCATGACCGACCCCTCGCGCACCAACGTTTTCACCGACTCACAAGCGGCCATCAAAGGTTCCGAATCGGCTAACCTAGCCCGAGAGGCTGCCTCCATTCTGGAAAAGAGAACAAACCTTGGCACTCACTTCATCACTATATTTCCCGCCCACATGGGTGCGGACGTTCATCAGAACATGCCCAACCTCAACGAGCTTGCCCATGACCGTGCGCAAGATCTAACGCGCGGCGGCGGCATGGAGGCCTTATGGGGACAGGATGAAATCCAGCAGAACGATTCGCTCCTTACTTTTCACGAGATAACATCTCACTATCGGCTTAGTAGAAGGGCCTATCCTCTGCCTCACCCGAAGTTAGACAGGTCTCAGTCAGTTTCACTTAGAATGCTCCAGATGGGCTCATTCCCCTCGCTGGGCTTTCTCAGCCGTATCTACACAGACATCGATTCAAGCTGTCCAGACTGTAATCAGATTTATTGTTCGTTAGCGCACATGCTCTGGCAATGCCCCGCATTACCTAACGGCCCTCTGTCCAGTGAAGCCAACTGGGAAGAGGCACTCCGGAGCCCATTGCTCCAGACACAACTAGAGGCAATCCAGAGGGCCCGAGAAAGGGCGGAACATCACGGTATTCCTGCCCCGACTTGGACGCGGCCAGCGGCTTCCACGGGTCCTCGATAGGGCCCCCCCGCTGAAGCTCCTCAGGATCAAATAAAGTTCATTGTCTGTCTATCTGTCTGCAGCTTATGTTACACCATCCTTACAGGTAGAGTCCGCTTGTTGACTAGGATGCACGTCGTCAGCAACAATAGCGGAATTAGTGGCAATTCCCAAGCGACTTATTTTATCAAAACATATGAGACAACAACAAAGTGGGTAATTTGCACGGACTCCTTATCGGCTTTAGCATGCCTTGAAGATATTAAATGACAGCCAACCACATGCACTAATAACATACACAGTACTGAACAGTCTAACCCAGGCTAATGAAAGGAAACATGAAGTAATATTACGGTGGGTCCCAGGACTTGCTGGTATAGCAGGCAACGAATTAATGGACTCGTTGGCAAATCGGCCCATAAGGATGCAGAAATTCAACTCCTCCCTTTATCACCATTGGACATGAAACGTATATTGAGAGTACTAAAGAAGGACTTGTGTATGTCAACCTGGTTTAATAAAAATATTAAGGAATCAATTCTTTATGAAATGGACCCTCAACTCAAATACCAGCTGGATGTAGAGCTTTCGAAAAGTACCAAAACGCTAATTCATCGAGTGCATCTTGGGACAGCATACACAAAACATTTCCTATATCATATAAAACGGGCTCGTTCCCCGGCTTGCTCCTGTGGCCACGGCGATGAGGAAGTTCCCCATCTACTTCTTGAATGCCTCATATATGCGATGCAAAGATGGCAGCTAGAACAAGAGCTACGCTCCTTTGATTCTCACCGGCCTTTCTCACTATCTAAACTGCTGGGCCCATGCCCATCGAAAATAGCACAGCGAAAAGCATTGAACGCACTTCAACATCTTTATGAAGGAATAGGCATCCTTAACAAGTACTAGATATTTCTCTAAATAATCACATGATGTTACTATAACTTGCTTCTGTTATTTGTAATTATTAGTGCTTGTAAATTACGTGTTATAACTTTCTTTTGTATCCTGTGCGTGCATTATTTTAACTCTGTGCAATTCCTCATCTGTCTATATGCTCATCGCAGTCTACATCACGGCTGTGTGTGTGTTTGTGACTTTGTTTACAGCCTCATTGTGGTGCAACTTGCATTTGAACTTTATACTGTTATGTTCTTGCGTGTTTATATAGGACTGTGTGCTGTGGATTTCTGACTCTATGACGCAATTTCTTTTCATTTTCTTACATATTTTTTTTATATTGTTGTTTCTGCTATGAGAAAAGAAGTAGTCCTCACTATTATAAGGTGACTACGTCTCTTTTTTTTACTTTCATTTCAGTAACCAAAAGAATGCACTCGAACCTATAGCATGGAGATATGGGCGAACCGGCCGTATCTCCAAGTTCGATTTGAATTGACATTGTGAAGGTCAAGAGTCGAACCCGCTACCTTTGGTGTTAATCAAGGTGACATGAATTAAGGCACAGTTAACTAAAATATAGTTCATTAAGGCACTCGAACCTACGACCTTTGGTGGAAGTCGAACCTACTTCAAGATATAGGCGAACCGGCCATATCTACAAGTTGAATTTCAATTGACATTGAGAAGACGAAGAGTCTCAACCCACGACCTTTGGTGGGAGTCGAGCCCATGACCTCTGTTACTAATTAAGGTAGAGCTTATTAAGGCACTCGAACCCACACCTTTTGTAGGAGAAAACAAGTAATAGGAAGTAAAAACACATTAGAATGAAAATGTCAAGTAATGTAATGAGTGTCTCGTGAGCATGCAGGCTTTTGCCTTCATCCTCATTGGCATATGCTAAAGTGACTGTCAACTTTTTCTGTAGTGAATGGTCCTTATCGCCCAAAGGGCCTACTTAGTTTACTGTATAACCTTGCATCTTACATCCATAATTTTTTTTTTTTTTTTTTGACACAAGCTCTTTAGTTGCATATGTCCTCACTCGTAGCAAGGTGATTCATTGGCCATGGCATTTTGCTGCAAGCCATAGGCTCCATTCTCGGCTGAGGCACTCTGATGGCTCCACTACTTGGGTGCATGCCCATTAGAATCAGAATCAGAATCAGAATCGGTTTTATTTTCCTCAAGGAAAGGAAAAATGGACCCCAGACAAAAAGCTGCTCATTGAGCAGCTTGACGAGGCCTGAGGCCCTACAGGCAGTGGCAACAGCGGCAAAACAGCAGTGTATGTTGCACTAGAAGAAGAAAAAAAAGCAACTTGAGAAACAAAAAAAACGAACGAAAAAGAAAAAAAGGAACTGTGCGCACCAAGCTGTGACGAATGAGAACAAAAAATATTTACATATATATACACCAATAACAAACCAATATTGTACACTGACATGTTATATTCACACGTACACACGCAAAAACCCGTAGAAGTGGCGCGCATACGCCCCATATATATACATATATGTACACCTACATATACACGCGTACATGGCATATATACACACACCATTCAAGTGCACACATGCATAACTTCGAGTAAAATATTTTATGAAGAATGAGCTGTTATAAAAACGGGGAGCGAGAAAAAAAAAATGAAATTGGACAATGTCTGCAAAATCATTCCACACTAGTCCACACAAAAGAACGCAAAATGCCGAATGTAAACTGCATGATATAAATATATTGCCGATTAAGCTATACTGTACAAAAAGTATTCAATTAAAGCATGTTTATTTATTGCGGGGCCATCAATTAAGGTTGTATTATTGTTCAGGGTGTAAGGTATTATATACTTTAACATTTATTGACCATAATTCGTTCGAGTTTTGGGAAGACACCACTTTTCTAATTGTCGAGTGTTGGCTGCCGGTACACGTTCCTTGAGCGTTGATATTCTGATAAGGAAATTAGTACGAAACGTGGTTTTAGCGGTGAATAAATTAATTAGCGGTGGAATTAACTCCAGAAAGTCTATCACAACCTGTCTGGTGCTCTGGCACATTAATTTCACTTGATTCATATGTCTGTATCTGTTGTTCATATGACTGTATCTACAAGTGGGGTCCACTGGAAGCAGTGAGCCTATGTCCTCACTTAGGCTCACTGCTTCCAGTGGACCCCACTTGTAGATACAGTCAGGTTCACTCGGGAGCACATAGACTCTGCCTTTCCTGTGCTCTTTGGTCTCAGAGACATTTGGAGTCGCACATGGTTCAGGCTTGCTCAAACAAGTTCTAATTTACTGCACATCACTTGCAGCAGTTTGCAGAGGCTTACCTTGAAATGGGAATGGCTAAATGTGATATTCTTATCTCTCTTGATTTGGTTTTAGTGCTGTGCCACATTCGAACCTGCCAACTTTTGTGATTTTATTGTGAAATGCCCGATTTTTAGCGCTGATTTGTGATTGTCGTATTGACACAAATATTTTACAATTTATCATTGCATATTGTTTAAGCAAACAAATTTGCTAAGTGCTTTTCTGATGACCTGATTTTTCGGACCCATTAATTATACAGGCATACCTGTGTGGCAGCGACATCAACTGATAAAACCATCACATAATGGAAACTGAATCTTTAACAGCTGTTACGTGAATTATTCCATTCATCAACTTCATAAACACTTCAGCTTGTCAGAGGCAGAGACCATTGTTGCTGCGACAATATATAGCAGAAATCCTGTTCACGGCATCCCTAGAGAACAGTGTCTGCGAATCTTTAATAAACAGTATACATGTTGAATAATCAAATAATTTTTGGTATTCTTCAATGAATTTGAGTAGTTTTTGCTTTCTGCTACAGTGTGTTTTTAATTCTAAGGTTGGTAGGTCTGTACATGAGCATACAAAGGCAGCACTGAGCCATGTTCTCAAGCAGAGATCTGCTGTGCAGGATGAAGCTGCTGAATCGGGTGTGTGTGTCCTACCTTGTGATTGAGCTGCGGCTTTATGACCACCTGGAGGCACTCGCCAACTATTTCTGCTTTCAAGATGGCGAGTTTGGACAAGCACTGTGTGACGCCATATGCCACAAGGTGTGCATTTGAATGTATCCTAAGGACGATATTGAATACTTCCTTGCTGGGTTGTCGTGAACATTGTAACTGTGGTTGGTTCTTAAAATGTTTGCATTAGTGAAACTTGTTGGATATCTACATTGCACTTTGCCCTTTATACATCAGTCAGCAGCTTTGTGGGCACACTTCACATTAATCAAACAAGCACTTGAGTTAATGTGTGCAACTCCAAAGTAATCTTGCACTGCCCTGCAGTTTCAGTCATCCTTGCATGTACTTAGTGACACTTGCAAGAGAAACTGAGATGAAGGCAACATATACAGACTTGCCAGCATCATTTTCAAAAGTGAACATGCTGGGCTCAATTCAGTTGTGTTCACCGAGAAGCTGGGAGTAGATGGGAGCTTCTGCGGCAACAGCAGCCAAATGTAGTCATAGCGACAAACACTGTGTGGAGTTTAATGCCAGCATAGTAATGGAGACAGCAGACGTGTTTTTACAGGTGGTTTACATATTCCACTGTGGGCATAGTAATATTGTCATGCAGGTTAGTACATTGCTGCACCTCCAGTTAATACCTAGGTGAAAGTATAATTGCGAATTACCACAAATTTTGAACTTGTTTGAAGTAATAGACCTCAACAACTAATTTTACAGCCTGCATTATTAACTCAGCAAGTGTATAGACCAGGCTGGCCAAGAGAGTAGCTCAGACAAACACGATTTGGATATAAATGTCAATGTCACCTCAGCTTGAGCAAATGTGAAAACAGCAATATGGCCATCGAGTTGGACTTAATTAAATATTTTCAATACTGCAGTACGAGTTCTTACTACAAAGCAGTGAAATCACATTTCTCTCTTTGTGTTTGTACTGAAGTAGTCAACATTTTATTGGACAACAATGCGTCTTTTCTATTTACCTACACTCGTTACAGTGGCTTTGCGGTAAAGACAGCTTAGCATGACGCCACAATTCCCTGCTGCAGTGGACATGATCTAAGAATATACTATGTCTAAACTACATAGATGTGGGGCCTAAAATACGCTGACCAGTGTGTTAGCCCCCGGGCATCTCCAACGAGAGACGGCACAGCCGATGATCTAGTCGCATATGCAAAGAAGCACAATTGATTGAGCTTTGCTTTCCATCTCGTGTAGCTCAAGTCACCCATGCACTCACCAGCAGAATTTTTCAACCCAAGGACGCTCAACTGGATTCTCTCTCAAGCCTTGAGCTCATCTCTGCATGGAGAGAGTGCAGAGGCAGCAAACCTGAGCCTTGATGCATGCAGCATTCCTTTTGTCATCCCTCCCGGTAAGAGTCTTGCTTTCACAATCCAGAAATGTGGTTTCTTTTGAGGTCACAGTCCCAGTGACAACACTTGAAACAGTATGTAGTGCAACAGAGTGGTCATTTCAATAGCTTAGGCTGGTTCTCTTTTCTTCCACTCGCACTGCTCACTCTGTAATGGTAGACTTGGTACTCATGTATGCTTTGGTGAACACAATGGTAGCCATGCATTTCACCACTAGGCAATCTGAAACATATGGATGGCTGTTGAAAGAGCAACAACATTTTACTGGATAAACTATATTTTACTTGATTTCGGGCAGTTTTCTTTTTTTTCAATTGCTGTTCTGAACTTTTATGAGGTGAAACTATATTCATCATTGATAACCAACTTTATATCACTAAAAAGAGCTACCGTATTTTCTGGTGTATAAGTCGTGTGTTTTTTTCTGAATTTTTCATCTGTGCAGCTTGTAGAACACTGCGCGGCAAAAAACTCGTCAAAATCAGATTGGAGCTATGGCCACTCGAAGCACGCTGCGTTGGCTTCCTCTGGTAGCTGCTATGGGTTGTGTGGTCGCTATGGAGATGCTGGCTTCATCTCATGATTGAGTTGCCAAACGCCGTGTGAGAAGGATGGAGCAGCAATGCGAGCCGACCGACTCTGAAGTCGTCACAGCTGCAGATCGCTTTCAAGATACAGTGTGTGCTGCTGTGCAAACTACGTAGTTGCCACCAGAGTACAAGCCACCCCTCCCTCGCCCACTGCCTTGCCGCTTTAGTCCCTTGTGAGCGATTTGATTACCATTGCACGCTTTCACTCGCACATACAGCATCTGGCACACAGGGACAATGTTATCGCCCTTGGACTTTATACGCAACATTGCAATGACCACGATGCAGAAACACACCTGGAGGGTCCATATTGTTATGGAAGGATAAAAGAAGAGAGAGAGAAAAAAGAAGATTGCGAGACGCTGGCCGCTACGTGTTGTTACTAGTCAACCATTTTAACCCCATTGACTCTGCTTGTATATACAATGTAAATACAGTCTTATACTCGCAACATCCCCGTAACACATTGCTGGGAGACGCGGGGTACCACGGCTGGAAACAGAGCTCCACAGTGGACGTCGCATCACCATCCTCACCGTGAATGACGGTGAGCACTTGGGATCAACGTCGTTGCAGCCTCCAACATCACCATCGCCCGCTACGTCGCTGTCCCCTTCGGTTATGGTTGTGCAACCCAAGGATCCTGGAACTTTCAGCGGGACCGATGGTGCTGACGTCGAAGAGTGGGTGGCTATGTACGAATGCGTGAGTGAAATCAACAGATGGGACCCTATGCTAATGCTAGCTAACCTGTTGTTCTACCTAAGAGGCACGGCAAAGGTGTGGTACGAAAACCACGAACAGGAGCTAACCAGCTGGGACCAATGCAAAGTTAACAGAGTTGTTTGGCAAACCAGCCAGCCATAAAATTGCTGCAAAGCAGGAACTGGCCTCTCGTGCCCAATCCCCCACAGAGTCCTATGTTTCATATATCCAGGACGTGCTAGCGCTTTGTCGTAAAGCCGATCACGACATGACAGAAGCTGAGAAGGCAGGGCATGTGCTCAAAGAAATTGCTGACGAAGCCTTTAATCTGCTCATGTGCAAAAGCTGCTCTACACTTGATGCTATCATCAAAGAGTGCCGACAATTCGAGCAGGCCGAAAGCCGACGCGTCCTGCACCCATTCACCAGACTTCCCAATGCTGCCGCAATGTCGACGTGTGAAGATCAGCTTGCACAGCAGCATGTGTCGTCGTCAGAGCACGTAGTGCAGATCGTTCGATGTGAACTGGACGCGATGGCACCTGCAGCTTTCTGTTCGCGTAGCCCTGATGCTGGCCCTTATTCAGTTCCCCTCGTGCAAGCCATCGTTAGACAGGAACTTGAAAACTTTAGCCTACATTCTCTCTGTGCTGTCACCTACCCCAGAGCCAAATAACGCCCTTCTACTATTTTCACGCTTTTCTGTAGCTTTTGGCCGCACCCTTTCGGATAACTAAAATATGCAGCCCTTGGAGGTGGTGCTGCATTGCCCACTACTGCAACAAATCCTCTGTCTTTGCCCACAAAGAGAAGTGTAATTGACGCTAAAATAGATGGCTTACCTATCCAAGCACTCGTCAGCACTTGAGCCCACGTATCTGTGATGAGTCCTAGCGTACGTAGACGTTTAAAGGTCTTCACCCCAGCAGCTGCCCGAGTGCTTCATGTGGCCGACGGCGGTGTGCTGGTTGTACTTGGAATGTGTACTGCGCACATAGGTATAGCCGGCCGGCCTACTTCTGTTCTCTTTGCTGTGATCGACAACTGCCCTCACGATATTATCCTTGGATTGGACTTCTTATCCCATCATTCCGCTCTCATTGACTGCGCAACCGGTGTTCTTCAGTTGGAACTGCCTCAAGTCGCCAATGCTCCAGGCACCGCTCCACCGCACTTGTGTTCTCTTCAAGATGTGCGTCTGTCACCTGAGGCAGTCACTTATGTCGCTTTGACCGCACAGCCACAAATTCCCGACGTGAATATGCCCTTCGCCCCATCGTGGACATGCTTTTGAACCGGAACGTTGCTCTTCTGCATATGCTGGTGACGATTACCAATAACAGTGTCGTTCTTCCGCTTCTGAATCTCAGCCTGTGCCCTCAAGTGCTTCCAGCTGGCATGTTCTTGGCCAACGTTTCTAATACTTCCAAATTTGACATTGAAAGTCTGAATGCCGGGAGCGGTTTCTTAGCACCAATTGCAGGTCACAGCTCTGGTTCCCTAACAACGAAGATGATTGCACCTGACCTCACCTCTGCACAGGCCACGGACATACGTCTCCTCCTAGAATCGTACCTTGACATCTTTGATTTCAGCGACAAGCCTTTAGGACAAACATCTGTTGTTCGCCACCGTATCAACACTGGAGACACGAATCCTATTCGTTGGTGTGCCTATTGTGTATCGCATGCTGAACGTTGAGTCATCCAATCAGAAGTGGACAAAATGCTGCGCAAAGGGGGTCATCGAGCCCTCAGCCAGTCCATGGGCTTCGTTTCTCGTCTTTGTCAAAAAGGAAGATAGTACCTGGCGTTTTTGCGTCGATTATCGCCACTTAAACAAGATCCCGCGAAAAGACGTCTACCCACTACCACGCGTCGATGACGCCTTGGACTGCTTGCATGGAGCTAAATACTTCTCGTCCATCGATCTTCGATCCGGCTACTGGCAGATTACAGTTGATGAAATGGGCCATGAGAAGATGGCCTTCATCACGCCGGATGGCTTATATCAGTTCAAAGTCATGCCCTTTGGCCTATGCAATGCTCCTGTGACATTTGAACGTATGATGCTCTCTTCTGCGAGGCTACAAATGGACGACCTGTCTCTGTTACCTTGACGACGTTATTGTTTTTTCTCCCACGTTCGGCAGCCACCTTACCCGACTCGTTGCCATTCTTGCAGTCGTCCGAAAAGCAGGCCTCCAACTGAACTCCACGAAGTGTCAATTCAGGCGCCGTCAGATTACCATGTTAGGACACCTCATTGACACATCCAGTGTCCAACCAGATCCAGAAAAAGTTCACGCCATACGCAGTTTTCCTGTGCCACGTTCTGCTTCTTACATGCGTTGCTTTGTCAGCCTGTGTTCTTACTTTCGCCGTTTCGTCAATAACTTTGCCAATGTTGCTCGGCCTTTGACAGATCTCGGCCTTTGCTCAGGGCCTTTGACAGGGCCCTGAGCAAGCTCACGCGTTCGCCGCTCTTATCGGGTTTCTGACCAACGCTCCTATACTTGCCCACTTTGATCCATCTGCACTGACCGAAGTCTACACTGACGCAAGTGGCCACGGTATCTGCGCTGTTCTGGCCCAACAGCAGAATGGTACCGAGCGCGTGATAGCTTACGCCAGCCACCTCCTGTCACCTGCCGAGAGAAATTACTTCTTCACCGAGCGAAAGTGCTTGGCTTTAGTTTGGGTTGTCGCCAAGTTCCGGCCATATTTATACAGCCGCATGTTTCGGTCGTTACAGACCACCACACCCTTTGCTGGCCGTCTTCCTACTGGGACCCCACAGGATGGCTTGGTCGCTGGGCTTTGTGGCTCCAGGAATTTTCATTTGTTGTCAACTATAAGTCTGGACGTCTGCACAAGGACGCTGACTGCCTCTCGCATCACCCCGTGGATCCTCCTGATCCTGTTGTGCATGATCCGGTGACCTGCGTGATGGCTTTGACTGACATGACCGACATGCGCACTGGACAATGCGATGCATTCTTACAGTCCATCATCACCAGAGTGCAATCTGGCAGCACTGACGGCATGTGCCGCATGTCCGTGTTGCATGACGGCATCCTCTACCGCCGCAATATCAATCCTTACAGCCCTGAGTTGCTCCTTGTCCTTCCTCGTCATCTGCAAGCCGTCTTTCTCAAACAACTTCATGATGCACCAATGGCTGGACACCTTGGTGTTTTGCGTAATACGACCGTGCACAACGCCGGTTCTTTTGGCCAGGTCTCTACCGCTCTGTGCGGCGTTATGTCGCAACTCGCAAATTGCGTCAGCTCTGGAAGAAACCTCCCCTGCCACCTGCAGGCCGACTCCATCCAATTGAAGTTCCCTCTGAACCATTCTTTCACGTAGGCCTTGACCTGCTTGGCCCTTTTCTGATGACGACTAGAGGGAATAAGTGGATCGCTGTCGCTACTGATTACACGACACGCTATGCGATAAAAAAGGTTGCCGATTAGTTGCGCAACTGACGCCGCCGATTTTCTCCTTCACGATGTCATTCTCCAGCACGGTGCACCTCGACAGTTACTTCCAGACCGTGGCCACTCGTTTTTGTCTCGAGTTGTGGACGACCTCCTCTGCTCTTGTGCGACTGGGCACAAGCTGTCCACCGCCTACCACCCGCTAACAAATGGTCTTACGGAACATCTCAACCAAACACTCACAGAGATGCTGTCGATGTACATCTCCAACGATCACCGTGACTGGGAGCCACGCTGGCCTACATGACATTCTCGTATAACTCGTCCCAACATGACACCGCAGGATATTCACCCTTTTATCTTTTGTATGGTCACGACCCCACTTTACCCTTTGACACCATCCTACCTTCTTTGCCCCGTGCTGCAACTGAGTACGCTCGTGAAGTCATCAATCGTGCTCACATGGTGCGTCAAGTCGCCCAATCTCGCTTATTAGTGTCACAAGATCCGCAAAAGGAGCATTACAACTGGTGCCATTGTGATGTTCAGTTCGCCCTAGGTGCTTGGTGCTGCTTTGGTCACCATGTCATCGGGTCAACTTCTCCCAGAAGCGTCGCTACACAGGGCCTTATGAAGTGCTACGTCAAGTTAACGACGTCAATTACGAGATCACGCCGTTACAGTTATATCCATCCTCAAGTCCGCCGCCTGTTGATGTCATGCACGTTTCATGGCTGAAGCCATAGTTCGCTCGCAGTTCTTCACCTACCATGCACTGAGACGGCGCTTCACCACCCAAGGGTCCTGTTACAGAAGGATGAAAGAAGAGAGGGAAGAAGAAGATTGTGAGATGCTGGCTGTTACGTGTTGTTACTAGTCAGCCATTTTAAACCAACTGACTCTGCTTGTATATACATTGTAATTTCAGTTTTATACTCCCAACATCCCCGTAACATATCATTGCTATCATAATTCTATAGGAATGGCACCGATATGGGGGGGGGCTTGCACATGACCCCTGTTCACGAAGTGAAATGTGACTGAATTTTTTTAGATCGCTTTGTGAATGGACAGGTGCGTCTTATACACCAGTGCGACTTGTATATGTATTTTTTTTACTCATTTTTAGGGGAGTGTAACTTATATAAAGGTATAACTTGTAGGCTGGAAAATACGGTATATGGTATAACCATATGGTCCTTGTCAACATCGCCCAACGCATTCATAACATCAGGCATCAGCACCTAAACATGTCATTATAGTAGCTTTCAATTTGCAAAGGAAACTACAGGTTGAAAGATACATGGTCATGAAAGTTGCATCCATAACCAACCAATATTTCAAAGTTGAATTTTTCAGAGCCACCCAATTATTCATACTTGATAGCATAAAATGAGCACAGCACGGAAGAAGACACAGTTGGGACTGACTTGCAACAAGTCTTTTCCATGCTAATTTAATAACGTGAAATTAGCCCAAGCTTCCATGCACACTTGATTGCCGCACTGCAATGTGCTCCATATATGCAACTGTAGTGTGCACCATGGTGCAACTTGGTGGTTAACAATGGATTTGAATGGGAGGTACAGCTCGGCATATTGAGTTGTACTGTCATCGGGAAGTAAATACCGTCTCTAAATTTTTTTCACTTGTGTAAGCTTTGTTTCCCACAAGTGTTCAATTACTGGAAAGAAAGTTATTCTGCATATTGGGGAACAGCACAAAGATGGTACACAGCAAGAGTGTTATACAAGGTCTTTCAGAGAAAGCTTGCAAATTTTTCTTAAATTGTTCGAGGCAGATAGCACAATTCTAGTCCATGAGCTGGTCTACTCTTAAGAGGTGGATTTTACTTGAACAAAAAAATGTAAATGCATAATCTACTAATTATCAAAAATTCACTATTTCTTTAACTAATTATCTTATGGCACATAGCAATTTACAAAGTCTAGTGGGTGAGACTGAAAGGCATATCCACTTGAAAACACTTGTGTGGATGACGCCATTTACGAGATATGTGTAGTAAAACTTGCTATAAATGTGCACTGCCGTTCCACTTACTTCCTTAAGAAAACATCGTTTTATTCAATGATGCACAAAAGTAAGTGGAATGCCAATGCATTTCTCCCCAAAGTTTGGGAATTGTTATCTCGAAACTGGTGTCATCCTGAGAATTCATTCTAGGTGGATCTGCCTTGCGAGCTCCCCTGCTAGAATTTGTAAATTGCAATATATGCCACAAGATAATTAGTTTACAATGTAATTCGTAATTTTTTAATTAGTCTATATGCATTTTTTTGTCAATTTTTGATCATGCCATCTAGCAGACCAACTCATGGACTATAATTGTGCTATCTGCCACAGGCAATTTCTAAAAAAAATTTGAAATTAAACACCCAGAATGGTTCACTAGCCTTGCTAGTAGCTATAACCACTTTGTAAGTGTGAGCCCCTGTCTCACTTTGGAATGTTAAACTTCTTAGGGGGACCAGAAGAAGAGAGAGGGAACAATGAAAGACAGAGAGGTTAATCAGACGTGTTCGAAGCACTGCGTAAAGGATTAAAAAAAGTAGTTAAATGGGTTCACGCGCACAGTAAGAGACACAGGGTGTCTATAGGTGTCTTTGCAGGTCAAAAGAAGAGCTGTACGTTCCTGTTTTTCTTTCTTTTTCTGCTTAAACAGGCCAGAACATCATGAACTGCCTTTCAATGAGCTACAAGGTAAGCTTTGTGGGAGGCATGGGGGCTAAAATCACGATTATCACCAAAAATAGGCATTTTTAGATTTATGTTGTTTTAGATTTTTCCACTAATAAAAACACTTCTCAACAAGCTTCATTGCTATCTGCAGTAGTATAAAAAAGAAGGAAATTATCTTTTGTATGATGGTGGTACGCATTCACCAATGAAAACACTCAAGAATGCTGTTGTAAGAATGCGAGAGAAACTTAACGTTAAGGGAATGCCCTAATTCAGCAGAATTTCATTTTTTTCTTTTACGTTTAAAAAGAATGCTGCAGCATAACATGCAGAAAAAGTGACAGAAAAAATGGCACATTTTTTATTGTAGCAGGTCGATATTGAGTCGCAAACTGAATCTGAAACAAAAGAAAGAGACCTATTTTAATCATGGCTAGTTTGGATTTAACTGGTAAACTGATATAAGAGCTTAGATTTGTGGATTACAATCAATGAATACTTGGATTACATAGGCATGAAGCCCTGGCTGATGCTAGAAAACCCCGCAGGGGCATACGCGTCAGCAGGCAATTCGTGTGTTGCGACGCCATGTACCTGAGCACACAAGGGTTAGACCCTCCCGCGTGTAGCCATGCGCAGCTTAGCCATTTCTGGGGAAAGGAGGATTCTGGGGGTTGAGCCGATGTTGGATGTTCAGACCTTTTAAGTCTCCCCTGCGGAAGCAACACACCTCTTTCGCCTCTGCTTCACATAGACAGAACCTCCAAAATGAGCCACCTGGAGGAAATTGGCAGTGACCTTTTCCTGTCCTTCTCTTCAATCTTCACCTTTTCATCTGTGCTGTCTTCTATTCCCTTTGCACTTCAAAATTTCCGGGCAGGAAGGGTTAACCTTGTGTAGGTAACCAACCTTTGGTATACAGTCGAATCCACTTATAACAATACCGGTTTTAACAATATATCAGTTATAACAACAGGAAGCTACTGCACCGTTAACTTGCGTATGTTTTCCGTGGTGAAATAACCCGCTTACTACAATGCCCCGATGCCGCATTATCAGTTATAACGATGAAGTCTGGCTGCTGGCTGTCCTAGCTGAAAGCTCGCGAAATGCGAAATCCTTGAAAAGAAAAAACGAAAACAAGAAATTCGAGCTGCTGCACAATAGGCCGCTGCTGCAAACAGCAACCACGCGCTCAATTTTCAGCCATCTACGCGCTGCTCTCTCCCATCGTCCTTCCACCCCTCCGAACATGAATGGGCTGCGCCCATAGCCCTACGCCGCCCCACCGTCCGAAACACTAATGGACCGTGCCAACTGAGCCACTCGCAGATTGCGCATATGTTGCTCTGTTGCTCGCTGGTCAGCGAGTTCTGTAAACAGCTTAATCGCTCGCGTTTGTTGGTTACGTTAAAATCATTCCTGGCCATGCGGTTTCTCAGCCTCGCTTGATTCACCATTGAAACGAAAGATGGCTGATCTGCCCGATGATCATTGGCAGTGCACGACATTGCTAGTGAAAAGAAAGCGCACGGCTATGGACTTGGAAACTAAGTGCTTCTAACCAATGAACCGATCGTGCTTGCATCAGATAGCAACGGCAGCGATGACGCAGTAGGGTAGGCTGCCTCAACATTGTCCTCACAGGAGGCCCGGCAGATGGCTCAGTCCCTCTAGGGCTTTGTTTTTGCGAGGAACCTTCCGCTGCACCACGTCGAGCACCTGGATGCATTGGAGAAGGATGTCGGCAAGCTTCACATAAAGCATGCAAGTCTGATGGACATAGGCTTTTCTCGTGCAAACCAGTGAGAAGTACATGGCAAGATGCCTGTGACGATCTCTCCTCAGCATTTCTTCTGGATTTCCCAAGCTGACAGGCTGCTGCGGCAGCCTTCTCGCAATGTTCAAAAGGTCCCTTTTGGGGCCACCAAAGCGATGCCTCAGCGGTGCTGGCATATTGCTTGCCACTTGTGACACCTCTTTGCAGTTGTTATAGCAGTTTTCAAGAGGTGTATGGTAGCGCGATTAAAAAACTGGGCAAAAGAAGACACACAGGGACACACACAGCGCTAACTGTGTGTGAATCTTTTAATCGTGCTACCGTACACCCCTTGAAGATGCATTACCAACAAGCCCACATTGCAACCCTTGTGAACGTTATAGCATTGCCATTCTTTCGGAGTGCCCAGGAAGGAGTTAAGCGCATGGACACCATGAGAAGCCGGATGGAGGAAGTTGGTAGGGAGGGGCACTGGCCTCCTCGCCAATATAGTTTTCTCACATCAGCTCTGCCATCCCCTTATTTTGATTTTTTCATTCAACCTGGCTATAGCAATTATCGGTTATAACAACAGAATTTTCGTGGCACTTGAATTTTGTTATATGTTATATGTTGAATATTGTTATAAGTGGGTTCGGCTGTGCCATATTTGGTTATAGTAGTGGCATCATCATCATCATCAGCCCATTCTATGTCCACTGCAAGACAAAGGCCTCTCTCTGCGATCTCCAATTGCCCCTGTCCTGTGCCAGCTGATTCCATATAGCGCCCGCGAATTTCCTAATTTCATCGCCCCACCTAGTCTTCTGCCGTCCTCGACTGCGCTTCCCTCCTCTTGGTACCCATTCTGTAACTCTAATGGTCCAACAGTTATCTTACCTGCGCACTACATGACCTGCCCAGCTCCATTTTTTTCTCTTAATGTCAATTAGAATATCAGCTGTACCCGTTTGCTCTCTGATCCAAACAGCTCACTTTCTGTCTCTTAACATTATGCCTAGCATTCTTCGTTTCTTACGGCTTTATTTATTTATTTATTTATTTATTTATTTATTTATTTATTTATTTCATAATACTGTGAGCCTTTCTCAGGCTATGACAGGAGTGGAATGAACAATAGGTAGTACAATAGGTTTGTTGTCCCGGAACAGGAATGAAAAGACACATAGCTTACATACATAATCAAATCAAAAGTGTGCAGAGCTCTAGAATCATACAATTCATGACCCATAAGCAAGAAAGCTATGGCTACAAACAGATTTACAAAAGGGACTGCTTTTCAAAGAAATATTCAACATTCGCAACAAACGCATCAAGTGACACATCATCAGGAAAAAATGAAAATTTGAATAAGTCACATCTAGCAGCAAATGGCTGTATGCACATGTCGTGGTTGATTCTTTTGGAGCGGTAGTGAGGTGGCTTTAGGTGCGCATCTTTAGTTATGCTTATACAAGCATGATATAACAGGAAAAGAAATTTCATACATGCAGTTGGTCGTCGATATTCTAACGTCGAGTTGCTAGCCCTTTTACGGATAAGTGTCACGCTATCGTAGCAGGAGTAACAGGAACAAATAAAACGGACTGCTAGGCTGAATTCTTTCAAATTTCATTTTCTGATAAGTCTGATGGGGGTTCCAAACTATGGAGCTGTACTCAAGAATGGGTCTTACTAGAGTCTTATAGACTTTAGTTTTACATGCGGGGATGCAGCTGACAATTTTCGTCGGATGAATCCAAGTTGGTGGTATGCTTTTGTACTTATGTTATCTATGTGGTTATCTATGTGAGATTCGCAACTCAATTTTTCAGTAAATGTTACCCTCAAGTATTTTACTCCATTATTACGTGTCACAGCAGATCCTGATAAAAGGTAAGTAAAGTAGATGGGCGTTTTTTTTTTTTTTTGCTTGTTAAAGTGACAGATGACGTTTTGCTGACATTTATTTTCATATCCGAAGTTTTACACCAAGAATCAATGTTAGTGAGTGTTAAGTGCAAATTATTTTGGTCATCTTGTTAACAAACAACAGTGTACACAATGCAGTCGTCTTCAAATGATCTCAGTACAACATTTGGAGTGATACAGGAAAAAATGTCATTCATGTAGATTTAAAAAAGTGTAGGTCCTAATACTGATCCCTGTGGGACACCAGAGCAAACGTCTAGGCTATTGGATTTGGCATTTTTTAATTCGACGTATTAAGTACAGCCTGAGAGGCAAGCTGCAATCCAGGAAATTATGTTTGAATACCAATAACATAAAGCTTCTCAATTAATTTACGATGTGGGACAGAGCCAAAAGCCTTTGCAAAGTCAACGAACACTGCATCCACTTGCAAACCAGAGTTAATAGCTGCCGCAAAGTCGCATGTAATTTCAAGTAGTTGCGTAACTGTTGATAGTCCATTCCTAAAGCCGTGCTGGTTTACATATAAAAGTTGTTGCTTTCCATGTAGGCTATGACTGCTTTGTTAATTATATGCCCCATTAACTTGCAGCAAGAGCTGGTTAGTGATATAGGCCTATACATGCTTACTAAGAGACTATTCCCTTTTTTTTTAACACCAGGACCACTTTGGCACAAAGCCAGTCGGCGGGCACGGATGCTCTTTCTATGAATAAGGAGAAAATTTTTTGAAGAAGGGGAGGCAGTTGTTGTGCTTATCGTTTTAGAAAAGCATTGGGTGTTCCGTCGGGCCCAGGGGATTTCTTTTCATCAAGCTGTAGCAGTAAGTTAAGAATGCTGCATTCTGTTATGACAAGGTCAGGCATGTGGGAATGGTATTCTGCTTGATTGAATTCTCAGGCAGAAGCACGGGTGAACACAGACTGGAAATAGTGATTAAAAGTGTTCACGATACAGTTTGCGTCATCTGTAATGGCTCCGTCTATTTTCATTTGGTTGATCAAAGCCCCCGGTTTTGCCAGGTAACGCCAGAACTTTCTTGGCCCATGTGTCATAATATTGGTCAGTGTATTTGTGAAGAAATTGCTTCTTGCTGAAGAAATTTCTGCTCTGAGCATTTGCGAAAGCTCATTTGTAGCATTGACGTTGGCTTTCTTTATACACATTCTTTGTAACCTTCTTTTGAAGTGGATAATTCTGCGTGTAATCCAAGGTGTCTTCCTATTTACTCGCTTTTTTATTGATGGCATAAATGTTTCTTCACAGTACGCTACTATTCGTTTCAGCTTCAACCATAAGTCATTCACGTTTTCAAATCCCGACTGTAAAAGACTATGTAGCGTTTTTCAATGTAATCAATAACACTGACATCATCTGCCCTGCTGTAATCCTTGACAGATATACGAGATATACTGGGGATTTGGTTAGGACTGAAACTGAAGTTATCAAAAGTAAGTAAAATCACTCTATGGCCCGAGATGCCATTTTCAATACTAATATCAGGGTTAAGTGTCTTGGAAACAAAAGGAAGATCAAGAATTGAGCTTGCTTGCCCTTGTATACGTGTTGGCTCCCTAACAAGCTTGGTTAAAGAAAAACTAAACATAAGATTCAGAAGCATTTCACAACTACTGTGCTCGTTTCTGCCAATTGTCAGATTTCCCCAGTCAGTCCCTGTTAAGTTCCTCCGACTAAGACTCTCCGACTAAGATAAGCTTAGTACGCTCTTTAATTTTACGGCACAGAAAGTCGTGCAATTCAGCAAGATAGTCAGTTGGTGCATTTGGTCGTCGGTATATGCTGCCAATGAACCCTGACGTTCCATTGATAGTGATACTGCACCACATGCTCTCGTGATTGGGTATTCCTTCATCTTTATTATATGTAAGCCTTCTTTAATAGCAATGGCAACACCCCCTCCCCAGCTACTGCAGTCGAAACGAACGATAGAATAGGAATTGGGAAGCACCTCTGAATTGGAACGTGAGAATGCAGCCAGGTTTCGGTGATGACAATTATATCGGGGCTGTATACCAGCACTATTCCTTCAAATTTTTCGGTTTTATTGACAACACTCCTTGCATTCAAACATAATAGCGAGGGTTGAAGTGAATTTTGTCACGAGCTGGAGTGACTGTCTTCATAAGCCACACGGTTTTCGCGCTTCACGAGTGTCCTCTTATTTTCAGTGCTATTCCAGGCATACAGATCGCTGTTTATCCTCTTTTTATCAAATATTAGCTTGACCTTGTCTCCTCTGGTACGATTTTCTTGGGATGAATTCCATAGATTCCGGCGCATTTCCCATACTGCTGCTGATGAGAAGTCTTCTGAGATTGATATGTTTTCGCCTTGCAACTTGGAACAGTTTCAAAGAACAGACATTTTCTCAGTGAAATCGAAAAAACGAAGAATTACTGGGCGCTCACGTGCAATACGTTTCTTGCTGATACGATGAATCCTTTCAATAGATTTAACTTCAACTCCAAGAATGCCCTTGAAGATGTCATGTGTCATCCATTTTTCCAATGTTGCTGGACTTTCGTTGTCTCCCCCTTTAAGACCGTATATGATTAGATTGTTCTGACAACTTCTGTTTTCTAGGTCTTCTAATTTATTGCTTAACCAAGCCATCTCCCGATTCATAGTGTTAATAGCTTCCTCGCATTTTAGAACCTTTTTGTTATAAAGCTGGAGAGAAGCAAGATTTGTCTCTATTTCTGTAAGCCTGACTTGGACACTCTGCAGACCTGACTGTAACCGATGTTGTGATGTCTTAATTTCGGTAACAGCACTTAAAATCGCATCCAATTTGTCTTGTTCGAGCCCTGGGTTCTCTTTAACGTCATCACTAAGCTTTAGTAACACCAAAATAACACGAGATGGGTTGACACAACACTGGAACAAGCAGTGGGGACTCGGCAGCACCAGTAATCCAACACAGTTACTTCTAAAAGGACTACTACAAAGTTGTTTCTCACCAACCTGTACAAAGCAGAACGTGAAATTCAGCATCATGTGCCGTACAGTGCTGCCGAGCCCACTGAAAGGTGCGGCCGGTCAATCCATCTTTTTATGCTCTTCTGATGATGTGATTCACCTGGGTCGTGTGCAGAACCAGGGGTCCAGTTTAAGCAGCCCTGCGCAGTTGTTCTCTTGCAGTGGTGCTTTTGGTGGGAAAACGCACGCATCGGTAGTCGCCACGTGATTGTGCAGACACAATGCTGTAGGTGCCTCTGTACTTGGACGGGATGCGTAGTCAGTCGGTGGCAAGGAACAGCAATGGGCGGATACAGGCAGCCACAGGAACACCTGTGCAAAGCAGAACACGAAATTCAGCATCATATGCCGTACGGTGCCGCCGAGTCCACAGTCTTTCACTCTTTATCACGTTATAATTTTGAATATCCCTTATTTTCACCTTGTTGATCAGTTTTGACAGTTTCACGAATTCTATCTTATCTCTTGAGTTGGGCACTTTCATTCTTTCTAGTTTCTTTATTAGGTCCTTTGTTACTTGGAAGAGCTTGCCTACTGGTTGCCTTGGTGCCTTGCCTCCCACTTCAATTGCTGCCTCTGAAGTCAGTCTAGTTACGGTTTCATTAATTACCTCTATGTTATCTTCATCTCTCTGTTCTAAGGCTGCATATTTGTTTGCAAGTACCAGCCTCGATTTGTCTGCTTTTACCCTTACTGCCTCTAAGTTGACCTGTTTCTTCTTGACCAATTTTATTCTTTCTCACTTCAAATTGAGGTGAATCCTAGCCCTCACTAAATTATGATCACTGCACTTTACCTTACCTATCACTTCTACATCCTGCACTTTACTGGGATCGACAGAAAGTATGAAATCAATTTCATTTCTTGTTTCACCACAAGGGCTTTTCCAGGTCCACTTTCTGTTGCTACGCATCCTGAAAAAGGTGTTCATTATTCGCAGCTTCTTCCTTTCTGCAAATTCTACCAGCATCTCTGCTCTAGTGTTCCTAGAATCAACACCATAGTTGCCAATTGCTTGTTCAACAGCTTTCTTTTTCTGCACTTTCGCATTGAAGTCACCCATTACTACAGTATACTGAGTTTACACTTTTATCATCACTAATTCAACATCTTAATAAAGCTGATCGACTTCATCATCATCGTGAGTGGACGTTGGAGCGTAGGCTTGTACTACCTTTAATCTATACCTCTTATTAAGTTTGATTACGACTACTACTACCCTCTCATTAATACTGTAGAATTCATTAATGTTGCCCACCATGTCCTTATGGATTAGGAATCCTAGTACATATTGTTTCTTTTCTGGGAGACCTTCTAGCAGAGGACATGGCTCTTAGTCAGCACTGTATAGGCTTCACCAGTTCTTCTAATCTCACTAAGGCCAATGATATCGCAAACAATGTCTGATAGTTCCTCAAAGAGTCCTGCTAAGCTAGCCTCACTCAACAGAGTTTGGATTTTTAAGGACCCTGGGTCAATTTTCATCGGTGGCTGCCCGAGTCCAGAGATTCTCCGCACCCTCTGCTGCATTACATGTCCGACTGCCGGTTTGGTGAGGTGCTCTGCAGCTGGGGACTGAGGGCCATGGGTTAATTGTAGGAATCGTAAGGGAGGGAGTGGCTGAATACTGCACCAGGGAGGCCAATTACTGTTCTGGTGAGGCAGTGTCTTTGTTGAAGCTTAGTGGGCCTTCCTAATTTGGTTGTACCTGGATTAGTATAGCCCCACTCGCTCTCGGCACAATGTCAGGCATCACTCCAAGCCTGCAGATGTAGTGCACTGGAGGAGGTGAAATTCAAGCTCACCATAGTCAAAAAAAAAAGAAGATTCGAACTTCCGACTATGGCAACCGAGCATCCGACATAGCCCAGTCAAATAATCCCGTAGGCTGCGAAGCTACCTTATTGCCAAAAGTACAGCCCAGAGGGCCCTACAAGCCTAAAAGATCGGTTGATTTATCCGCTCTCTGCGGGTTTTGCTTATCGTCATAGGTTGCACGATATAGTGTCGTGCAAATATAGTACTGGCGTACAGCTGGCGTTTGCAGGACCTGTCCTTTCCAGGTCCTGCCCCATCCCTTCATTGGGCTCCATGGTGGGTGGCTGGTGTTGTTGTCAAACAATTCACCTTTACATATGGCAAGTTCATTCCCCCCACACCCTGATCGCCCTCAGAAACGAGGGCACACTGAAGAAGTTTTCAAGTTTTTTGGCTGAAATATTCACAATTTCCCACGATTTCATGTAATACATTCTGAGAAAAAAGATAGCGAGAATGATCTCACCTTTTCTGGTTGCAAAAACACTGACAAGCTTTTGGTCCAGGTTATAATGTCTCAAGTTGGCAAGCAGTGATCACTATCTGGAACTTCACAAAAAGGAGCAAGATGAAAAACTGTTCAATCTAGTAACATTCGGGGAGCTCCTAATGACACTGACACCGCACCGCACTATGAACACTACCGATGGAATCGTTTCCGATGCTGATCCGATGGAGCTGACTGAAGCTGAACTGCTAGAAGGCTGCAGTGATCAGACTGTGACCAATGTCAAGAGAATTAAGTTGAGGTGTGATGCCAAAGAGATTAAAACAAAGCATTTAATTCTAACTCATATCAAGTATGCTGCCTGAGACTATTGAGGCAAGGTACATAAAGATCCTGGTCAGACCATACATTCCTAATTCTCTCCGATACTTTAATTGCCGAAGATTTGGCCACAGTTTACAGAACTGCCAAGGCCACCTTATTTGCACTAAATGTAGTGCCCAAGAACACCTATCTGACAATTGCGAGAACACTCCACACTGTGTGAACTGTGATGGACAGCATGCCGCATACTCGTGTTCCTGCCCATCCTGGAAAAAGCAAAAAGAAATAGTAACAATCAAAGTCAAGGAAAACATATCGTTCAAAGAGGCTTGCAGGTGGGTAGCGTACCTGCCAAATAACAGCTTTGCCAAAGCAGTGCATCAGGGGGCAGCGCAACAACGGTTTACGGCTGCTGTCCGGCCCCCGCACATTGTGCTGGCAATGATGCCATCCGCCTCCCCTGGTGGTTACAGCTAACTCTGCACTGCTGTCTCGGAAGAAGGGGCCATTGACCTTAGGGCTGATGGCCTTAAGGGTCTTGTCCCCTGAGATGAAGCGTTCTCATCAAACAGACCACTCACAAGAGTGCATGTCCAACGCCTCTGAAGAGGTGATGGACACAACACCCACCCAGACGGCACCCTTAGTGCTGAAGGAACGGCGCGGATCTCTTGACCGCTAAAAAAGAGACAAACTTCATCACTTCGATTGTGTTTGCCGACGAAATAGAGAATGGGGCTGAATGTTTTGCCTCTGAAGCAGTGGGAATGGTTGGAAAGTCACTGGGTAACATCGACATTGATTCAGAGCTATCACAAGGTGACCAGGTAACACTGCGCAAGCTCTTGCTTGAATTCAAGGCATGTTGCGCAAGTTCGTCTAAGGTTCGCCAGAATTCAATAGCAAGGCACAGGATCATCACATGCAACGACGCACGGCTGGTACACCAACAGCCCTACCATGTGTCAGGGAAAGAATGCGAAATGATTAGTATGCAAGTAAAAGAGATGCTTAAAGACAGCGTTATCGAACCTTCCAAGAGCTCATGGTCGTCTCCGGTCATTCTTGTCAAAAAGAAAGACAGAACACTACGCTTCTTCTGCGTCGACTACCGGAAGCTCAACAATGTAACTAAAGAAGACGTGTACCCATTGCCATGTATCAACGATTCGTTAGGTAGAGTACGGCACGCCCAGTATTCTTCGTCACTCGATTTGAAAAGTGGATACTGGCAGATCGAGGTAGATAAAAGAGACCGCAAGAAAACTGCCTTTGTATCTCCCAACGTGCTTCCTTTCGTGCTTCCTTACGGCTTATGTTCAGCACCAGCTACGTTCCAATGAATTTAAATACTGTCCTCGCTGGACTGAAGTGGCAGACTTGTCTCGTGTATCTCAATGACATAGTAGTCTTTTCTGAAACATTTGAGCAACATCTTCATCGCCTGCAGAATGTGCTAGAAGTGATCTGATCGGCTGATATCACGCTTAAACCAGAAAGTGCCACTTTAGTTATGAAGAGCTCAAGTTTGTCAGACACGTCATAAGCGCTAGAGGAGCCCGACCCGATCCCGACAAGCTTGCCGTGGTAACTGCCTTTCCTCCTCCTGCTGACAAGAAGGCCATGCGGCGTTTGTGTGCATATTATCGACGTTTCATAAAAAATTTCTGGCATTCGCCTGGACAAATCAGCAGCAGGCAGCTTTTGCTGAACGACGACACGGTATGCAGTCAGCACTCTTCGTGGCACATTTGATGACGAAGCTGACACCGAGGTACATACTGACGCCATAACATCGGTCTAGGTGCGGTACTCATCCAGCATCAAGACAGCAATGAAAGAGTAATAGCTTATGCTAGCCGCTCACTGTCCTGTGCAGAGGCAAACTACTCTACCACAGAAAAAGAATGTCTCACGGTTGTGTGGGCGATCCCGAAGTTTCGCCCTTACCTCTATGGTCGTCCTTTCAAAGTGGTGACTGACCACCACACCCTATTTTGGTTGGCAAACATACGTGATCCTTCAAGACGACTGGCAAGGTGGAGCTTGCAGCTACAAGAATTTGACGTCACTATCGTTTACAAGTCCTGCCGCAAGCACGAAGACGCTGACACACTGTCGCGCGCACCCATTGAATCTGTCAGTCGAGAGTCAGAGGAAGATGATGGCAGCGTGACGACGCTGAAATTCGACCTATCATCGACCACTTAGAGGGCCTGCCAACAGCCATTCCACGCCACCTATGTCACGTACTGATGTCCTTCTGTCTGCGAGACAATGTGCTTTACAAGAAGAACGCCCATTCAAATGACCGAGCCTATCTCCTGGTGGTTCCAAAAGACTTGTAGGACGACATTCTTTTCACTTGCCATGACAAACCCACATATGGCCACTTAGGCTCCTCACAAACGCTTGCCTGAGTATGCGAGATGTATTACTGGCCCAGGCTTTCGGCAAGCGTCAAACAGTACGTTAAAGGCTGCCATGAATGTGAGCGACAAAAGTCACCGCCCACGAAGCCCGTCGGGTTATTGCAACCCGTCAAACCACCTCATAAGCCATTCGACCAAGTCGGTTTGGACTATCTTAGGCCTTTTCCTTTGTCAACCGACGGCAACAAGTGGGTGATTGTCGCAGCTGACTCTTTAACCTGCTATGCCATGACAGAGGCACTCCCACGAGCCATGGCTTCTGAGGTAGCGCAGTTTTTATGCGAAGCATATTACGAGAGCTCAACCCAGCTCCTCAGGCGCGGCGGTGTCGCCTTCAATACCACGTGACACCGTGACGTCACGACAGAGGAGAAACGAGGCTCCAACTCACGCCGTCGCTCGCGGCGTCGCCCCCCGCATCGGACGCGGTGAGCGTCGAGCAACGCAGCGTTCGGCGCGACAACGATTTATTCATGAAGTGCAACGCCGCAGACACCGACACCGACGACACCGGCTTTTCTGCGACACGAGCTCCCTAACGCTGTCGCGTTAAAATAAAGGCTAGTATGCTTCGCATCCTGGGCGTAACCTTAGCTAAGCCACAGCCATTTTTCATGTACCACATTGTCTTGCATCATGGTGCCCCGTTCACTGTAATCACAGACCCAGGGACAGCGTCCACAGCACAGCTCATGGACGAAACTCTTCAGTTGAGCAACACTTGGCATCGAAAGATTATTGCTTACCATCCACAGTCCAACGGACTTACAGAGCGCCTAAATAAGACCATCATGGACATCATTTCGATGTACATCGACATCCAGCACAACACAGGGGATCATATCTTGCCTTACGTGACCTTTGTGTATAATACTGCCGTACAAGAAACGACACGCTTTACACCATTTCGTCTCCTTTACATCCGCGAAGTTCAGACGATGCTGGACGCTATACTGCCGTGTCATGACGGTGAGCGCCTAACTACTGACGGCAAAGAATTTGCCCAGCACACTGAGGAAGCTCGCCAGCTTGCGCAGCTGCACATCGGTCAGCAGCAGCACACAGATGCACGGCGTTATATAACATCCGCCACAGACAAGTATGCTACAACCCCGGTGACCAAGTGTGGGTGTGGACTCCTGTTTGACACCGTGGCCTTAGTGAAAAGTTGCTCAGCCGGTATTTTGACCCATACAAAGTGCTGCGCCTAATTAGTGACGGGAACTACGAAGTCGTTCCAGACAGTGCAGCTCACACACGGTGTAGATAACCTAGTCCTCACATTGTTCATGTCGTCCGCATGAAGCTATATGTTCCGCGTTCGTGATTATTCATTCTTCATTTATTCATTTTTTTAAAATATTTGTGGTCATATGTGCAGCTAATGCAATTACCTCTGTTTCTTTAGACTCTGCACGTCACAATTCACCTCTGCTGTACTTGTTTCTCCTGTGGCGATCACTGTGTTCTTTGCACCAGCATCTGCCTTGACCACGTTTTCGTTTCCTTTACAATGCTTCTTAACCATCGAGCCAATTGTCTTTTCGAGGAAGGGGGGAAATACCACCTGTAGTGGTGGTGACAGTGCAAAGGAAGAGACAGGAAGACCAAGAAGAAAGAAGTGCGCTTGCTACCCCCACCCAGTCTATAGCCTGGTCCCGTCAACATTATTTTTCAGAAGCCAGCTGTCCCCATTAAACGTCGCCAGTCCTTCTTTTTGAGGCACGTGACAATATCCTTTAAAGAGGCACGCAGGCGGGTGTCCTGCCTGCCTAAGACTACCTTAGCCGATGTGGCGTGTCAAGGGACAGCATCACAACAGCTTCTGGCGGCTGCCCGTTCCACTCGCAGCGAACAGGTGGCACACGAACCAGCTCCTCCGCGGTTGCAGTTAACGCTACTCCGCCACCCTAGAGAGGTTCATCAACTTCTGGGTTGGTGGCCTCGAAGGTCTCTTCTCTGGAAAGGAGGCCCTTATGTCATACACAGCATAATGAATATCATGATAAATATCAGTAATGAATAATATCGCTATTATCGGCAAGTCTGCGGCAATAACATAGCCATGTTCACTTCGAGGGGACAGAAACAGAGATGGGCGTGCTTAACTGCCGGCGACATTGAAACATGTGGCGGGTATGCTGCAGAAACTGCGGCATTTGTCTTCACTACTATCCTAATACAGCACGTTTCCACTAAAGGTGGGCGAATATCTTAGCTGTGTTACAAGCATCGGCGTATGAATAGGGTACACTTCTAACATATCAGTGTGAACGTGGCTACTATCGTTGCCGCTCATGATTTGTGTCATGCCCACGAGTGCAGATGAGAAGAATGGAAAGGCGCCTTTATTGTTGTTGTTAACCACAACGATTATAAAGCCTACAAATGATAAAACCAAGGCAAGTTTTGTTGCAGCTTTTTTTTTTTCATGGGAGTCTGCAAAGTGATGAAAGAAATAAAATGGGGCATCTGCCTAAGAATGTTTGGTGCATGCAGACCACTTGGTATGTCTTGAAGAGTTATTCGCATAGCGTTCGACAGCATTCGACAGATGGTAAGCACGATCATCATTAGCTAGACTTGGCACACGACATATCGCTGTGGCAAGTTCTGGGTGCAATTATTACATGGGAAAGAAAAAAAAACGAATTTTGATGACAAAATTCAGGGTTGCAATCATTATGCCAGTGTGATCATTGTGCAAGTAAATACAATAACTAGCCAGATGGTACTATCAGATCCTAAGGAGTGGCGCAATTCTCGTGATCGCTTCAAAAAACACAAACTTCACATCACGCCACCTGGAAGGGGCATGTGAGCTAACTTTCATCTCTTAAAGGGACACTAAAGCATATATTAAGTCAAGCTAAAGTGATAGATTAGTGCTTAAGAATCTTTAAGGCATCAATATTATCGCAAACAGATAATCAAGAAACTGAGGTAAATGTAGTACATGATTAGCGACTCCCCCAGGACATTCAAGTACTTGCCTAATGACAAAAGCACTCCTCAGTTAAATTCTGTCACTAGTGCTCACCCACTCATTGCAAAAAACATTATTGTATTGTATTATAAGATGAAATAAAATGCTGCTTGTCCAGTTCTTTATAAATTTTAGAAAGAGGAACTCATTGAAGTTACCCTTGACGACGACGTGGATGGCTGAAAGGCTTTGTTTTTGCTGGACTCCTCGCCGCCCACGCTTTCGTGTTTCAGCAGTTTCATTATCGCGTAGTGCTGCACTGGTTTTGCTGGCTCGCGGAACTTGCACAAACTGCAAGTTGCAGAGAATTCGACTTCCATGTTATGTTGCGGGATGCCTGAATTGTCTGTGCCACTTGACCAAAAAGAAGCTGCAGCGGCAAATCCACCGCTCTGTCTTGGCTCGGTGCCACTGTCTGTCAGGCGCTGTTTTACTCACCAACGGCAGCAAAGGGTGGTGATGGCATATGCAGCATCACCACTCCTCCGGTTGGGTAGCAGGCGATTTGAATTTCGAAAAAGGCATTCAGACCCTTCTGATGCAATTTTCTCGTAAACTAAGTCCTTTCTTGGCACGAAACAAGCGTTGCGAGGTTTTTGGAATGGTACTTAAACAGTGCATGTCGACATGACTTATAATTTGTTTTTAGTGTCCCTTTAAACACACAGCACCAACACATTTGTCATCACGGAGACACAAATACTACAATGGAATGTTAGAGGACTCATTTATAACCTTCACGATATTAGAGAACTCATACACAAACATAATCCAAAGTTGCTTTATGTTCAAGAGACACATCTGAAACCTATGAACACTAATTATCTTAGCAACTACACCATCTTCCGGAAAGACCGTGATGAGGATAACACCTCCATCAGTGTAGCAATAGTAACTGACAAGTCTGTTGCTTGCCAACACCTCACCCTTCAGACGTTCCTTGAGGCAGTGTCAGTTGAGGCCATTTTTTTAATAAATTTGTCACTGTGTGTTCCATTTAATATATACCCCCGAACCATCATCTTGAAAAAACAGTCTTTTATAATCTCATTGATCAGCTTCCCGAGCCTTACATGCTCGTGGAAGATTTTAAATCTCACAACACGATGTGGGGAGATTCACGATGTGACACGAGAGGTCAACTCATTGAAAACTTCCTTTTAAACTGCAGTGCGTGCCTCTTTACGTGCGTGCCTACAGTGCGTGCCTCTTTAATAAGAAGGAATCAACATATTGTGATTCCCACCATAATTCACAATTGTCAGTGGGCCTGTCAATCAGCTCCTCTTCTATCTTCCCTGACTTAGAATGGTTTGTAATTAAAAATCCATTCAGAAGTGATCACTTCCCAGTAACGCTAACCTTGGTAACCCAACATGACTCACCTCCACATGCCCCTCGCTGCAAACAGGCCTCAGCTGACTGGGAATGTTTTAAGGAATCCACTTACTTATCACGAGATTTTATTAATAGTAGTTTTAGTATAGATCATGCTGTATCATTCTTTACTGCTTTTATCATTCACGTCGCAGAAAAGTTCATTCCTCAAACAAGTGGCACTTCACTCAAAAGACAGATCCCCTGTTGGAATGACGATTGTAGACAGGCATGAAGGAGACAAAATAAAGCTTGGGGCAAACTACGAGAATATCCTACAGCCAAAAATCTAATAGAACTTAAACAGGTTAAGTCCCAGGAAAGAAGGAGTCAACAACAGGCAAAGAGGGCAAGCTGGCAGAGGTTTCTCTCACATATAAATCTGTACACTCAAGAGGCTAAAGTATGGGACGGGCTGAGAAGGCTAAAGGGACACGAAATTTGTCCGTTGCTTCGAGTGAATGATGAAAGGAACTGCTTGGAACACCAAGCTTATGTTCTTGGCAAACACTTTGAGCGCATTTCAAGTTCCAGTCATTATCCCAAGGCATTCCTAAAGCACAAACAAATAGCAGAACATGAGGCCATCGACCGCAAATGCAGACAGAACGAATCCTATAACCTGCCTTTTAACATTGCCGTGTTGAGAGCCTCCTTGACTGCATGTCAGAGCTCTGCACCTGGACCTGACAGGATCATGTGCGACATGATTAAACACCTCCACAGTGATACTAAAATAACGCTACTCACACTTTTGAATGCTATATGGGCTACCAGGTTCCTTCCTACTGCATGGAAGGAATCCCTTATTGTTCCGATTCTGAAACGAGGCAATGACCCCACATTAGTAACAAGTTACCGCCCAATCGCCCTTGCAAGTTGTATTTGCAAACTTTTCAAAAAAATGATAAACTGTCACCTTTTACACTTCCTTGATTCATACAAAAGTCTTGATCCATATCAGTGCCGTTTTAGAGGACAGTCTACAAGCTACCATCTCGTGCGCATTGAAGCAAACATTCGCAACGCCTTCTTACATAAACAATACTTCTTATCCGTTTTTCTCTATATAGAAAAGGCGTACGATGAAACTTGGCGTTATAGAATCCTGTGTGACCTGTCTGCATTGGGCATTCACGGCAATATGCTAAACATTATAAAAAACTACTTACACAACATTATTTTTTGGGTGAAAATAGCTAATGCATTGTTAGAGGTTGGATTGCGCAACATTCTGACGAGACATACAGAAGAGAAACACACACCACATAGTGCTACTTGCAACTATAGTTTTATTCCCTTGTCAGTGGTATAAATACAGGAAGATACTCAAAGGGCGAGAGCAACAACAACAAAAAAAAAACTTCACAAACAGGGCTATCCACCAATGCCAAGCTGGCTTTGTCATGTGATCATTTTTACTGCACTTGACATTGCAAAAAAGGAACAAGGATAGAAAATTTCAGATTAGTGCGTGAGGAAATCAATTTCTTTTGCAGTAAGAGAGACAGATGGCATGCTTATGCACATACTTCCTACACATGCAATCTCAACAGCTTCAATTATCTCTCTTGTCATTTGTCTGCCGTCTTTGATCACACCCCGCAGGGGCGTCTGCGTCAGCAGGCGTTTGGTGTGTTGCGACACCACGGACCCGAGCACACGAGGGTTGGACCCTCCCGCGTGTAGCCGCGCGTGGCTTAGCCGTGTCTGGGGAAAAGGGGATCCTGGGGGTTGAGCCGATGCTGGGTGTTTGGACCTTTAAGGCCCCCCGGCGGAAGCAACACACCTCTTCGGCCTTGGCTTCACATAGACGGTGTGAGGCTTGGGCTGAACGCAGGAAGACTCGCATAGTAGGGTAACGGTTTAATGCGGGTTAAGGTTACATTTAACACACCGACTAATCACTCCAGCGGCAATGGCTTGACTGCCTCGCCCATCGCGGGCAAACAGCAAAAACAAGCGAGGCTTCCGGAAACGGAAGCAGGACAAGGTAGGTGACGATGTCGCTGCGGCTGCTTGTTGCGCAGGTCACGTTGCGCCATCTGTAGCCGCCCATACCAACTGCGCCAAGCACCATCACGTCACTCACATTCCACCCCCGTCCAGATGACCAAGTCCCTTGGTCTAACTTGGCGTCCATATAGTCACTCAAGCACGAAGACTCGCAAGTGACGGGGAAGGTGGCGCACACGCTGTTGGCGCTGAGGCTGTTTGGTGTATGGCAGTTTCATCATCAGGGACTGTAGTGGCGGATGTTTCCCCTTCAAGGCTAGACGAAAGATGTGCCACAGGAGATGACGGAGGTACATACAACTTAATTTGTGAAACATGCACAGTTCTTGGCTGGTTAAGCAGGCGAGCTGTCATTCCTGACACACGCAAAGACTTAAATGTGGATGCAGTCAACTGCTCAGTGAGACGGTAGAGCCCTCTAAAGCGCGGTGCCATTTTCTCGTGGGCCGCTGGCGCTTGACGTTTGATCCATACTAGGTCACCTACTGTGAAGCTATGAGAGCCATGGGTACTATCATAGTGGCGTTTGCGGGAGGCTTGAGCTGCTTCTGAATTGGCAGATGCCTCTGAACGTTGCGCTGTTACGTCAAGGACGCGCTCAACAAGGCCGGTTTGTTGGAGCGACCGTTGTTGCTGGAGAGGAACCTTAGGCACGTAGCTGAATAGTAACTGGAATGGCGGAAAGCTGGTGCTAGAATTCACCGAAGTGTTAACCGCAAAGGCTGCTTCATGGAGCTTTGCAGGCCATGATAAAGGTTCCAAAGCACATATTTTCCGTAATACTGTAAGTAATGTTCCATTGCTTCGTTCAACGAGGCCATTCCCTTCAGGTCGGTAGGCTGTTGAATAGTGCAGCTCAACGTTATGTAAATGCATGAACCGCTTGAACTCTGTCGACTCAAAGGCTGACCCATGGTCTGAGAGACAGAGTCAGGTGCACCATAGCAATAAAATACTCTATGCAAAGTCTGAATAACTTCGCGTGCCGAGGTTGACGGAACGGCTCCTGGAGCAATAAAGCGAGTTGCAAAATCAATCACGTTCAGTATCTACCGTGATGAGTTGCTGGGAGGCATAGTTATGTGGTCGATAGCAATGCTCGAGAATGGAACATCTGAAGTTGGCATTTTGCCAAGAAAACCAACACTTCTTGAGGTTGGACGGTTATACTGCTGGCAGCATTGGCAGGATGACACGTAGCTCTTGACTGCCTTTTCCATATCTGGCCACCAGTAGCGGTCTTGCACTTTGTGTAAAGTCCGCTTGATGTCGAAGTGACCTGCACCATCATGTAGTGCCTGGAGAATGGCGGGACGCAATGACGATGGCGCTACAACAGCATATGTTCCTGAAGGTGTGCGATGGTATAGCACGTTGTCGATTAGGTTGAACTCTGCCGGGGCATCTCCATTAGCAAGGCTTTGAAGAATTGCACTGCATTCGGGGTCTTTTTCTTGAGCGGTAACCAGCGCTTGAGCGGAGTGTGTGACTGCACACGAAAGTCTCGACAAATGGTCAGCTACAACATTCTGCCGTCCAGGCAAATGTATGACCGAGAAGTCAAATTCAACCAAGTCCATGAGCATGGAAGTAAATCTGCGAGATGGTTTCACACACTTCGTCAAGCAAGCAACAGTCCAGTTATCTGTAACTAGGGCGAACTTGATTCCGATTAGATACTGACGAAATTTCACTGTTATTGCCCAATGTACTGCGATGCCTTCCCACACATTACTGTGAAGCTTGCGTTCGTCTAGCGTCAGGGATCGGCTAGCATAAGCAATAACACGTTCTTTGCCATCCTGATATTGTGACAACACTGCTCCTATGACTTCGCCAGAAGCATCAGTGGTTACTGTTGTTGCTGCATATTGATTGAAATGAGCAAGTAGTGGTGGCTTTGTACGGGCTGAGCGAATAGCTTGGAAGGCACTTTCGCATTCTGGGGACCACAGAAATGTGGACGACTTGACAAGGGCTTGAAGAGGGGCTACCACTTTAGCGAAGCCCTTGATGAATCGACGGTAAAAGCTGGCTGTCTGTATCCAGGAAAGGACTTCCTTTTGGTTTCGGGGAGTTGCGATACGGTACATGGCAGCTGCTCTTTCTGGATCCGGGCAATGGCCTTCGCTTGAAATGATGAACCCAAGAAATTTGATGCAAGCGAGGCCGAAGGAACATTTCTCAAGTGAGGCCTTAAGTCCACTGGTATGCAGCAACTGGAGGGCCTCTTCCATCACGTCTGCAAATGTGGCGAATGACTCTGCATATATGAGGATGTCATCGAGATATACTCGTATGCTGCATTTATCCGGGTGAGGCTGAAGGTCTTGGTATACCAGTTGCATGGCTCGCTGAAATGTGGACGGCGCATTCTTTAATCCGAATGGCATTCGGGTCCACATGTAAGTTCTGTGGTGGGTGATGAATGCGGTTTTCTCATAGTCCTGGGGTCTCAGGCTGACTTGCCAGTAGGCGCACTTAATGTCCATTGTGGCGAAGTAGGCGCAGCCAGCGATGTCCTGAATGATGTCATCCACCAGAGGTAGGGGGTGCACAACCTTGATCGTACGTTCATTAAGTGGAATGTAATTCACACACAAGCGTTTCTTTCCACTGCGAGACACCACAACGACTGGGAATGCCCACGGGCCAGATGCAGGGAGGATGATATTTTGAGCAAGAAGCTTTTTAATTTGCCTTTCGAGGCATTGCCTGTCTTCTAGCGTATATCTGTAAGGGCTGCGGCTGTACGGCACGGTATTGAGCAGCAAATCAATGCGATGTTGAGTGTCGGTAAAATGATCGATGTCATCTTCGTGGCGAGAAAAGACTGCATTGTTCTTGGCCAGTATGTCAGCAATGGCAGTTTGCTGTTCAGGGGAGAGCTGGCTGCCTAGGCTGGCTGGTGGAAGTTCGGGGTGTATGGTCACAGGCACCGTAGTGCAGACTTCTAGTGTGGCAGTGCTGCTTTCCAGCGGCACTGTCTTCGCCACCAAAACTTGCAGGGAGGCTCTTCTGGCGAAGGTAAGGGTTCTCGTTGTAGACAGTCTTGTGATGCTGCTTCTGCCGACGCAAAAAGTTTTGAGCGGGCTAAAATGACGGCATTGGCCATTCGCGGGACCAGACGCTGAGTGGCTAGAAGCGTTACACCCGTGGCTGGATGTTGTAGCTGAGTGGGCTCTGGTTGCTGGAAGATCAAGCGAGCTCGTGCTGCCAAAAACCAGTCTTCACCCAGAATAAGGGGTAGGACGTTGTTCTCCAAAACTGCTGCCTCAACCACACCAGTGATAGGGCCAATAGTTATCTTAAGGAGGGCGGTCCCAACTGGTAGCGCTGTACCTCCTCCAACGACGGCAAGAGGAAAATTAGTCCATGGCAAGATCATTGCGGAAGGTAGGATGGCTTTAGAAATCAATGTCACGTTCGAGCCAGAGTCCGGATATGCTTCATGTTCTCCGACTCCTGCAATAGACGCCGTGAAAAATGGACATTGATGTTGGGAGCCTTCAAGTTTTTCAGGCATACTGTGAAAAGCCCATGGCTGTTGAGCATCAGAGATGGTTGACGGTGGTGCCCTGTTACTACGCGAGGGACATGCCGACACCAAATGCCCTAACTCTTTGCACTTGTAACAGGTTGCTTGTGCGATGTCTTGGCCGCTCCGGAATGCTGGGGCCCCATACTGCGCAGAAATGGCTTCGTATCTTCGTTCCTGTTGTTCCTTAGGCAACTCTGAAATGCGCTGCCTTGGCTGTGCTGTTGTAGCTGTTGGCGGAGCTGGTGGCTGATAGTTATATTGCTGACGTCCTGAATTGCCACTTTGAAATGAACGAGGGGGTGGCTTCTGTGGAAGCAGCGGCTGTTTTACGCTTGCCCTGTCATGGGCACGTTGACTGCACTTGTCTAGGCTTGTGCACGTAGACATGAAGTCACGCACTGTTAACGGCCTATTAGCCGCGATGGCCGCAATGACATGTGGTTCTTGAAGACCTTGTAGTAGGTAATCGAACTTCTGGGCGTCGGTAAGCGTGACGGGGCAGCTTTCAACCACACGCAGCTTTGCGTAAGCGTACTCTTGTAGGCTCTCGCCTGGGCCCTGTCTGATCTTTATGACGCATTCCTGCCATTCGATGAGAGTCAGCTCCGATGAAAATGTTTCCTTCAGGGCGGCGCTCCATGTTTCCCAGATTGAATGGCGATTTCCAAAAGCCAGGTGCCAATTACGAGCTGTGCCTTTCAGTTTACTTGCGGCAATGAGACGGGTGGTGGCGTCGTCCCATGCGGCAAGCTGCTGTACCCGGCGGACGTCATTGAGCCAGACATTAAAATTTTGTGCTGGAGACTGATCGAAGTAGGCAATCGATGACGACAGGTCTGGCAGTGTGGTAACTGTAGTCGAGGGGCGTGGCAGCTGTTGAAACAGAAGTGCCAGACTTTCGAGCGTCACGGTATCAAGGGTCAAACCTGAGTTGCCGGCGGTACCCGCCCTCTCCACGCTTGACTGTGGCGTTGCTTCACGACGTTGGTGAATGTCGGCTTCGAGGCACTGAATGAGCTCTTCCTTAGAGCCGGTGCTCTCTAACTCGCGTCGGGCCAATTCATCGCGGTTAAGGTCGACTCCGAGCCGCGACATGGTCGTTGAGTCAAGCTCCTCCTAAATAATTCCTGGCATGATGCACCGCAAAGCGAGGCTGGGCGCACGGGAGACTAGGCGAGTGAGCGCTAAGCCACAGGTTATGCGCGGGATTCAAGTTAGTTCGGGCTAGTTGTGAACATTCACGGCACTCTTCATCTGACGGCCGTGCTTTTCTTCTGATGCGGAGTGAACACAGACGAGCGGTAAAATGGCAGAAGTATCTTCAGGCGTGAGTCTTCGGCGGCGTGAGGGCGCGACTACAATGACGAATGCGGCTGAAGAGGCGTACTGACCGTCGTTCTTGCGCTGCCGTGGCTGAATGGCTTGGCAGAGGTTCGGGGTCGACTGCGCCAGATGTGAGGCTTGGGCTGAACGCAGGAAGACTCGCATAGTGGGGTAACGGTTTAATGCGGGTTAAGGTTACATTTAACACACCGACTGATCACTCCAGCGGCAATGGCTTGACTGCCTCGCCCATCGCGGGCAAACAGCAAAAACAAGCAAGGCTTCCGGAAACGGAAGCAGGACAAGGTAGGTGACGATGTCGCTGCAGCTGCTTGTTGCGCAGGTCACGTTGCGCCATCTGTAGCCGCCCATACCAACTGCGCCAAGCACCATCATGTCACTCACAACGGCACCTCCAGACTGACCCACCTGGAGGAAATCGGCAGTCGCCTTTTCCTGTCCTCCTCTCCAATCTTCGTCTTTCTCTCCCACTTTCCCATTTTTCCTGTCTTCTCTTCGCTTCTTATTACTTCCGTATTTCCTGGCGGCAAGGGTTAACCGTGTGTGATATATTCAACCTTGGGTATATACATTAGGTTATAGTGGTGCCGCATAGCTGGCGTCTGCAGGTTTCTTGGAACCTGTAGCGTCCCCTTGTTGGGCTCCGTGGTGGGTGGCTACCACCGCCACCGAATTTTGAAACCATCCAATGGCAGAAGCATTCCCGCGACTTTCAGATCGGCCTCTGAAAAGAGGTCGCACCGAAGCAACTTTTCAGTTCTTTTTAAAACCAAGCCAAGACACATTTGCGAAATACCGTGTTCTTCATAGTGAAGGCAACACCACCGTTAGAAAACTGTCACCATTCATAGTATCGAAATGCCTAGCAAATACAATTGGAGCTGGCTACAAAGCCTCGAAGATGGCTAGCGGAGACCTCCTCCTTGAACTAACCAAAAAAGATCAACTTGAAAAACTCGCTGAACTGACCACTATTGGTGACATCAAAGTGACAATCTCTCCACATCTCTCACTCAACACTAGCAGGGGAGTTATATCTGAAGAAGACTTCTTGAACCTCAACGACGAAGAGCTCCTCGAAGGATTTCAGGAGCAAAATGTAATTAAAGTCCAGAGAATCGCACTACGACGAAATGACCAACAGATTCCGACAAAACATGTGATTTTGACATTTGGTAGTAGCACTGTCCCTAGTTCACTCGACGTAGGATATTTGAAAATCAACGTCAGACCGTACATACCCTACCCAAGGCGCTGTTTCAAGTGCCAGAGGTTCGGGCATGCATCTCAATCATGCAGAGGAAAGGAAACGTGCGCGAAGTGTAGTGGCAATGACCATCCATCTGACAACTGCAATGCTCCCGCACAATGTGTCAATTGCAAGGGCGATCATCCTGCTTACTCGCGGAGCTGCCCTTGCTGGAAAAGAGAAAAAGAAATAATTGCAATCACAGTAAAGGAAAAGATTTCATTCTATGAAGCGAGGAAAAGGCTAGGGCACTTACCTCAAGCAAGCTATGCCAGTGTGAAGCGGCAGGGGGCAGCGCCACACCGGTCTCAGGAATCTACAGGGTCCACGTGTGGTACTCCTGTAGAAACCCCAATTGCCCCCTTGGTGGCTGCAGCCAGTGCCGCTCCACCAGCAACGAATACGGGCCCGCAGATAACAGTGCCGCAGGGCCCGAAGTTGAAGCGTACCCCACGGCTCGAGACGCGCGTCTCGGCGCCTGGCTCTCGATCCTCCAGTGCCTCGGAAAAGGCGATGGAGGTCGATCTAAAAACCCCGGCGTCATTGACGCCAAAAGACCCGCGCTCCTTGGAGCGCACACAGAAGGAGAAACATATTTTAACTTCCGTGAGAAAGGGAAAGGTAACCTGAACGGTTACCGCCCTTCATAAGAGTAATCAGCTTTTAAATAATGTCACCTACAATTTGTAAGCTCACACACATAAGTATTTTTTCCCAATTCCAATAAGATGGCTTTTATCATTCATTAGAACTGCAGAGGTCTAATTCACAATCTAGGTGACATCAAAGACATCATAAATAAATTATCACCAGTAGCATTCTGCCTTCAAGAAACGAACCTGGGACCCAAACATACACATTTTCTTAAAGGTTTTACTGTCATAAGAAAGGACCGCAAGCACTCCAGCCTTCTATCAGGAGGTGTCGCTATTATCGTCCAAGGCGGCGTCCCCACACGGAACGTTTCACTACAAACTGCGTTTGAGGCAGTAGCCGTCACTGTTTTAACTTTTAAGACTGTCACCATATGTTCGTTGTACATCCCTCCCCACACCCATTTCACAACTCGAGACATGGAAAATTTAATTAGCCAGCTGCCGAAGCCTTTTGTTTTAGTTGGAGATTTTAATGCTCATTGCACTCTTTGGGGCAGCGATAAGAATGACCCAAGAGGACAACTTATCGAAGATTTCATTTTGACAAACAACATCTGTCTTTTAAATTCAGGTGCGCCAACTCATTTTTCATCGAGTTCACGCAATTTTAGCTGCCTGGACTTAGCATTTTGCTCTCCGGACATTTTTACAGATTTTAAATGGGATGTACTCGAGACTTCATATGGCAGTGATAATCTACCTGCCATAGTCAAACTCACCTCAACGCTACCCATTATATCCTACAAACCACGCCAATGGAAGTTACAAATGGCAGACTGGGCTGTTTTTACAGAAAGTGCCAGGCTGGAGGAGCTTATTTTAACAAACTGAAGCATTGACGAAATTAATGAAAAATTTACTAACTGTATTATTTTTGCAGCTGAAAAGGCCATTCCACAATCTTCTGGCGTTTTCCGCAAAAAGCTAAATCCTTGGTGGACACACGAGTGTACCATAGCAAAAAAGCTGCAAAATAAGGCCTGGGGAATCTTACGCAGGTACCCAACACATAACAACTTTTTAAATTTTAAACAAGCCAAAGCGAAGGCTCGATACATTCGGAGACAGGCAGAAAAATCTTCCTGGCAAAAATATGTATCAACAATTAATAGCACCGTCACATCCAAAAGGATGTGGGAACAGGTCAGGAAGTTTAAGGGGACTACACACCATACACGATACCCATACTCACACCTTCAGGCACTCAGACAACACTACAAGAACAAGCGAATATACTTGGGGAACACTTCTATAACGTCTCTAGCTCGGCTAATTATACAACCAGATTCTTAAATTACAAACTATCTGTAGAAAAACAGAAACTACCAACTACTTGTACATCAAGGGACGAATACAACGCTCCATTTACGTTACAAGAGCTTAACAGGGTTCTCTGTGCTGGCAAAAAACTGCAGTAGGTCCTGACCGGATCCATTATTCTATGCTCGCACACCTGTCCCAAGCATCCATAGATGCTCTCCTTAAATTTTTTAACAAAGTATTTGAATCCGGAAGCATGCCAAAATGTTGGAAAAATGCAATAGTTGTGCCTTTTTTAAAAACAGGAAAATCCCCCACATCCCCGAGCAGCGTTCGACCCATTGCCCTGACAAGTTGTTTGGCAAAATCGTACGAGAGTGTCGTAAATGCGAGGTTAACCTTCACGCTTGATAAACGGAACTCCATCGATTTTCACCAGTGTGGCTATAAGAAAGGGTGTTCAACGACAGACCACCTCGTCCGACTTGAACACGACATACGTGAAGCATTTTTATACAAACAGCACTGCCTGGCGGTGTTCTTTGACCCAAAGAAAGCGTACGACACCACGTGGAGATTTGGAATCTTACGTGACCTCGCCACGTTAGGAATCCGTGGCAAAATGCTAAACTGTCTGGCTGATTTTATGTCCAACAGAACATTCCAAATCCGTCTAGGCACTGTGCTCTCGCGCACATTTATCCAAGAAAACGGTGTGCCACAAGGTTGCGTACTTAGCACAACACTCTTTATAGTAAAAATGAATTCTGTTAACAAAGTCATCCCCCCCTCAGTAATGCACTCCATATACGTTGATGATCTGCAAATAGCGTGCCGCGGCTCAAACTTACGAACATGTGAAAGGCAACTCCAGATAACAATAAATAAACTAATGGAGTGGGCAAAGAAAAATGGCTTCCGCTTCTCTACTCAGAAAACTGTTACAGGGCTATTTTCGCAAAAACGAGGGTTGTACTTAGACCCGGATTTAAAATTGAATGATGTCGCGCTGCCCTTAAAACAAGAATATAAATTCTTGGGAGTAACCTTTAACAAAAAACTAAACTTCCTTGCCCACATTAAAGCACTAAAAATTAAGGCAAATAAAGCATTGAATATCCTCGAAGTGTTATCTCATAAGCACTGGAGTTCCGACCGAACGTGTCTTTTACGTATTTACTGGTCTCTTGTTCGTAGCCTTTTAGACTACGGCTCCATTGTTTACGGTTCAGCCAGACAGTCCTATATCCAACGACTTGATCCAGCACATAACCTTGGATTGCGACTGGCAAGTGGTGCCTACAGAACGTCACCTATTCAAAGTTTATATCTTGAGTGTAATGAACCCTCATTACACCAGCGCAGAGCATTACTCACATTCTCTTATGTACTCAGAATTCAGTCATCACCGCAACACATATGCTACAACATCGTCACACAGTGCAACTCACGCCTACACTACACAAATAAACCAAACATGATTAGGCCACTTGTACTCCGGTATGAGCAATACTGCCGGGATTATGAAATTCCCCACGACGTCCTCCAGGTTGCCAAGAAACCAGAACGTTTGGCCCCGTGGTACGATTTCACGCAGTTGTGCGACTGGACATTAACACATTTAAGGAAAAGAGACACTCCACACGAACACATTATACAGGAATTCCGTGCTTTTCAGCACCAATATCAAAATCACATGCAATTCTATACGGATGGCTCCAAAACAAAAGAACACGTGGGTGTAGGGGCCGTAACAGAAAATTGGGAAACAAGTATTCGTATATCAAAACATACTTCGGTTTTCACTGCTGAAGTTTATGCTGTATGGGTCGTAGTTAAAAAGATTATCACTGGCAAGCACAAAAACACACTCATATACACTGATTCCTTAAGTACACTGAAGGCTCTAAATCTGAAATCTGAGTGTGAACCCCTGTTAGGGGATATACTAAACATGGTCGTGCTTAATAAATACGGGAGATCAATCCGCTTCTGCTGGGTACCAAGTCATGTTGGGATACCGGGTAACGAAGCAGCCGATAGATGTGCATCGATGGCAGTGAACAAGGAGATAACAAACACAACACTTCCATACAAAGATAGCATCCGCGCGATTAGAAAAGCCTTAACAGCGAAATGGCAACGCGAATGGGACCTTTGTGCTGACAACAAACTACATCTCACGAAACCCATTGTTGGCGAGTGGAAGTCATGCTATCATCAGGAGCGATTCATCGAAGTAGTTTTAGGTCGGCTACGCATTGGGCACACACACCTCACACACAATTACTTACTTACGAAAGAACACACCAACATGCGAGAAATGTCAACAGCCACTAACAGTTATGCACATATTACTCACATGTACGCAGACTGAAACACACAGACGAGCACGTTTGCAAAAATTATATCAACTACACATACCTTTACACCCTGCTCTAATTTTAGGTGATGATCCGCTAGTCCCATTATGTGACGTCCGTAAATTTCTAAACGACACTGGATTTTTACATAAAATCTAGATTATTAACAGAGCCTTTTCCTTCATTCACTGGATTTTAAAACACCTTGTGTTTGCGCAGCATAGCCTCAGCCGCTTTTGCACCATTAAACCCCATTTAACTAACTAACTATCTTTGATCACAGTCTTGCATTTCCTAAACAATGGCCGACATCCGCAATCTCTACAATGTATCCCAAGGTGTCTGGCAATTGCTTTCGAAGCATTTTAATCATGCTCCTTTAATCTTTCATTCAAACATCGTCCAGTCTGTCAGATGTACTTTCTGCCACACTGAAGTGGAACAGGAGTGCGATCGGAGATGGTTGTTCGGCACGTTCATTCGGTTACCTGCGCGCACGATTGGTTTACTCCGTGCCGACGTCATCAGCCGCGGACACGGCCACGCTTTTGGTGACGTCAAAATGACGACACGCTCCTGTCAATCATCCTCCCACCGTGCATTTCGTCTGCTAGGCGCCGAACCCGGCGGGAGCTGGGAAGTTTGGAGCGATCATACGGCTTCGCATGGCGCATCTGGTGGATTGGATTGGATCCAACAGGCGGCTGCGGCACGGCACGTTTGAATCCATCATCATCATCAGCCTGGTTACGCCATCCGCAGGGCAAAGGCCTCTCCCATACTTCTCCAACTACCCCGGTCATGTACTAATTGTGGCCATGTTGTCCCTGCAAGCGTCTTAATGTTATCCGCCCACCTAACTTTCTGCCGCCCCCTGCTACGCTTCCCTTCCCTTGGAATCCAGTCCGTAACCCTTAATGACCATCGGTTATGTTCCCTCCTCATTACATGCCCGGCCCATGCCCATTTCTTTTTCCTGATTTCAACTAAGATGTCATTTACCCGCGTTTGTTCCCCCACCCAATCTGCTCTCTTCTTATCCCTTAATGTTACACCCGTCATTCTTCTTTCCATAGCTCGTTGCATCGTCCTCAATTTCAGCAGAACCCTTTTCGTAAGCCTCCAGGTTTCTGCCCCATACGTGAGTACTGGTAAGACACAGCTGTTATACACTTTTCTCTTGAGGGATAGTGGCAACCTGCTGTTCATGATTTGAGAATGCCTGCCAAACGCACCCCAGCCCATTCTTATTCGTCTGGTTATTTCAGTCTCGTGATCCGGATCCGGGGTCACTACCTGCCCTAAGTAGATGTATTCCCTTACCACTTCCAGTGCCTCGCTACCTATCGTAAAATGTTGTTCTCTTCCGAGATTGTTAAGCATTACTTTAGTTTTCTGCAGATTAATTTTCAGACCCACCCTTCTGCTTTGCCTCTCCAGGTCAGAGAGCATGTATTGCAATTGGTCTCCTGAGTTACTAAGCAAGATAATATGATCAGCGAATCGCAAGTTGCTAAGGTATTCTCCATCAACATTTATCCCCAATTCTTCCCACTCCAGGTCTCTGAATACCTCCTGTAAACATGCTGTAAATAGCATTGGAGAGATCGTATCTCCCTGTCTGACGCATCTCTTTATTGGGATTTTGTTGCTTTCTTTATGGAGGACTACAGTGGCTGTGGAGCCGCTATAGATATCTTTCAGTATTTTTACATACGGCTTGTCTACACCCTGATTCCGCAATGCCTCCATGACTGCTGAGGTTCTGACAGAATGAAATGCTTTCTCGTAATCAATAAAAGCTATATATAAGGGTTGGTTATATTCTGCACATTTCTCTATCACCTGATTGATAGTGTGAATATGGTCTATGGTTGAGTAGCCTTTACGGAATCCTGCCTGGTCCTTTGCTTGACAGAACTCTAAGGTGTTCCCGATTCTATTTGCGATTACCTTGGTAAATACTTTGTATGCAACGGACAGTAAGCTGCTCGGTCTATAATTTTTTCAACTCTTTGGCGTCCCCTTTCCTATGGATTAGGATTATGTTAGCGTTCTTCCAAGATTCCGGTACGCTCGAGGTCATGAGGCATTGTGTATATAGGGTGGCCAGTCTTTCTAGGACAATGTACCCAACATCCTTCAACAAATCTGCTGTCACCTGATCCTCCCCAGCTGCCTTCCCCCTTTGCATAGCTCCCAAGGCGTTCTTTACTTCTTCCGGTGTTACTTGTGGGATTTCAAGTTCCTCTAGACTATTCTCTCTCACATTATTATCATGGGTGCTACTGGTACTGTATAAATCTCTATAGAACTCCTCAGCCACTTGAACTATTTCATCCATATTAGTAACGATATTGCCGGCTTTGTCTCTTAACGCATGCATCTGATACTTGCCAATTCCTAGTTTCTTCAGTGCTTTTAGGCTTCCTGCGTTCCGAATAGCATGTTCAATTCTATCTATATTACACTTCCTTACGTCAGCTGTCTTACGCTTGTTGATTTACTTGGAAAGTTCTGCTAGTTCTATTCTAGCTGTAGGGTTAGAGGCTTTCATACATTGGCGTTTCTTGATCAGATCTTTCGTCTCCTGCGATAGCTTACTGGCATCCTTTTTAAAGGAGTTACCACCGACTTCTATTGCGCACTCCTTATGATGCCCATAATATTGTCGTTCATTGCTTCAACACTAAGGTCCTCTTCCTGAGTTAAAGCGGAATACCTGTACTGTAGCTTGATCCAGAATTCCTCTAGTTTCCCCTCTTACCGTTAACTCATTGATTGGCTTCTTATGTACCAATTTCTTCCGTTCCCTTCTCAAGTCTAGGCCAGTTCGAGTTCTTACGATCCTATGGTCACTGCAGCGCACCTTGCCGAGCACGTCTACATCTTTTATGATGCCAGGGTTAGCGCAGAGTATGAAATCGATTTCATTTCTAGTCTCACCATTTGGGCTCCTCCACGTCCACTTTCGGCTAACCCGCGTGTGGAAAACGGTATTCATTATCCGCATATTATTCTGTTCTGCAAACTCTACTAATAACTCTCCCCTGCTATTCCTAGAGCCTATGCCATATTCCCCCACTGACTTATCTCCAGCCTGCTTCCTGCCCACCCTGGCATTGAAGTCGCCCATCAGTATAGTGTATTTTGTTTTGTCTTTACCCATCGCCGATTTCATGTCTTCATAAGAGCTTTCGACTACCTGGTCATCATGACTGGATGTAGGGGCGTAGACCTGTACTACCTTCAATTTGTACCTCTTATTTAGTTTCACAACAAGACCTGCCACCCTCTCGTTAATGCTATAGAATTCCTGTGTGTTACCAGCTATATCCTTATTAATCAGGAATCCGACTCCTAGTTCTCGTCTCTCCGCTAAGCCCTGGTAGCACAGTACTTTAGCAGGGAAGAACTTTGGGCGTGTTGGTGAGATACATACAGACTGGGAAACATAGCGCAAAAAAAATGACACAGGGACAAGCAGGAACACAGGACAAGCGCTAACTTTCAACAATTGATTTATTGCAGCTGGTGAGTATATGTATACTGATTGGAATTCCACTGCAATAGACACACTAAAGGGAAGGAGGAAAACAGTCATGTGACTACAATGCCCAAAAATGCAAGCTCTTTCCTTGATAAAAGTATGGACGGCGTGCTAACGCACTTGTCACCTGCTCTGGCTATCTCAGCTGCTTCCACAATTTCCCTCGTAATCTTATTCCTGTAGCGATAGACAACAACAATTTGTTTTAAGAGCGGGAAGCATGGTGCCTTCGATCACATTTTCTACAATGGGCAGCCAGACGCCCATCTATTGATCAGTAAAGATCTTAATTTGGCAAACGTTGTAAAGAAAATTAATGGCACTGACGGTGACTGCTTAGAAATGTTTTTCACCGCTAAGACTTATAAGGATGATTGTCCTCTCGGACTCTCGGACAGCGCAAGTTTCGTCGGGATCAGGCTGTACTCCGAAAGTGTCAACTAGATGGCCCAGAAGAGTCATTTGTCGGTGGCCAAAACGACATTTGGATGAGTTAAGTTGCAGCTTCGCCTTTCGAAATACATCAAGTATAGTTGTGAGACGCTCAAGGTAAGTGTCGAACGTTGGCGAGAAGACGACGTCGTTGAGGTAGCAGAGGCATGTGGACCATTTGAAACCTTGGAGCAAGGAGTCCATCATACGCTCAAAGGTGGCAGGGGCGTTGCATAATTTAAACGGCATTACTTTAAATTGGTATAGGCCATCAGGTGTGATGAACGCGGTTTTTTTCTCTGTCCATATCGTCAACAGCAATCTGCCAATATCCAGAACGTAGATCAATAGACGAGAAATAGCTGGAACCCTGCAGGCAGTCAAGGGCGGCGTCCATACGTGGGAGCGGGTAGATGTCCTTTTTTGTAATTCTGTTCAGGTGACAATAGTCTACACAGAAGCGCCGCTTGCCGTCCTTCTCCTTAACTAACACCACAGGTGACGCCCAGGGACTCGATGAAGGCTCAATGATGTTTTTATCGAGGATTTTGTTCACTTCGTCTTGAATTACTCGGCGTTCCGACACAGAAACGCGATACGGTCGTCGGTGAATAGGCGCAGCATCGCCAGTAAGAATGCGATGCTTGACCACGAGCGTCTGGCCTGAAGGGCGATCGTCGAAGTCGAAAATATGTGGTAGGACGATAATACTTCGCAAGGGTCTTCAGCCTGCGTAGAGGACAAGTCCGTCGCAACCATTTTCTTTATGTTGGGATCGACGCCCGAGGCTGGCGCGAGGGGCATGCTAAGCTCGTGAGAACCATCGGTCGATAAGGCTGCCACGTATTGGTTGCCGAGAAAATCAATAGTGGCAAGGCAAATACCTTGCGGTAGAATTTGCTTTGCCAATCCAAAGTTACAGACAGGCATGCGAGCGTGGTTCGCAGTAGTAGTAAGTATACTGTGAGACACAGTGACGTCATACTGTATTGGGATGTCGGGCAGAGGAGTGACGAGGTACTCACCATCAGGAACTGGGGGGAAAGACAACTGTTCAATGTAGGCTATGGACTTTGGCGGCAGGCAAAGAAAGCCAGTGGAGCGTAAGTGGCAGTGGGGGGCGTCAGAAGGTTCTGCGAGCATCTGCAACTCAAGGCGAGGGGTACTGGAAGAGCAGTCAATAAGAGCAGAATGGGTGGAGAGAAAATCGAGGCCGAGAATAAGGTCGTTGGGGCAATGAGCAATTACGGTGAAGAGGACAGAAGTGTGGCGACCGGCGATGCTCACACGTGCTGTACACATGCCGATGATAGGCACAGTACCGCCATCCACAACGCGGACGATGCGTGCCGACGCTGGGGTGAGGAGCTTGTTCAGTCGTTGTCGGAAGGCAGCACTCATAATAGAAAGATGTGCTTCTGTATCGATGAGTGCCGTGACAGGATAGCCGTCAACGTCAAGAAGGTTTCGGTTAGTAGGTAACATGAGCAGAGGATTTGAGGGCAGGGTCGACAACGCAGCTGCAGTGCCTAGATTTCCGGCTGGGTCCAGGAGGCGATAGGCGGCGAAGAAAAGCGGCGGGGTTGGGGCGAACGAGACTGGTGGCGTCAAGGTGAGGGCGAGCGGCTGTAGTGAAGGTTCGGAGCAGGGGCATCAGCGGTAGTGGGCTCATGGCGGGTGGCATAGGGTACAGAAGGTCCAAAGGTGCAGGAATAAGTGGCAGTGTAAGTCCGAGGAGGTGGTGGCCGTCGGTTGCGGCAGTGACGGGCGACGTGGCCGATGCAACAGCAGTGGAAGCAGATCGGCCTGTCATCAGGGGTATGCCATTTGGACGGGTTGCGGCGAGATGTGGCAGAAAAGGACTGCCGGGGACGAGGAGGGCTGCTAGATAACTGGGGAATGCTGGGTCGAGACGTGGAACAGACGGTGTTCAAACCCATGTTTTCAAATTCCTGTCTAACGACGGCCTGAATCATCGCAATGGTGGTTGCTGGCGGATCAGGAGGCGTCGTGGAAAAGGCTGGCGAACAGGTGGCCACGAGTTCGCGGCGAACAATACGGGTGACGTCGTCATAGGTGGTGGTCTGACGCGGTCAACCCTCACATGTCGACGTAGCAGCAGTGTTGGGTAGCCGCACAATGTGGTGTGAGATACGGCAGCTCTTAGCCTGTTCAAGGTGACGGCATTCTTTCATAATGGCGTCGATAGTCGAGACGGTGCCGTAAACAAGCAAATTGAAAGTGTTGATGGCGATGCCTTTTAGCACATGTGCCACTTTATCTGCTTCGAACATATTATCGTCAGCTTTACGGCATAAAGCCAAAACGTCGAGGATGTAGGAAACGTATGGCTCTGTAAATGACTGAACACGAGACGCAAGAGCCTTTCTCGTACCAGCCTTGCACCCAATGGGGTTGCCAAACAGTTCCCGTAGCTTTTCTTTGAAACAGTCCCAACTAATTATTTCGTCATCATGCGTTTGGTGCCACACGCGTGGGGTGCCTCCGAGATAAACGATGACATTGGCGAGCATAATCGTTGGGTCCCACCTGTTATTAGCGCTGGCATGTTCATAGAGCTTGATCCAGTCGTTGACATCCTGTCCCGCCAGGCCAGAGAACACACCTGGGTCAAAATGTGGGGCAACCGTGACAATTGGAGCAGTCGGACAAGCCAAAGCCGTTGCAGAGGTGGGTTCATCACTGGGAGGCATGGTGACAAGCTCGGTGTGCCGACCACTTTGGAGTTCCATGGTGAGGACGGGGATCGCTGAGCTCCACCAGAAATTTTACGTGTTGAAAGACAGAGACGAAAGATGCTATTTACACGCTTTTTACACTGGAGCCAGGCAGCCAGGCTGACACTCGCTCGTGCCAAGGGCACCGACCAACTTCTTTGTTGTTCTCGCGGCGGCTCGTCTTTTGAGCATCGCTCAATGATATCATAATAATATATTAAATGAAAATGTCTAAAAACAATGAACTTACTGAAAATTCCACACAACATGGGGTAGCGAGAAGAAGTGTTCAATAAATCTTCACAAGAGCCCAATTCAGTCACGATTGGACTATGGTGCCATCATGCTGCCCTGACCACGCTAGAGATGCTAGATCCCGTCCACCATCTAATTATCCATTTAGCCACTGGCGCTTTCAGAACAAGCCCTGCTGAAAGTTTATGCGTAGAATCAAAGGAATGGTCACTTCATTTGCAGCGAACATATATCCGCTATATAAGCTACCCTCTATGAGACTACCTTTCTCACTGCGTGTGAGAGAACTTGGCGAAGAAATAGATGTAGGTTTTTTAACAACCGGGAAAACTGGGAATTCTCTGGGATTTTGAATAGTCTGGAAATACTCAGGGAAAACACAGGGAATTTGTGCTTCTGTCAGGGAAAATTAGCTGTAACTTTATTGAAAGGGAACGGAAGTCGCACTAATACTCGCTTCGAGTAACAGAGAGGGATCGTAACAAATCGTCTTTGGCGCCGTGTTGTCGGCTGGAGGAGTTGCCAATGTACAGTCAACGACAGATTTTCCAGACGCCCGATTTTCGGAACATGCATCATAATTCGGATGCCCTCGTGGCAGCACCACGTACCCCATAGAATCAATCTATGGAAAGGTCAGAAATTTCGAACAATAAGTCGTTAGCATCCTTACGGGGGGACTATCCCAACTTGGGAGTGTAAAGTGCTTGTACGCACAATCCCCAATCCACGACAGCCACAGAGACTGTCTCGAGTCAGGCTCAGGGTGAATGAGCCACCCATTAGTGCTGCCCCAGGGGGCACACAGATGTTTGCACTGTCTACTTTTGTACTCTGTGAATTTTTTTTTCATCTACGATTTAAACACGTGTGTTACAGTGCTAACATGTGTTCTTCTGTGACTCGTGACTTGCTTTTGTTGCGAGGTGAGCGAGTAGCGCATTTTCCTTTCAAGGGAGAGGTGATGTGGTATCCTGTGTTGGCTTCTGGTTTCGGTTTTGGGTCGTTTAAGTTTCCTCCTGTTTCCCCTCGCAGAAATAAAAATTCATTCTTTGTCTGGTCCTTGACTGAAGCAGTCCGGCTCTTTCTTGCGGTGCTGCGCATCCCGGCCATATAGGCCTCATGCTGTAGAACCTCCAGCTGGCCGCCCCGTCGAAGCTACAACAAATATGCTTGCAGGCAAAATCACTGCTGCCTTCTGCTGCTGCCCCGGCCACAGATCTGAAGCCTTTCCTACAAAACAAACTGCAAAGCGACCGGCAATGCTTGTGGGATGCCGAAACGAGCAATAAGCTTCACATGATTAAGCCAAAGTAATGTTTCTGGCCCTCAAATATGAAATCAAAAAGAGCAGATGTCCTATTCTGTCGTCTCAGAATAGGACACACATATGGTACTCACAATTTTCTATTGACTGGCAGTGAACCTCCAACCAGGTGGTAAATGGGGTGAGAGGCTTACTGTCCTCCACATCCTCGTGGAGTGTTGGGAAGCCAAAAGAGAGAGAAGGAAACGTTTTCCTCTAGCATACCGCTATTGTGTCCTTCTCAGGCACGTACCCAGGATTTTTTTTCGGGGGGGGGGGGGGGGCAACACCTTCATCATCATCAGCAGCAGCAGCCTGTTTTATGTCCACTGCAGCACGAAGCCCTCCCCCTACGATCTCCAATTACCCCTGTCCTGCGCCAACCGATTCCAACGAGCGCCCGCGAATTTCCTAATTTCCTAGTGTTTTGTCGTCCTCGATGCGTCTTCCTTATCTTGGTGCCCATTCTCTAACCCTAATGGTCCAACTGTTATCTAACCGGCGCATTACATGACTTGCCTAGCTACATTTTTTCCTCTTGATGTCGATTAGAATATCGTCTATACCCGTTCGCTCTCTGATCCAAACCGCTCTTTTTCTCTCTCTTAACGTTATGCCTTGCAATCTTCGTTCGATCGCTCTTTGCGCGGACCTTAACTTGCTCTCAAGTCTCTGCCCCATATGTCAACACTGGCAAAATGCACTGATTGCATGCACACGTTACTTTTCAATAATAATGGTAACCTTCCAGTCAGGAGCTGGCAATGTCTGCCGTATGCGATCCAACTTATTTTTATTCTTTTGTGAATTTCCTCCTCATGATCAGCATTCCCTGTGATTAATTGACCCAGGTAAACCGACTCCTTCACAGTCTGTAGTGGCCGACTGGCGATCCTGATCTCTTGTTCCTTTGCCCGGCTATTTATCATTATCTTCATCTTCTGCATATTAATATTCAACCCCACTCTTACACTTTCACTGTTAAGGTCTCCAATCATTTGTAGTAACTCGTGTGCATTGTTCTTGAATAGAACAATGTCATCGGCAAACCGAATGTTGCTGAGATATTTGCCGTCGATCTTTACTCCTAAGCCTTCCCAGTCTAATAGCTTGAATTCTAAGCACGCAGTGAATAGCTTTGGAGAAATTGTGTCTCCCGTTTGACCCCTTTCTCTATAGGTATCTCCCTGCTTTTTTTTGTGTAGAATTAAGGTAGCTGTAGAACCTCTGTAGATATTCTTACGCGAAGGACGAGTCAGTAAGACGAGAAACTATTTACATATTATATTTACAACAACGGTAGCAGCGAAGACCGGTCAGATTCACAGCGCGAGCCCAGTTCGTTCTTCCTCCTCTTTTCTGGAGTGATGAGGCCCACGCACCTCGTTCAAACAAACAAATACCACACGCATGTAGCAATATTTTCCAAGCTTTTTACGTAAGCGTTCTGTACTCCTTGAATACGTAGTGCCTCTATGACTGCTGGTATCTCTACTGAATCAAATGCATTTTCGTAACCTATATAAGCCACATATAGAGGCTTATTGTACTCTGCAGATTTCACGACAACCTGATTGATGACATGGATGTGATCCATTGTAAAGTATCTCTTCCTGAAGCCAGCCTGTTCCCTTGGTTGACAAAATCGAGTGTTGCCCTTATTCTATAGGAGATTATTTTGGTAAATATTTTATATAATACTGGGAGCAAGCTAATGGTCCTATAATTTTTCTATTCTTTAACGTTTCCTTTTTTGTGGATTAGTATAATGTCTACATTCTTCTAGTTTTCTGGGACCCTTGCCGTCGATAGACACTTCGTATAAAGAGCCGCCAGTTTTCCAAGCATTATGTCGCCTCCATCTTTGATTAAATAGACTGTTATTCCACCTTCTCCTCCCGCTCTTCATCGTTTCATGTCTTGCAGGGCCCTTCTGACCTCATCGCTATTTATAGGAGAGTTTCTGTATCCTTTTCATTACTATATACTGGTCAGCTTAGAATTTTTCCGCTGCTTTTACTATATCTTCGAGGTTGCTGATGATATTATCCTTCTTATCTTTTAGTGCATACATCATGGTTTGTCCTATGCCAGGTTTCTTTTTTACTGATTTCAGGCTGCGTTCATTTATTATGCCTTCTTCAGTCTTTCTCATGTTATAGTTTCGAATATCAGTTATTTTCGCCTTGTTGATCAGTTTTGACAGTTCCGCGAATTGCGTAACGCTGTGTGGCTGCCAGTACCATACAACCGCGTAGAGCGCAGGACTCTGCGATTCTAGACGTTCTGCGTTCACCGCGAAAGCTTAGAAAAACACCCACGTAAGCACAGCAGAGAAGTGGCTACGTGAGGCGGTTCAACGGATAACTGTAGAAGCGTCATCCAAAACAAGTAATTGTTCTCCACTTCCGGCGGCGTTTTCTCTACTTCCTTTCTAAATAAAAAGATGTTGATCCATAAATATTCTCATAAACAACGTTTAACTTTTTTATTATTCGCGTTTTCTTGCAGTTTGGTTGTTGCCTTGGCTCTCACCCTTAGTAGAGCGCTTAATTTCTCAACTCCTTGCGATTTTCGCTTCCAGTTCCCAATTTGGCACGATAAGGGCTATAGAATTAGGGAAAAAAAGACGAGGTAACGGGTGACAGTCATCTTGCTTATAGGTTTAAGGGTTATTGCAAGGCTTCATGATGGACGCTCTTTCACATTATTTTATTACCCACCTTATCTAACCCATATCACGTGTATATGGTTCCGGGCATCTGCCAGCGTCGCGGCGAGCCGTAACTCAAGGAAAGAATGAAGCAAAGGGAAAAGTTAAACGCAATTGTCGTTTTCTCCGGCCACAACTCGTTCCATGAGAGTACAGACCAGTTGAGTAACAGCCGCATCCCTCTCCTGGTCCCAGGATCAGCCTAAACAAAGAAGGTTGAACTAACAAAAGCAACAGCTAAGCGCGTGACGGTTGAATAGATGGTGACAACTGAATGCATCTCGAGTTAATCGCGCGGGTGCGGAATCTATGAGACAACTGTCCTTCACATTACAAGAGATGCCGATAACTACCGCCATCTGAAAGTAGTGAAAAAGGCAGCATAATGCTGACCGATGAACAGCTGCCAAGTCTCAACATTGATCTGACGGCGCTTTAGGAATGTGTGAGGAGTGGTGGCTTGGGTGGGGAGGGGGGTATGCCACATGATTTCGGGGGGGGGGGCTCCCCCCCCCCTCCCCTGGGTACGTGCCTGGTCCTTCTCCATCCTGTTATGTTGCTTGGTAAGGAACTGCTCTCTAGCACCAAAGCTGTCCTAGGTTTCTTGATTGTTAATAGCCCAATAGTTTTGTAGTGCATCCTTTTTCCAGAGGATGCTGCTGTGACAGTAGTCTTTGTATAGCACACGCCTTCAAGTCTTTGCACTTGCACTTGCACAAAGCAGTAGTGCTTTTTGGAAATTGTTTTTCTCTGACAAATTTTAGTACATCGTAATTCTGTCACAATGTATCTTTCGTGCCCTCGGCACATTTCGTAGCCATTACCATAATATCATTATATGTATGTTTTACGCACTTTACAGCGGTCTTTTAGGCCCCTTTACAGCCCCCGTTGCTTTCATTGCTCGTAGTTCACCGCTTCACTTCGAACTCATTACCACTGGCCTGGCGCTCTTTGGTCTTATTGACCCTCTTGCCACAAAACAGTGTATTCATCATCAGTTTTATTATGAATATATTTACGCACTTGTCAGCCAGTATTCTTTAGGTCTCTATACAGCCATGTTTCATCCACATACCAATATTCATAATTCATTTACCCATGACAGTCTATTACCATAGCCCTGGCGCTCTTTGCCCACATCTGGCCCTTGTGCCAATTAACTCCAATAATCATCGAGCATCATCATGCTGGAAAACCATCAATACCAGGACCAATGATCCACCTTTGAGCAGCGACATTGTAAAATAGCCTGTGACTGTGCAACAGGTTTAGTATGCCAAAACTCCTTGCACGAGGTTCAAAGATACAGACAAATCATCTGAGGCTTTAGTGTAGAAGTGCCTGAAAACTGGGCTTGTGTCCTCTAGAACAGTAGACACTGCTGCAGTACTGGCTGTACTTTAGTTCATCGAGGGCACAGGTGGCATCAAAAGCAGTTTTTGAGAAGCTGGAGCTGGAATCTGGAGAAACGACAAAAAAAGCATGTTGAACAAATGAATAAGACAGGCATTTCACATATGCAGATAACGGCTTTCTCAACAGCTCTAAAACTGTCGTCGTGGCACACACGTGCAAGGACACATGGCACTTTTTTTATTTTGCATGATACGAGTAAAGCTTGGAAAAAATAATTATGAAGAACAGAAATTACAAAGAAAATGACTGGGTGAGATGATTTAGGAAGCAAGAAAAGATTTCGCATTGGAAATCACGCCCTCAATGCAAAAGTGAAGCCTTGTTTAATTAATATTGGCTAATTACCGACATAATTAATGCAAAAAAAATATTCTGATTGTGGGAGAGGCTGAATGCCAGTGCTTTCATAATCATATGTTGTGCCAGTGTTTTTTGACAGCTTGATGAACATTAGCAAGGTATGCATGCTGTAAAGCCTGTGCAAGTGCTGAAACACAACAATTAATTCCATTACCCCAGTTACCAAAAGTTGATCCACATTCTTATAGTATTTTCTCCAAAACGTTGATAGACTACATCACATTAAAAACTTCGAATCTGATTGTGATACATGACTGCCTAAATGCAATAAAATTAATGATACTTGAGCTGGGTTTAGCACCGTGCGATGTCCTACCATTTGAGGCTGAGCAGTGAATAACGGGTAATCATCATGTCGCCTTCAGGTGGAGTGGCCGCTGAATGTGGTGATCACTCGGGCTTGTCTGCTGCGCTACAACAAGATATTCCGCTTCCTCCTCAGCTTGAGGCAAGCCCTATGGGCGCTTTCAGATATCTGGAGCCGTCTCAAGCCATCTGGTGAGCCGCTGTCGTCTGTCTCTGCTAAACATGAAAGAATGTACTGATGTGTTCAGTTAGAATGTTGATGCATGTCCGCCGGCCCCTTTTAATGCCACCAAAAAAAGAAATATTTTGCTGTCCAAGTCCCCTCTACCACAAAACCAATCTTAGTTTTGCGAAAAACATTTTGCCTTCGGCAAAAAAAATTTAAAACACAACACTGAGCCAGAACCAGTTTCTTGTGAATTTCTCAAAGAAAGGATTCCTATGAGATTGCAGAAAAAATTTCTTGTAGCTGTGGGTCTGAAAAATTTTGGTGACATACTATGAACAGCATGCATTAATAAAATGTTGTTACCTTGCAGTGTTGGTGCTTGTGGTGAAAGACAACAATGGCAGCTACACATACGGCACGACGTGGGCAATAAGAGAGCTCGAGGGTTATGCAGAAGAAGGGAAAGAATCGAAAGACACTAGCGTACGGGCAGCTGCGACCACAAAGGCCGTTAGAATGATCCGAGTGAGGTTTGTGGAACGAGTCCTGAGAGAGCTTCGTGGGTGTACTACTGGGCATCTTCGTGACGGATCGTGAGCTGTTGAGCCAAGGTATTGCCCACGTCATGTGCCTGGCCAGTTCCTGTGCTCTTGAAGTTAATGTTCTACCAGTTATCCTGAGCCATCACAGAAACAGCTCGTCATTGCGTCTTCGCCACCACTGACCTGGTTTATCTCCAAGCTGCCTCTGCCACAAACAGTGTGCTTTGGTCAACGAAGATTACTACCAAATGTGAGCGAACTGAGCTGGGCCATATGCCGCAACGGATCTCGTGCGTTAGTGGGTGAGTGACTGGAACTCTGCGATATGCCGTGTCACAAGAGTTCACATTTCAATAGATAATCTTCATCTGTGTTAGGGAACCTTGTTTGTATCTGTGTAAGAGTGCAGTTGTAATTATATGTCCGCCTGTTCTACCTGTCCGATTATAGCGTTTGATTTTTTCCTCACCGCATGTGAACAAAGTGAGGCTTTCAAAGGTGATACGAGAGTTTAGTCCTGTTGTGGACGACAAATAATGTAGAGTAATAACGTGGACAGTCATGTTTGTTTGAAGGCAATAATTGGACATGTAGAACAGGCGGACATATATGTACAATTGCACTCTTACACAGATAGGAATAAGATTCCCCAACACAGATTAGGATTATCTTTTAATGTGTGAAGTCCTTTGACACGGCATACCGCACAGTTCCAGTCACTTGTCCACTAACGCACGAGATCCAAGCGTTACGGCATACGGTCAACCTTCGTTTACTAAAACACGACATTTGTAGCGAAGGCAACTTGGAGATCAACCAGGTCGGCAGTGGCAGTTATGCAATAACAAGCCACTTGGATGGTGGCTCAAGATAACTGGTAGTACAGGAACTCCAAGAGCACAAGAACAGGCCAGGCACAGGACACGGGCAGGACCTTGGCTTGATAGCTTGAGAACCATCATGAGGTTGCCCAGCGGTACACTCGGGTAGCCTTCTCGGGATTTGTTTCACGAACCTCGCTCAGCTCGTTCTATCAGTCTTCATGGTCGCAGCTGGCCAACCCTCATGCTGTCTTGTTGTCTGCGTCGTGCCACATATGTAGCATATGTATATGCCACATATATATGGCACATAGTTCAGTAGTGCTCAACTTCTAGATTTTTTTTGCTCCGCATGTACTATAAAAGTCTGAATTTTCATAATTTCCCAGAGCGCTGCCACATATTTGGTTAACAAGTGTGCTAAATGTAATTTCCAAGAGTGACATCTAAGGCTAACCAAAAATGCTTAAAAAGTAAGGGCATGTCTATAAAAATGCACCATTTTAAATATCAATTTAAAAGAGAGCCATCTTCGATCTTCTTTAAGCTCTCCAGAATTAATTAAAGCCAGGCACGTGACCCAACTCACTCTGTAGAACATGTTGCAGTATTTTTGTGAGATCGGAGATATAAAGCCAGAAAAGTGGCCAAATTGACATTAACGCCCTAAATATGGAAATGAGTGGGCGTGTAGCTATAGTTGCCAGGGTCATTATTTTTAGGCCCTAAATGGGCTCTGTTGTAGTCAGGAAACAACAAATTGACGGAAAAAGAGAGTTGATTTTTGAGTTGACACTTTAATTTCTCCAGGGTAATGAATTCCAGACAGTTTCACCTAAAGGGACCCCGCCCGTGCTCTCTTTATGTGTCTTCCTTCTATGCGTGTTAAATTGTGGCAAAAAACATGTCTTTTAGCAAGCACCAACTAGGCCAACAAGCAGTTCTGTTGTGACCCTGAAATGATTTTGATGCTCTTGTACAAACATACTGAGTCGTTAGGGTAGGTGCTTCTGATCATTAAGCAACACACTTTAGCGCTCCGCGTAAAGCATGTTATTTATTATAAGGTCTTAAAAGTGAGCATCGCTACTGATCGCAGTGGCACCACTCCCCTGCGTTTTCAGTCGCCCCATTCCTATTGAAGCATTTGGCCCAACTGACATCAGTTGGGTGACTGGCTACCCAGATCGTGTCATCAATAATTTTTCCAACTTCGTGGGGAACAAATGTTGTTCATAACAGTTGGATGGTTGGTTAATTTGTTTCTGTAAAATTAAGTAACAGAAAGAGAACATGCAATGATGATTTATCACTACACTCAAACACTTCCAGCAGTCAGCAAGTGTCGTCTGCTTGTGTTACAGTGTCCTTCATGTTGGCGTGAGCTGCATGGTCAGTGTTGGTCTCAAGCTTTCTTTTCGAGAGCGCCATGAATCACCCTTATTACATTGTGGGCTGCAGGTCTAGCTGTGTGAGGCGGTGCGAAGATGTAGCCACCATAGCCACTGCTTATTTAGGCCAGCCAGCTATGGTTCCACAGGATCTCTGCAGCAGCTGATACCACGGCGGCTCAGGTTGAGTGCCAACATGTTGTAGAGGGAACATGGTTATAACGGCGCGTTTTGAAGACGGGACACAGAAAGAATGCACCCAGGACAGTCGCCGAACTTCAACTGAGCTTTACTGCTCAGAGCAAGTTCCAACCAACTAGTCCATCTAAGTCTGTTAACCAACGTGGTCTATTCTCGCGCTACATGCACGTGAGCCATCTTCTTCATCACCGGCTCTGGAGGCGATAGTCGGGCCACTACAGGGCCCCCATTATAGTGCGAAGCACGTTTGAAATATGTGCAAAAGGCATGCATATAGAAAGAAGAGAAACTGCAAGCCTGTACACATGAGTTGCAATTCGTAGCATCCTTCAGAAGCTTAAGTAAAGTCCGTGTTCAGGCCGTTGAGGGGAACAACGCAGAAAACGATGTCACCGAACGGTGCCAGTGGTGGAGAACTGCTAGTCTTGCTGTGCTTTGTAGTCCTTGCTGATTCATGCAGTATCACCATTTCAGCTGCGGGTACAGTTGTACAGGGCAGCATATTGTGATGACCAGCAAGACCTTGGTCTTGAGATGGCGTGGTCAGTTTGGCCACCGCTCGTTTGGTGCTTGATTTGCCAGTGCTTTCGTCAGAAGGGTAACGAAAGCAGATGCTCTCATTGTTGGTAGTGTCGGGTTCACAATCCGAGAGAGATGTACCCAGCAGCACTGGCAGTATAGGTTTTTAGAGAGACTCTGCAACAGTGATGCCGTAGTGCAAAATCACGACCTGCCGCAGGTGCTTGTAGATGCTCGGGCCTGGTAGAAGTCAGAATTTCAAAAGAAGACCGTCTGGCAGCTCGGGATTTGCGTGGGGATAGCGCAAGTGCAGATCACTCACAATATAGAAGGGATACTGGAGCTGAAGAAACCGGATGGTATAGCTGCATCTGCAAAACTTCGGTGCGCCATGCATCCATGGGAGGTGTGAGCATAGAACATCGTAAGGGTCGCCTGCTGCTGCTTGCGGTGAAATCTAAAATGCTGATAGCATCAGGGTTGTGGTGGTACCTGAAGGCGTTGCAAAGGTCCTGCTTGTGGCATCATCGTGCCTGCGAGAGGGAAATTTGTGCCTAAGGGAGTTGGTGGGAAAGCCTCTGAATCCGTGATGAGTGAGGTGGCCCCGAACGAAAAGCGGTTAGCTTGTGGAAACGTCTAAGGAAGGAGATTGGCGGGCCATAGAATAGCCGAAAGCGCTTGCATTTTGCCCAATGAATTCCTTGGAAAGAGTCATTGCACAGCTGCCTTTGAGATGCAGAAGAGACTCACGGACCGAGTAGAGGTTTGATGCTGGGGCTAGCGCAGGCTGACGATCAGCACGGGTGGACACAGGCAACATGGGACAACAAAACGCAGAATGACACGATGGTTCAAATGGTGAGAGCTGTTGTGACCGAGCGCTCGAGGTGGTGTAGTGAGCAAGGACAACTGCCCACAAGTCCTCTTAAAAGACGGGGCCTGGGGGTGACACCTAGAGCCTGGAATGCAGCCAGAGCCTTGAACCTTGTTGATATGGAAGTGGCTGTCCAGCTGGATGGACCAGATGTCCGGCATGCCGATGCAGAATTCCCGGAGACCCTACAACTGCGGGACATCTGCCGGACCGCATGAGACCACGTCACTCTCATCTTGATAGAGTCGGTGCATTTATGCTGGCATGGCTGGGCTTAGTCATCCAGTGTCACCAATTTGTAGGAGGCACTGCGAAGACGTGCCACGGCTTATTTAAGCAAGTCAGCCATGGTGCTACGGGATCTCTGGAGCAGCCGATACTGCAGCTGCTCAGGTACAGCGCCAGCGTGTTTTATTCTCGTGCTGCATGCACATGAGCAGTCTTCTTCATCACCAGCTGTGGAAGCAATAGTCGTGCCGCTACTTAGCGATCAGTGACATGTCAAGCTGCAACATCGCATCTCTTTGCAAGGCAACATGCAAGTAGAGTGGCTGCAGCGCATCAGGCTGTCAGTACCCAGTCGGCACCAGTATCTACACATTTGCAGCCATCACTTCACATCGAAGGATTACTACAATTGAAACTCGATTTAACGAAGTGGTGACCACATTAGAATTATTTCGTTAAATTGAGAAGTCAGGAAAATCAAGTAAGGGATTTTTCGGTCCTTCAAAATCTAAAACTGTAACGTAGTGACACCCAAAAGGTACCGCGGCATTGCGTTTACTGTTAACCCATGCATGCACGTGTAAAAAGTCTGCGCGGGCAGCCCAACTACTGCGACCCCTAGTGTCATTTCGTATGTAAAAATGCTAGTGACTGCAGAGTCCGTTGTTTCGTGCATGGGTGCGGCGTGCAGCTTCGTCAAAATAAAGCTAAGGACATGACTAGGGCGCCTAATTGTTTTAATGCGATAGAGAGTACACGCTCGAAGAAAAACCCGTCTGCGTCAAAATTAGAAAGAAATCAGAGCTTTCTTCCCTCATTTATTTCTGGAAAAGCTTTGTTAGATCGAATTTAATGCAAACTAGTTTCGTTAATTCAAGTTGATAACAGCATTCAACCTTATGAGTACTTGCCAGGGAATGGAAACTTCTTTGTTAAATCAGGTTTAATGCAAGCTAGTTTTGTTAATTTGAGTTGATAACATTGAACCTCATGGGTACTTGCCGGGGAATGGAAATTTCTTCATTAGATGGGAAGCTTCATAAAATTGCGCTTCGTTAGATTCAGTTTAAACTGTACCACAATAAAGTTTGGCATTTTAGGGGATGGAACAGACACGCGAACGTTAACGACATGAACGAGCCACCTTGTAGCATAGAGCTCAACCAGAGAACCAATACAGCAGTAAACAAGTGTATTCTTCTTTGCAGCTGGTGTGAGTTTTTGGCTGGAGTATAATTATGAAAGCATATTTAGCGCCAGCAAACAAGGACGTAAGGGAGACGACAACACAATGCGCTAACTTCAACAACTTGATTTTCAGGAAGTACACCTATATAAACCATGCACAGTGGCGCCACCTTATCCAAATCTTATCCATCCAAAAAAGCCGTCTCCTTATCTAACAGGTCGATTGAAGGGGCACTAACACACGTGTCTCTATTCCGCCAGATAGCCTGCGCTTCAATGATCTCTCAGCAATCGCATAATTATGAAGACGTTGTCTTTTTAAATGTTTAAAATGTTTTAAACTTGATTACAGCAATATTGGCTCTGTGTTTGGCTGGGTAAGCTCTGCGCCACAAGGTGGCCGGACTGTGCAGGCCAGTCAGGCCACCCACGTATGTCTATGCTAAAGTTCCTTTAGCACAGTGGTAGTAGTATGGCGGGACTTTAGTTTATGCCTTCACCCATCCACCAAAACGCCCAGCTTGGCTGTGGTTACTGGAATACCGGACATGCTCTGTGCTGCAACAGAACGCTTGCAATGCACGCTGCTTGTATAGCTCTATCTGGAGATTGACTGCTAGGCGGCTAGCAGTGAGATTAGAGAGGCTTCACACACTAGCTTCAAGACAACCGGAATTAGACGACATGATTTCGCATCACGATGCAGAGCCAGTGAAGGCGGAACTTAGCCCCAATCACTCGGTGAACGAGTTGAGGAGAAAGAGCACGGCTAGGGAGGAAGGCGAATTGTAATCTTCCACAGATCTCTTGATATCAAATGCTTCACTTAAATTGGGCACTAATTTTTTGCTGTAGCTGTATCTTACATGTTTACAAAATTTGTCCAAACCGTTTTGGGGACACTTTGAAAAACCAAAACTGAAGTGCGGGAAAGTGTAACTGTCACACTTTCAGCAAATGCCCATGAGTGATATGCTGTTTGCACCTCACCATTGTCTGAATTTCAAGTGGGCATCCTTATCAAGCCACATGTTCTTCGCTGTGGGCTTGCACACTTGCCTTGTTTGGGCTCAGTGTATGGACTTGTCGCACTTGCTTAACAGTATTGATCGTCTTGCTCATGGTCATGATTAATACACTGTAACCACATTTATGCATCACTGACAGCATCTTAAATTGATCTATTTATTCATTTATTTATTACCTAAATTCTGCGTTACAGTAGAGAGGTTACAACAGCAGCAACAACCAAGTGAAACAGTGCGCTGCATCGAAATGGTTCAGATCTGAATTAACACATAATCCATGGAACATAATGCACATAGTCTGGGTATTACAGACTATAGTATATGTGTTATGAAACGGGGTGAAAAAAGAGACCCGGCTCATTGCTCTTGCCCAAGGCCACAACGAAGTGGCTGCAGTGAGCAGACAAGCAAGGTCCATGATAGAGAAAAGGAAGGAGGAGGAGGAATAAACTTTATTAGTAGAAATGAGCTGACGGTAAAATCGTCCGAGGTGGGCGGCTTCCCTAGTCCAGGATGCCGTGGGCCTGAGCTGATAACTTGGCCCTGCTCACCAGGCGATGCTGGTCTTCGGGGCTCGAGCTTGTCAGCTGGGCCTCCCACTGCTCGACGGTTGGTCCGGTGATGGGCGGTGTCGATGGGTTTTGCTGACATTCCCATACCATGTGGTAGAGGGTATTGGGCCTAGAGCAGAAAGCGCATTTGTGGGTATAGCTCGTAGGGTACATCGCGTGTAGCAGGGTGCCGTGCGGGAATGTGCCGGTCTGTAGTTTTCGGAACATCACCGCCTCTTCTCTTGTCAGCTGGGGATGCGGGGGTGGATAGATCCTCCTACTCAGCCTGTAGTGGCTCAGGATATCGGCGTATCTTTTCGGGACGCTATCTTGTTGGTCTACCGGTGCTCGTGAACCTGGTGGGATAGCCCGGAGAATGTGATCTCGGGCAGCGGCATTAGCCGCTACATTACCCGCCAGGGACTCGTGTCCCGGGGCCCAGACAATGTACAGTTCAGGAAAATTGTCTCGTTTTTCGAGGATGCTCAGGGCTTGTTTGGAAATGCGGCCCTTTTGGTAATTTCTACATGCTGTTTGCGAGTCGGTGATGATTGTGATTAGTTCTTCCTCTCGCTGGCCCGTAGTGGCCGCCAGGGCTATCGCCGTTTCTTCCGCGCAGTCGATGTCTGTAGTGTTTACCGAGGCCGCAGCTACCTCTTGTCCTTGGCCGTTGATCACGCTGATAGCGTGGGCCGCTCTGTTCTTGTACTTTGCCGCGTCGGTGTATCGCACTTGTCCTTGTTTTGGTCCTTCGTAGGCCTTACGTAGAGCTTTCACTCTCGCTCGCCTCCTTTCTCTGTGGTATTCAGGGTGCATGTTTCTCGGGATGCTGGCCACCGTGATCTTCTCCCTCAGGGGTAGAGGAACCCGCTGTTTTGTAGACTCATATTCGACTGGGTAGCCCAGTCTTATTAGCATGTCCCTACCCGTGCTGGTGAGCTTGAGTCGCTCTATCTGGCTGGTCTTGTGGGCCTCTACAAGTTCCTCCCAAGTATTGTGTATGCCCAGGCTGAGCAGCTTCTCCGTCGACGTCGTCGGTGGAAGCCCCAGGGCCAGCTTGTAGGTTTTTCGTATTAGGGTGTTCAATCTGTCTCTCTCGCTGTTCTTGAGACCCAGGTACGGGGTGCCGTAAGTGACTCTGCTGATTATCAGGGCTTGTATTAATCTGATTGTGTCCTGCTCTTTCAGGCCGTGCTTTTTGTTTGTCACTCTTCGCACCAAGTGCGCGACTTGGATAACTGTCGCTTGCAGTTTTTTAATGGCGGCGAGACCGGCACCGTCCTTCTGGAAAGTGAGGCCCAGAATACGAAGAGTGTCCACCTTGGGTATGTTGACTCCATTTAGTGTCAACGTTGGGTCAGGTGTGTCCTGCGGAGGCCGCCCTCTTGTCCTCTTTTTGAGGATCAGGAGCTCCGACTTTTCCGGCGCGCATGAAAGACCGCAGTGGTGTAGATAATGCTCGGTCCTGTCGATGGCTTCCTGCAGGGCGTCTTGTTGTTCGCCCGCCGATCCCGTGCACGTCCACATGGTCAGGTCGTCTGCATACATTGCGTGACGGATACCCCTGATGTTCTCCAAGAGGTTCGGCAATCCCCTCATCGCTATATTGAACAGCAACGGGGAGATCACCGACCCCTGGGGGGTTCCTTTCTGCGGTACTGGGAACTTCTCGGTCCTGAGATTCCCCAGGCCTATGGTCGCCGTTCTACCCGTCAGAAAGTCCCGGACGTAGTTGTATGTCCGCCGTCCGCAGTTGGTATGTTGTAGGCTGTTTAGCACTGCTTCGTGTGAGACGTTGTCGAAGGCTCCCTTCACGTCGAGTGCCAGGATGGCACTCTTGTGGCATGTGCTGAGGCCATCGATGACTTCTTCTTTAAGCTGAAGTAGAATGTCCTGGGTGGAGAGGTTAGGCCGGAAACCGAACATAGTGTTCGGCAGGTGCCCACCTTCTTCCAGGTAGGGCGAGAGACGATTGTGGACCATGTGCTCGAAGAGTTTTCCCGCGCATGACGTAAGAGAGATCGGACGCAGGTTCTGTAGGTTGATGGGCTTGCCGGGTTTCGGTATCATCGTTACGTCCGCGTGCTTCCAGGAAGCCGGTATACTGCCCGTCTCCCAGCTTTCATTGATATACTTTAACAAACTCTCCGTCGCCCCGTCGTCCAGGTTACGGAGGGTCTTGTTGTTAATTTTATCCCTGCCGGGCGTCGTGTTTCTTGTGAGATTTCTTATGGCTGCCACGATCTCCGACTTGGTGAAAGGCTGGTCTAAATCCGGATTGGGTTCCCCCTCGTACTCCGGGTGAATGACTGGCTGCGTCTTCCGTTGTTGCTCGTCTCCGATGTATTTCGCAGTGATGGCTTCGAGCGCTTCTTCTTCGGTTCCCTGGAAGTTGTGTATAAGTCTTTGTATGTGTTGCCCCGTGACAGTTTTTGATTCCGTCTTCGCCAGAAGGGTCTTTAAAATGGCCCAGGTCTTTCGGTTGCTGAGGGTTCCCTGTAACTGGTCGCACACTTGATTCCAGTTCTGACGTCCGAGTTTTTCAGCATACTCCTCCGCCTGCCGCGAGATTGCAGCAATGCGGATCTTGAGTTTGCGGTTTCTCTTCTGCTTCTTCCATCTCTTCAAAAGTCCTCGCCTGGCCTCCCAGAGGTGAAGTAGGTGTGGGTCGACTTCGGGATTGTCCGCAGTGAGTTGGATGGTCTTTGTGTACTTGGTAACCAAGTCCATCACGTTCTTGGTCCACTCCTCGATGTTCTCTAGGCTGCTGGGGTGTTCATCTTTGCGGAAAGCAGGCCAGTCTGTAATTTTGGCTTGACCTAATCTCACAGGGGTTTTGTGGTGCATGATTTCGGTCTGGATGATATGATGGTCGCTGCCCAGAGTCTCGTCCAGTCTCGACCACTCGACTTGCCTGAAGCCAGTGGAGAAGGTCAGGTCTGGGCTGGTGTCTCTGGAGACACTGTTGCCGATTCTAGTTGGTATTAGAGGATCGGTCCACAACGTCAGCTGGTGGTGTTGTGCCGCGTTGTGCACGTCCATACCCTTCTTGTTGGTTGATCGGTAGCCCCAAGCCACGTGTGGAGCGTTAAAGTCGCCCACCACGAGAAGTTTCTGACCGTCGGTGACTTTCTTCACTTCTCTCAGTAACTTGTCCAAGTCCTTTAGTGTGTCGCGCGGAGGACTGTATACATTCAGGATGTAGAGGCTCTGCAGGGTTTTCTTGGGAGGAACCAGCTCAATCAGAGTGTGCTCGATTCTGTGGTTGATTTCGTGCTGCTGCGTCGTGTAGTGCTTCTTGATGAGGACGGCGGTCCTGGTCCTTCCTTGGGCAATGTGCGTTTTGTAGCCACGCATCGTAATATTATTTGTCTCTGTTTCCTGTAACGCGATGACGTCAGGTTGGTGTAGGGTGCATAGGTGAAGTAAATTTTGCCGTTTCCGATTTATTCCTCTGCAATTCCACTGCCAAATTTTGAGGGTTTCGGTCGCTTCTTTCTTCTTTGCTATTTTATTCGCCATCTTGGCTTCCCAGAGTCTCGTTCATCTGGGCTTCTCTGATGGGATATTTTGGCTTTTTCCTTGCCTGCTCTTTTTCCCTTTCTAGGATGGAGATGCGTTGGTTGAGCTCGTTGCCCATCTGGGTGATCTCCTGGCGGAGCGTTTGTAAGGCTGCTTGGACGGTGGCTGCCACAGACTTGCTTATGGTGTCGACGGCCTGAGCCAGTTCGGCTCGGAATTCATTTCTCAGTTCGGTCTTGTCTTCGGTTCGGGCCTTGTTCACCTTGTACTCTATTCCCGATTCTAGGTCCTCTATCGGGGGAGTATGTTCCCTCGGCGGCGTTGGCGTTATGGTCGATGTCTGCTGTTTTTGCAATTGCTCAATGAGATGTTGGAGCTTCCTCTCCAGGGCTTGTTCCCTGGCCTGAGCTCTTTTGTCCCGTTCCTCCTGACGTCCTTCTTGCTCTTCTAGACGCTTCATGAGATCTTCATTCCGCTTCATCAGGTCGGCGTTTTGCCTTCTGAGGGAGGCGATGGTTTCCTCGTATCTCGAATTTCGCTCTTGTGTCGGCAGTGAGGGAAATTGGTCGGTTGTCGACTTGGAACTGGCTATCACTTCCGCCCAGCTGATCTTCTGCTGTTCTTGCTGTGGATTACTTGTTCGATATTCCGAGGAGCTTGAACTTGTCTCCCTTGTTATAGGTGGTTGTCGGCCTCTTGATTTACTTCTCTCCCTCACGTACAGGGGTGGGGGTCTTGGCTTGAGCCTTTTCTCGCACTCCTTGCTTGCCGTCTCGTGAGGTAGCCCACATAGTTTGCACTGCAACTGGCAATCATGATCTGTTTGTGGGTTCTCCACCCCGCACCTGTTGCAAATGTGTTTGTCTGGGTTGGGGCATACGTCCTGCCGGTGGCCGATTTCTCCGCAGGCCTTGCAATACTGTACCGATCTGCGGTATGGGCGGCAACGTGTGTACGAGCCGGCCACCTTCACATAGAAAGGGATGTGCGGACCTTCGAAGGTGATAACTGCTGAGGTGGATTTGCCGAGCATCCTCGCATGCAGGATGCCACAGTTGTTGGCTGCCAGCAGTTCCGCAAGTCGTTTCTCCGTCGTACACGCAGTGATGCCGTGCACGACTCCACGTACTGTTCCTGGGAGCGGTTTGATGTACGGCGTCATCTCGTATGTGGCCGCCCCAAGTTCGATGCCGTTGATGGAACCGAGTTTCAGTGCGTAGTCCTCGTCTGCGGTGCTGGCAATTATCAGGTTCTGCTTCCACTGCGTTTGGATGGTTACGTTCGCGCAAAATTCTTTGAAAGGGGAACCACTTGCCCTTGCAAGTCCTTCGGTGATCTTCTCGTCCGGCCAGCTTGACAGTTTCATGCCGGTTCTTGGTCGGTATACCACCTTGTAATCATTCTCTGGCAGCGGCGGCGTCACGCGTCGCGGCGGTGGCTTGCCGTTGGTTCGGCTTCCCTGATCTTGCTGCCGTTGGTGGTTGCTGGTGGCTTGCATGCTTGCTTCTACTCTCGGGTTGCTCCTCGCGCTCAGTCCTCCTTGCTGGTTCTGGGGGTTTCCTTGCTTTCCTCTCTCTTGTATGCGATCCTCGTTCGGCGCCTTCTTGTTTTTTCTTGCCTTGATTGCTTGGAACCATGGGCCAGCTTGACTCAGCGTCTTGCCGCTGTTCTCATCGAATTCCATGTTGCTCTGGACCGCTGTGGAGTCTTGGCTATTGTTCTCTATGTCCATTTCGTGAGCGCTGCCGTTCGTTTCCCCTGCCATTCTCGGTGCTCGCGAGGCCTCGCGGGCCCGCTCCTGGGGCGCGTGCGGCGTTCGGAGAACGGTGTTCGAATATGCCGAGGTGCTCGTTGCTCGGTGCGTCAAGGTAAACAAATCCACTCACCGTGGTAATTCTGGCGACTTTCGATGCCGATTGCCTTGTTGAGTTCAGTGGCACAAAATCGTGAAGGTTGGTTAAGGTTAACCGCAATAACTCACGATAAAAGCAGCAGCCCATGCGAAGCGCGTCCGCTCCACTCGGCCCCCTGGTGGCTTTTTCCAGAAAAGGAAGGTGAAAAAAATAAGTGGGGAGTGCAGCTTGGCACAGGGTCTAAGCTCGGTGCTGGCATAATTGCTCACTACACTGGTGAAAGGCAAGTGCACGCGATGCAATGCCACTGCCGATGCTGCTCTTTTGCCTAGGCAACCCACATGCAGCAAGGCAATAGGTACTGATGTGAAATTAGGCCCCAACAACACAGATGCATGCACGCCCATATGACATGCCAAGTTTGGCAGAAGTCATGTGAAGGTATATATATGCCTGGTAGTGAAACTCCCACAGAACATACATACACTCCCATACATCCTGCAATGGTGGCTTGTGGAGGCACCGCAGTGCCATCTACATTTTGTGGGGCCAACTTCTTGGTGGGAAAAAAAAAATCAATGTTTGCCATTCGAGTCTCATTGCACTAAGTCTCCCACTCCTCCAGTTTACATAACATTGCATTTACTACATACACAGAGCAACACAACAACAGTACAAGTGAAGCATAAGCAAGTGAAAGTATTATCACCACAACCTCCCGTCACAACCCAACATGGATAGCCTAGCTGATCCATCTTTATTTCTAGCCCTCATTGTATAATGGCATGCAATAATGCCAGTGAGGTTTGAGAGTTTTTCATTAATTCTGAGCACAGCATTTGCCCAGATTTTAAACTAGTGCCACATGTATGTGTCCTTAGTGACAACACACATCTGTTATTTCGCTGTCAAGATAAAAAGAACACTATGTTGCAATAATCCACAAAAACCACACTTCCTCCTTCAATAGCACACCCTGCATGCCACCTGTAGTTTTCTCTGGTTGGTGAGAGCACCGCGCCACGAGCCGCCTCCATGCAACCCTGCAAGGGTCACTGGTTACTATCAGGAGATCCATTATCAGGTGATTGCCGTTTGGCAAAGCGTCGTTTATGCATTGCCGATTGTTGACAATAGTTCAAAATGGCATTGTACCTTTCGAACATCGCATTTTTTTCGCCTAAAGCGACATAGGTAACAAAACTTTACAACCCTTGTGTGACTGACACGCAGTCATAATGCCAAGACAGGCGATCTGAACTGGGCACCATTTTGAAAGAGCTCTATGACGCCGCATTTTGTTCTTTAGATGGACATTTCTAGCGGAAATTTGTAGCTAGGTGCGGCAATGCACCAGGACCAATAATGGCACTGAAAATCAGGTTTTCAGACAAAACTGTTTCTGAATTGTAACTGCTGATGCCAGCTTCAGTGCCATTAACAATTGAAAATTTTTAAGTGCAAGTCCATATATAATGAACTACTGATATGACAACCACTTTTTACGGTACTATCAAGTATTTTATAAATAGGCTCGACTGTACAACCAAAATTTGCTATGAAGCCTGGTGAGGTGCTCTTTAACAGCAAGTCTACTGTATATCCTGTATATCCTGTTTTAAAATGAATAATCAGCTAGCCTGTGTTTCACCTTTAGTAGCTTGCACTCTGTCCATTCGTGACAAATGGCTGCTGCTGGCTCTTTGTACGCAAGGCCATGTGACAGTGCTTTGCTGAGCCTGCACCTCAGCCGTAGCAACGTTCCTGTCAACTTGCTAGTTGGTGGCGTTAATGACCTTACATTGAAGTAAAGAGCACATTGCTGTATACTTCCTTAGCACTCCCCAGGAAGCCAGACTCATCACTGGAATTGAGGCAACTTCAGCTGATGAGGTAAGTGACGGAAGATCTGGTTTCCTTTCACTTGCCTTACCATTGATTCTTGCTTTCTTTTTCTTTTTTATTAAGCATTTGAAATAGTGAGGTTTCATCAATAGCCAACACTAAGATCAATAGCCAGCATCACCTCTACTGGCTTGTAGCGAATAGACCTCTGGTAAAACAGTGACCACGGGTGCAGCATTGCACAGATCCTTGAAAGAGAGTGCCAGCTGTGATAAAATCAAAGGAAAGTACCCAAATGAAGACAGCAGAATGCAAAGGAAAAGTTTTGTGCTGAAGTGGTCGGTGCTGAAGTTTATGAAGTCAGTGCTTTCCTCTGTGTTTCCTGCCTTCTGTCTTTGTTGTCTTGTGCTGCTCCTTCAAGATGTTCAACTAGCACCACCTTGTCGAAATGTCGATTCTTCTATGAAAAACTTGCATTACAGCCTGCAGGCAAGAGGTGCGACTGTGCAAGTGGTTGTCACATATTTATCTTTGTGATGGGTCACATGATTCATATGGAGATGATCTGTCTCTGCACTCTCCTTCTATGAAGGGTTTAAAATTGGGCATGTTGGTACCTTTTGAAACATATTCGGAGGATCACTGAATGACAGGACAAGAAAAGACAACATAAAGGTGCAGACTAACATGCAGTTTTCAGTATATATGCTCCTTCGATTAAAAACTCGTTACCCTGCACCCTTATGTTGTCTTTCCTTGTCCCATCGTTTAGTGCTTCTCTAAGTAAGTTTCCTTCGATTACATTTTTGTGTGCTGATGTGTTTGTGCACAGCGAAACCTCGTTACTGCAAACACCACATTGATGAACTTTTCAGATAAACCAACTTTTCAGAAATCCCCTGCTGCCGGCTTATATTTTAAATATAAAAATATTTCAGTACTATGAACTTCAGAATGCTGAACTTTTCAGAATAACAATCTTATTCAATTTCTGTCTCCTGTTAGCATCAGTACGTCAGTACTGTGAATTAATATTTATTTCAAAATATGGGGATTCTTAGATTTCTCTGTATCCTAGCTTCACAGCAGCCATAGCAGTGGTCTAGCAGACTTCAAGGTGCAGAAAACAGATGCCGCGGCACATGGGTTTAGAAAACCTGAGACAGTGGTGGAGGAGAAAAATGTGGGTGGGAACTTTATTGTCGTTTTTATATTGCGCAGGAGACAATGCATAAGGTATTGTGAGCACATGCTTTATCCAAACAAATGTCGCCTAGCAACGGATGCACATCTCTTTCTCCTTTTCCTGTTATTTCTGGGCACACCTCTTCATTATTTCATGCTTCTTTCTGTGGTCTAACCAGCAACACACAGATAAATGTAACCTCCATGCTCGTTGAGATGCCACACGGTTGTACTTTAGGAATGCGCTTGCGCTTTGGAATAGTTGAGACAGTTGCATTGTACATGGGAAGAAATGTGAAAAAGAAACAAACAAACATTACACTTTAGAGGCAACATGGAACTTGCTCTTTGTCGGTGGCTTTCTCGGCATCAGTGTCTCTTGTGCACACACCACTCTTACTATATGGTGCTTTGGGAAAGTAACAACAGCATGGAGCAAGAGCCAACAGCAATGTTTTCATGGATAGCTCATACAGTGACAACTGATGGGCTGATGGGTGGAATGGGTAATTTTGGGGATTTCACTCTAACAACCTTTCAGAATAACGAACAATTTTGCTGCAGTCCCCTGAAGTTCGTTATATCGAGATTTCACTGTATGACCGCATTCCTAGACTCTGTGGGGAGCACACATGCCCATTTCCTCCCGTGTACTCACGTCATCCCATTCTCCTTCGCTCTTGTGATGTGCATACCCTTCCCCCCCCACATAAGGGAAAGGTGTCCGACAGGCGAGGAGGACATTCCCCTCCCAAGAGGTAATAAGGTATGAAAGCGCGTATGCCACCGCGTGAGACCCTCGCTCTCGGGCACCCGACCTCTAACCTGCCGGATTGATATGCCTACTGCATCCCATGAGTGCCCTCATTTGCCTGACTATCCCAGGCAACGAGGCAAGCCTATTTATTACTTATTACAGAGTGGACTTTCCTCTGCCAGTGTTCCTTATTGCTTGTAGCAATAAATGTTGTTAGAGTTTACACCACTGGTTGCCTTAATTGTTCGAATCCAACTTAGCTGCGATTACACGCGCTACAGGTTGGGGAGTACTAATGGTACGACTGTGCATGCCTAGATCCGGATCTTGCCTTCAGCCCTAGCTGCACACGGAGCATACTCCCCACAACTCGTGACACAGCCCTGGCTGTTTGTTTTGAACAACTGTGGCTCCTGATTGCATAATTTGATGTCATTACACAGCATACTGGCATTTCATAACAGCTCGAGTACAACATTTACTTGTAATAATTTGCACAAGACTGGTCCCCAAAACCAAAATGCTATGATGAGTGAAATCCATAATGACATATTGAGCACAGGACCTGCTGTACCGGAACACCTTCCAAACACAGTAATAGAATGTCGCCAATCACTAGAGCCAAGCATTTTGCACCTGCATGATTATTTGTTTGTTTGTTTGTTTGTTTGTTTGTTTGTTTGTTTGTTTGTTTGTTTACTGCAGTCCCATATAGGCATTTTAGCGGGGGGGAGTTAACAGTCGAGAGTGATAAAAATGAAAAAGTTTTGGCAGGTATACAATATTTAGCAAAAACATAAATAAGGAAAGAAAATACAAGTAGGAGCACAGAATTGCACAAGTTTGAGTGTTACAGGTTATACAATATATAATGCAATACCGTATCTAACGCTTGAAAAATAAAATGCAAGAAAACCATAAAATAATTCAGTGGATCATTATAGATACCACACAAATATTTTAAAAGAGATAATTTGGAGGATGTACTAGTCAAATTGTGAACAATGTCAATGTTAATAGTGAACAACGGCAAAACTTGAAGCTCAGTGAGCTCTTCAGGGTGCCGGGCCAAAACCAGGTGGCGTAGAGTCGCGGGCACGAGACTGTGTAGAGTATCATAGAGCAATGCCTCATCTACTAGATGCCTGCCGCATGGTCCGGTGAACTCGGTTCCGTGCCCTCTCCCTTTTCTTGTCTCCACGAAATAAAGCCCCTTGATAATTTGAAAGTAGCGATACTCTCCTTCTCACGGCGCTTTCCTCCTCGATTTTTCTCGCCTGCTGTTCTCCTCACCTGCCGGCTATGCACGGCACGCTTTTTCTCCTGGGCTCCCGTGGACGGGCCGCAGCATTCTATGGAGGCGCATAATTTTGGGCCAGTTGTGCGCCCCAGTGGTGATGAAAAATTTTAAAAATGCTGAAGGCAAAGTTTATAAGGAGGTTGGTATTTTCTTAAAGCCATATGAACAGGGTATACTGACGTAAAAGGAGCTTTGAGGCGAATTCTATACTCCAGACAATTTTTCTGCCCCATGATGAGATGCTTTGCTTAGTGCGTCTGATCTAGTATTGCTTGTGGCACATCCCTTTGTGTGGCTTTTAAAGTTGTGCAGGGTGATGTGGGCTGGACAAGTTTTGAAGTGAGGGAAGCTAGCAGTAAAATTGATTGTGAAGAATGACTGGGAAATATGGAAGAAAGTAAATGGGCTAGGAGAGTGTTGACGTATCTGTACAGAAAAAAACATTGATTCACAGTGGAGGAAAAGAACTAGGAAACTTACCAGCAAGCATGCAGCCTGTAGGGTGAGCAACACAGCAACAAAGAATGTGAAGTGGAAAGTCAGAGAGACTGAAATAACCTCCCAGGTGGTGGCAATGGAAAAGAAACCTGCCATGAGTAACCACTTAAGAGGAAAAAACGAAATCAGGAAAGAAACAATTTATGATAACTCAAAGGGAAGCTCATTGCTTTTTGAAGTGAGATCAGAATGCCTTAGAACACATACCTATAAAGCAAGATATAAGAAGGAATAAGAAGCATATGCTTGGCTGTGGCAAAGCTAGAAAAACGATGGAGCATATTTTATTAGAATGTGAATACATCTGCCCAGCGGTCGATTTAGGCACCAATGGCCTCCCTGAAGCCCCTGGGTTCAGCGACAGCAGGGGGAAAGTAAACATGTCTGCAATAGCGATTAGTAAGAGGCGATCGGAAGATTGGTGGAAGAAAAGTAGGGAAACGACAAAAAAACAGTGACATACAGAAACAAAGTTCACAATAGGAGGTCAGAAAATTTAATTACGGGTATTTATCCTAGCAATTTTTTTTTGTGCAACCCATCACCCCATTTCAAAGGGGACACTCATAACATCCATCCATCCATTAAATGCTCAAAACATTTGCTGAGAGATCAACCACATTGACCCAAAGATCCGTGACACATCACCTCCTCCTATAAAGAAAGGAGAGACATAGGACTCCTATGTATGTAACACAAAAGTACACGACCTAGTTATACAGACCACTTTTGCACTGTAAACATGAACGTTGTACATTATAAAGACACTGAACAGTTTTGGCATGCAATAACATATGCGTAAGATCAACTAGTAACAATACAATGGAATGCTTTCATGCAAAGTAACGATTTGATGCACGACCATTAAGACTCTTGTAGAAATTTGTGCAATATAATATAGCAACCTTATACAATGGTTATCACAGGTATGCCTGCAGGAACGTATTCATTCTCTATTCATATAGTAGGATGGTTTCAGACTATGCAATGCTCTGAACAGAATTCAGGCTGCAACTTATGTAATGCAATGAGCACGCGTATGACCCAGTTAAGCAGAATTTAACAAGCAATATAGTATTCACGTTACATGACATGGTGCTCCCTCGCACACTGTAATATGGAGAAAACATAAAAATATTGTAAAGTATTGCAAAAATAACGAAATATATGCAAGGAATAGCATATATGTATACAGTCTATGCTCATTACAACGGATTCGCGTACAACAAACTTTTGGATATAACGTACCATACTTCAGCCTTAGTTTGTTCAACCTATTTTATTAATACAACAGAGTTCTATTTTAATGGGCCACAGTACAACGGACTATTGACTACGGCGGGCAAAATTAGCAACAATTTTTTTCACGAAATCGGATGTATAAAACATACTTTTGCTGTGTCGACACGGGCTGACAACTGACTTGCAGGGGTCAAGCAACGATCACAACTCAACATTGCGCACGTGAGGGAGGAAGGCGGGGCGGAAATCTGCTGCGAGGGTAGGCGAGAGAGAGAGGAGTTCTACTCCGGCGGCTGCTGTATATGGCGTGGCCGTCGTATCTTGAAAGCGATCTGCGATGTGGACAAAGCGCATGCCTGCGTGGGCCTCATCTTCAAAGCAATCTGCGGTGTAGACAAAGTGCACCCAGTGCCGGTAGCTTCGTATACACTCTGCTTTTGACGTTTAGTTCACATTGAAGTGAGGGACAGCACGAAGGTGAATTCGCTCACTGTTGTTGCCACGCTTGCTTAATTTGCTATCGCAATCGGTGCTTCACCTTTCGGTTGAAACTGCAACCTTTCTTTGTTTATTTTTTACTTTAGATGTTTGTCACTCACTCTTTGCAAAAAGGTTGTGAGACATCACAACGAAAGTTTCAGAAGTGAGACATTTCGTATATTACAGACTTCGGATAAAACGGACATTTTTTGTAGGATTATCAGGTGACTGTCATACTGGGCTGCATCTTGGGTGATTAAACCTGTGTTTTTTGGTAGTCTCACTCTGGAGCCTTCTCTGTGCTGTGTCGGAGAGTTGATAAACCCTGCTGTAGCGTCCTTGTGTGTTGCAGAGTGGAGGAGCGTTCTGCCCTTTCCTGACCATCACTCATAGGGTGAGCCTTGTGCAAACCGATCTCCACACCCTGCAGCAAAAAAAAGGGAGAAAAGAAAAAACAGAAGGTGGAACCTACAACTCGTGAATCACGTGATCTTTGAGCTCCTGTATGGGAAAACGTAAGGAAGGTATTTCACCTGCTGAGGCTAGATGGAACAAGTGGAGAGAGTGTTATGTTGGCTGTGACATTCGCCTCCTGAAATCATGGGTTCGTGGCACTGAAATATTTCTTTCTCGACTATTAATGAACCACTTTGAAAATTCTTGCCGCAGAAAGCTTCCTAGAGGGCATGTAACAACTTCCAGCATATGACTGAAATGTTCTATGTGGCCTGGTGAGGAGCTATTTAAAATGAGCTGGTCGCTTTCGACTATGTTTGGGATGAGGGCGTGCAGGACGTATGGATGAACTTGTGTCCACTGTTGGAGCCTTAACTAACTCAGAAACATCAGCAGAATTTGAGCCTTGGGGCTCACCTAAGTGCTTTTCCACAAGGTTTGGGAGCGAACGCAGTACCATATCTGAGGTAGTAGAGCGTGACTGCTAGGATAGATGCCCATCAGCTATGATTGAAGACAATGCATTAGGGCTGGGCACTTCAGGCATTTGTTGTGAAGGTGCCAGCTTGTCTGCTCAGTTACACACTCCTGAATGAATTTCAGCCATTTGTTGAGTAGGTGCCTGTACTGAACTTCGCTGTTCTGTTATGCACTCCTGAGTCAGTTGAAGGAGTGAAGCATGTTGGCTGGGCACATTAGCCAGTATTTGGCAGCATGCCCAATCTTTTCCCCCCTTTAAAGGAGACGATTGCATGGCTGGTATCCAAAGATGTACTAAGGTGTGGGGTCTACTCCTGTGCTCTTTGGACAAAGGAACGACATTACAGTAGTGCGAACAATCACAAGGGCATTTATTGTACCTTTCATAGATCAATGCCCGCTAGCCGAGTCCACAAAACATGCCGATGGGCGCGCGACAAATCTAGAAGTGCGACTCACCGCGACCGGATAGCGAGCGAATATGTTCGCCCCATGCTGGATCCCAACGCCTGGTCGTTTGCGCGTACGGTCACGCAAACGGTGACGCATTCCAAGGCAGCCACGCGAGACGGTCTCGCAGAAGCATGGATCGGACATCCGCTGCGCTCGCCGGTCCGCAACCCAAGCACGAGAGCTTTCTCCTTTCCGCTCCCAAGTAACCCCACCGGAGGAGGCCTTAGCAGCGCAACACTCGCACCATCTCTCGTACTGTGCCTCAACCAGACCGACTGCCGCGGGCATCACGCAGTCCACCCGGCGAAGCCGGATTGCAGGTAAAGGGAGCTATGCAGGAAAAACATGTCAAGGGATGCGCGAGAGTCGCGTATCCCCACAAAGGTCACCAGTTGTATCGCCGGCGACTGTGGCATATACGCTGTCCGGCAAACAAAGGGGTGCACTCATGCAGAGCATGCTAGCATTAAATCAGACCAAGCTGCGAGTTGGGCACGAACTGATGTTAATAAACACAAACTGTGTATATATGGAGCTCTGTGACATCACGCTGCATGGTTGCGTGGCTGGTAGAGGCACACTGCACCATCCCCTTAAACACCCAAAACATTGACTTAGAGATCAGCCACATTGACCCAGAGATCCACAACACGACAGTATAGGCGTAGTGTGGGCTGGTGGACGTTCGTACGCCGCCAGTGGAGCTATTCAATGCTTGAGTTTTCCAGAAAACGAAGGGATAGCCCGGCATTGTTGCAAGGAAAGTGGGTCCCGAAACAAGACGGCTGCGATGTACCGGGAAGACCTGGCAGCGTCGCCCCCACCTAGCTTTTGTGATGGCGATCAAGCAAGGGGGACCAGGCGGCGACTCTCTCCGCCTGGTGTGGCACCGCGGCATGGGCGCCAACCATTGGCGGGAAATGGCGTCATCTGAGCGGACTCTCCCATTGGTCAAACATGACGCGACTTCCAGTGCTCGAAGGGTTTATAAGAAGCATTCGAGAGCATTCCCTGATTCACCTCTCTCGAACTTCTTGCCGCGAGCCACAGCGTCCAAGTTGCTGCCGGCCGTAACGACTGTACGACTGTTACTTGACTCTCATCTCTCTTTAAATAATGTAAAATAAATACTCCCAAGTTGGTTTTCATCCCGAAGTCCGCCCTCCAACCCCTACATCTGGTTGGCAGCGGTGAGATCGCCTCCGAATGCATCAGCTGGTGGCAGCGCTACGGAAACACCTTCGTTGAGAGAGATCTTAAGCAACCGGGAAGAGCGAAGAAGAGAGAGCCTTCGTCGAAAGAGGTCCGAAGAAACTGGGAGTAGCGAAGAAGAGCGAGCCTTCGACCCAGGGAGTCCAGAGGAACCGGGAACAGCGGACAAATGAACCGGATGGCAGGGTGCTGCAACCATAAGTGAGCGCGTGGTTTTTTTCCTTTTGATTCGCCAGACTCAAATTTTGTGTGTTCATTTTGATAGTTCTGGGAATCGGGAGTTTGTTGCATTGTGTGTTTGCACAAATTAAGGAAAACAGTTTTAACCACCTGTCGGGGCAGCTGTCATGGATCTTAGAAGGTTGACGAGGTTAGACTTGTTGTTGGTGTGCGACGATTTGGGAGTTGAGGCGGACGAATGGATGAAGACGCCAGCTATCATAAAGGCGATTCAAGATAGTGGCAATGATGACAAAAGCATTGAGCTTGCTTGGGAGGTGATACAGGAACCACGGGAGCGTGAGCGTCGTGAACGTGTGCGAGAGCGTCGTGAACTTAAGAGTGAGCGTAAGCGTCAAGAACGCGAGAATGAACGGAAACATGAGCTTCAAGAACTTACTCTTAGGTGTGAGCGTCACGAACGTGAGAATCAAAGTAAGCGTGAGCAAAAGTATGAGAGAGAGAAGGCAGCACTGATCAAAGAGATACAGTATTGTGATCAGTTATTGGCACAGAGACAACGGCTGTCTGAGAATTCTGTAGGTAGTACAGAGCGAAAGAATGAGGCAGCATCGAGCGGATTTTCGCCAAAAGCCAACAAAAAGAGTAGTGCCTGTGAGATTGGCTGCAGATTCATAAGTGAAGGGAAAAGGCTAGCTGCTAACGATGCCTTAGTGGCAACAGAGGCCGTTAAAGGCCGTAAGGAGAGCGACGAGGTGCTGTGCCAACAGATGACTGTAGGGACAGCTAGGCCAGCTGCGAACAAATTGGCACAGTTACCACGCGTGTGCGTCGCTTGTAATGTTAGCGAGGTTGCTAGCGAAGAAAAGGGTACTGCTGACCCGACAGACACGAGCACCCATGTAGAGCCAGACCTGCGTGCAGAAGTGAAGTGCGAACTGGACGATGCAGTTGAGAGTAGTTCTCGGGATGGCGAGCTCCGTAGTTCACGAGAGAACAACTGCATTGTCCAGGGATCGGTGCGGCTCTCCGCCAGTCTAGGTAGCCTAGAGATGGATGATTTAATTAGGAATCATTCGGACTGTGCGCGTGAGACAGCGATCGAGACCGACGGACTGTGTGTCGATGCACAGCGTCAGCTGGGCAATGTAGTAGAGGGCAGTTCGCAAGAGTGCGAGTTGTCTAACTCGAGTAAAGCCTGCTGCATTGTTCCAGAGTCGGTTGGGCTGTCCGCCAGTCGAGGCAAAGTGAGAGTAGATTTAAATGTAAATCACTCAGACTGTGCGGGTAAGAGACCGATCCGGGCCGACGAAATGTGTACCGGCCAGCACGAGGCACGAGAAGGCGACATGAAGGCGAGTGCAAAGAGAAAGCGCCGTAAAAAGAAGCGCGGTAAAGACCGAAAGACGGTAACTAATGTAGCGCCGCCAAAGATGGCGAGAAACCCAAAAGGGAAGGGCGCGAAGAAAAAGGTGCAGTCGTCACGGACGATGTTGACGCATCCAAAATGGTCGAGCCACCGGTCAAAAGGAGACCGCGAAGCATGTTCTGCAGGGACGCAGACAAAGGGCACGGGGCAGTTAAACTCCTCGTCGTTCCGTAGTTCTTTTCAAAGCTCAGCGTGCAGTACGAAGAAGCGCAAGGTGGCAAGACGAGATCAGGTGGGGAGTAGCGACGCGGTCAATCGAATTTGTGAGGAAAGCGGGGCGCCAGGACGCAAATTGGCAGGAGACCGTAACGTCTTGGGGGAGCTGATAGTGAGTCAGCCCTTTTGTTGTTTCTCGGCAGCCAGAGTAGCTTTCAAACCGCGCCCACCTCGGGTACGACTCAAAGTATGAGTCAGACGTAAGCCTTTTTTGGAAAGGGAGGCCAAGAGTCCTTCCGTAGAAATGAAGTGTGTTGTTTTTTTTATTTTGAGCAACTGAAAGTTTTCGCGAATTGAGACTGGGATTTCTTTCAAGGTGTAAGGTATGAGCTTTGTTTATGTTTTCGTTTGAGAAGCTCCGTGATTTGAAAGATGAGGTTGGTGTAAACATGTAGTCTCGCAAGTGTTAGTTAATGAGTAAATAGGCTTTCTTTTTGTGTGTGTGAGTAACCTGAGGGTCAAGGTTATTGTTGAAAGGCCTATCGTAACGCGCGTGTGTGTTATTTAACCTTCTTTCTTTTTAAGTGTTTTTGATTTTTCTAAGGTTAACCACGTGGGTTTTCAGTGAGTGCATGATTTGCACTGAGAAGCGTTCTTAGTTCCATTAGTGCGTGTCCTGTGTGGACGGAAGGAAGCAGATTTATGACTGGGTTGCTCGTGTGTGTTGAGGGCAGCCATATTCTGACTTCTCTGATAAGTATGCGTGGAACGAGTTATTAAAGGACGGATTATTTTAAGGGTTCTGCGGAGTGTGTAAGTCCCGCAAGTTTAATTGTTCATTTAAGTCACGTGTCCTGTAGGACTTTCAGAGAAGAAACGTGAGTGAGCCTAAGTGAAAAGTTTGCCTACAACGCAAGTACGCATTTTGTTTAGTGACCACAAGGCTAGTCCGCTTGTGATTACGTACTTGTGAGGTTGACCAGATTGTTCAGTGGCACCAATACGTGCGGCATTTTGTTTAGTGACCACAAGGCTAGTCCGCTTGTGATTACGTACTTGTGAGGTTGACCAGATTGTTCAGTGGCACCAATACGTGCGATAAGTACGCCCCTGCGATAGATTGGAAACATGCGGTTCGTGTAGTTAGGCCACTTAAGTTATGTTCGGCTGTTTTCATTTGTTGTTTGCAACGTCAACGACCCTTTGTTTTGCAACAACAATAGTACTCTGGTCTTGTCGGCATTCGGGGAGAAATGGATAGCTGTTTGGAAGGGTGGTTGGAACTGCTTTGTCAAAATTGGGGAAATAAAAGATCAGGGTTGATTTTGACTCAGTAATAGCCTGGCGAGTCAGGGGTGAAGAGCCTGCGCTTACACGTGGTGCAGCGCTGTGTTGTTTTGTTTGTTTGACGTATGTTCTCCAGGGCCCAGGATCCCGAAGTTCGTCATTCGAGGCTCGACACCAATACCCTGCAGGTTCTTTCAGCGTTCCTCATGGCCAGCGAATTGAGTTCACCGGCCATTCAGAACTTCCGGGGCGAGGACGAGCTGTTAGATATGGCGCCATTTCCTGAGGCTACTTCGAGTTTGCCCGGACCACATCGAATCGCAGCACATTCCAGAGGAGCGCTCGAGCCAACAAGTTCACGTGCAAACAAGTTCGTACGCCGCCGGTGGAGCTATTCAATGCTTGAGTTTTCCAGAAAACGAAGGGATAGCCCGGCATTGTTGCAAGGAAAGTGGGTCCTGAAACAAGACGGCTGTGATGTACCGGGAAGGCCTGGCAGCGTTGCCCCCACCTGGCTTTTGTGACGGCGATCAAGCAAAGGGGACCAGGCGGCGACTCTCTCCGCCTGGTGTGGCACCGCGGCACGGGCGCTAACCATTGGCCGGAAATGGCGTCATCTGAGCGGACTCTCCCATTGGTCAAACATGACGCGACTTCCAGTGCTCGAAGGGTTTATAAGAAGCATTCGAGAGCATTCCCTGATTCATCTCTCTCGAACTTCTTGCTGCGAGCCGCAGTGTCCGAGTTGCTGCCGGCCCATAATGACTGTACGACTGTTACTTGACTCTCATCTCTCTGTATATAATGTAAAATAAATACTCCCAAGTTTGTTTTCATCCCGAAGTCCGTCCTTCAACCCCTACAACACTTACCACGCCTAGTGATTTGTTTGTTTCACAATGTGGTCCCTTTCTGCATGTGAATTTTGTATTCATCTGAATTCTTTCTTATTATGCTTACATCATGGAAGACAAAACCTGACCTTGCAGCCAGCGCCCATCTACTTTGGCTGATGCTGCTCTGCCTTAAATGATATCAAATGGCATCTCCCTAAATTAATATTCCAGAAAAAGAAAAGAGAAAAAACTGCTGAAAAGTGGGTCAGACTTTAGCTTTGTACGTTTCCAAGCAGCTCCTTCAGGGAATATAAAATTGCGAAAACTGCACCAGGAATGGCAGTTTGTCAGCATATGCAGCAGAATTGCATCGGCGGTACAGCACTAACTCACGCTCTTACCCCCGAATGCTGAGATCTAACTTGGATTGGGCTTGGACTTGACTTGATCAAGTCGGCCTGAAGCAAGGGGCGGACTTCAAAATGCCCAAGTCGGCTTTCGCGTTTCATAGATGCTCAAGCTGACTTGCTTCGTCAAGTCAAGACTTGACAATGCTTCAATGCAAAATGCAATGCAATGCTTCAATGCAAAAGCAGGTTGCTGGTCTGTGTTTGAGGTTAATAGAGGGTAATAAATTTATTAGTGTAAGCCACATTGTACAGCAAAAAAGTATGAATCTTTCCAAATTTCTACCAGGGCATAAGTGCTGAAGTATAGTTTGCGTAAATTTATTCCATCTGGCTACGTTCGCCGCTACGATTGGCAGTGTTGCTTGCGGAAAGCACGCGTTCCCAGCGGGTTTAAGTAGTCTTCAAGTTTCGGTGTATTGAGGGGGGGGGGCCTTTTGAGTTTAAGGTTTCACTATTTTTTCAAGTCGCTGCTACACATTTAGGATACAATGTATTTGAGTGCAAATCAATTTTATAGTCACATTTATTTTGGTTTTAGCTTATTTTTAACTAAGAGATCTCGTTGCATGTTTGTATGACTGGCCTTAGAGAAGCGAACGAAATGGTTGGTTCGTATGGTGGTCTTTCAACGGCTTTTGTTCTCTATTGCCACAAGGTGTTCATGCGCCGTCTGGGCTGGCAACCGGATTCAAGAGGCCGAGACGAGGCATACGGTCGGTTTCTGAGGGAGCTCGCGCATCCTTTTTCGCCTATAGGCATTCCAGCAGAAAGGCGATGTCCCTTGTTCTGGTCGGGCTAGGTGACCCTTAAAGAAAAAGTCAACTTATTTGAACGCACTAGGCCAGAGTCATAAACAAGAAAAAAAAAATGCAACATGTGTACCGAGCGCTGTAGAGTCCCCTGTCCGGACCCATATGGGTGACAACACCCGATAAAAAACAAAATAAATAAATAAAATGACACATGCAAACGATTTGTCTACTTCGCATGGAGGGTTTGTCGAGAACAACATGAGGGAGAGTGTAACACAGTCGTAGACATCGCAAATTGGCAGCGCGTGTCGTCTGCTAGGAAAATGTCGTCTGTTAGGAAAACAAGTTCTGGGGTTCGTGCGACAGCCGTGCACCACATTTGGTACGAAATTACTATCCTGTCAACAGGCTTTGACACTGAAATATGGCACTCATGTACACTCTTCTCCCAAGAGAATACACCACTACGCAAGACGACAGCCTGTTTTACTGAAGACGAAAAGAGCCTGCTGACGACACTCGTGAACGACTACAAGCACATTGTGGAATGCAAGAAAACTGATGTCGTTGACTAAGAAGAATCAGACATGGAAAGAAATAGCATAACAATATACTGCAAACCACAGGATTACGCGGCGCGATCACCTGCAACTGAAAAAATTCTGGACCAACCTGAAGCAAAAGTGGAAGGTGAAAGCTGCGAAAGAAAAGTGAGAGCGCCACAAAACTGGTAAGCGCACATGTTCTGCATGACTGGCTCATTTGGGCTACTTTTTATTGTGCTCATGCGTATATCTCATATTCGGTGGATATGTGCATGACAGTTCGGCATGCTAAGTGTAAATATGGTGGTGAGCACTAATAACTGGTGATGGCATATGTAGTCATTGGAGATGAGAAAATACGCTCACAATCAATCTTTCCGCGACTGCAGGAAGCGCACCAGCATCGGGCGCAGGTGCTTCGCGATGAGCAGACTCATCTTTCCAACTGCGCGGCACAATGTTGACTGAGGAATGCCAACCGGACCCCGGGTGACTGTTTGAAACGTGCCAGCCCCGTAAAACATCACAGCCATCAGCAACTGCAGCATGGGAGGCACACAGGCTGTCCTCTGTTGTTCCCGCTTACCCGGATAAGCAACATAGTGAGAAGTCGCATGGCATTCTTCGTGAATCTGCAGCGACTGGAATTGTTCGTCGTCGTACAGCTCCATCGGATTCCCTCGGTCACGTAGGGCGGGTCGCGGAATTTTCGGCAAGGGCTGCGCCTCTTAAAATGCTGTATCCATGGCGTGGCAAGCAAACTCAAAAGCAGCTAACCTCCGCACAACGTCCATTCGGGAGGCTGCCATGTTGGAATAACACACGAAGTCAGTTTCAAGCTAGCCCGAGAGCAGACTTGAAACTTGGGTGGACTTCGACGCAGCCAAGTCGTTCGCAAGTCGTCCGCAAACTGGAGCACGAATTAGGGTGTGCGGCGAAGCTGTTTTGAGACTGCCAGAAATCAAGTTCGATTCAAGTTAGATCTCTGCATTCAGGGGGTTATTAACCCATGCACCATATGACTTAGTTGACTAATGTATGCATTTCCATCAATAAATTCGCAATTACGCTTCTTGAGGCGACTTTGATGACACTTAATCGGCGATGTCACATGTATTTATCGGCAGAAAGACCACTACGGCACATGCACACATCACACCATGTGGATTTGTTTGAGATATGTTTGAGCACTAACGACGTGTGCCTATTATTGAGGTACAGAAGCAGTATTACGGCAACGGTAGAATTTTAAAAAAACTATTGAGACATCACATTACTCAGCAAAACCTAGCGGCTATTTAACACGGGCTCCGCTTCGTGTAAATAGTGTTCATTGCGTTTTTATGCGGGATGTACCTGGCATGTATGGGGACCGGGTTGTCCCAAACACCAGTAACATCATGTTCATGTCCGCTCTCATGGAGATCAGCGTCTTTCCTGCAGCTGTTACCACAGAAGCACTCTGGCACCCGAGCAAAGAAGAAATCGCAGCCACGAACTTCAACCATTCTTGCTGCAAAGGGTTGTCATCTGCTACTGCTCCCGAGCGTACTGTGGAAGCACCAACTAAGTGGCGCCTCTGTAGGCACTACATATAGGACTAGGCGTATAGCTGTCTGATAATTTGTTATCAATGCTTTGCCTATTGGGAGGAACTGACTTTTTCTTGTATACTACTTTTGAGGTTCACTTTTGAAGTGAATTGGTCGAAATACCACTAATAAATGCTTAAATTATTGTCTACATTCTTTCATAAAAGATTTTGCTTTAAAGAATTCGTCAATTTTTGGTCAGATTTTACTATAATAGTGTGGCATGGAAGGGGTTAAATACTAGTCTTGAAGAGTGTGTATCCTGCGTAACAAATGACCAAAGCTGCAATAAGTGTATTGAGCAGTGTACGGGTGATTTTTATTGTGTTAGCAATTACATGGACACTCCAGGTGAATTTTCACCGTTGCCGTGATATTCCATATCAAATCGAAGTGCGATAACATCACGACCGCATGCTGTAGGCACGAGGGTGAGCCAAGAGGGATGGTGGCTTGATGCGTGGTGTCGGTGGCAAGGGAAAAAGGAAGGGAGGATGCATGCCGTCTCCTCACGCAATCAAGAAGGGGAAGTGTAGGGGATGTGTGCACGATAGGAGGAGGGGGCAAGTTAGTGTGCATCTCCTCTTCTACTCTGGCTGCGGTAGTGCGGCCACTATCTTTTAGGTAATCTGTGGTGAATTCGAAGGCTAGGAGGGCTCCGATAGGTGATGGCTGAGCATGCGCTGTGTTCTCACATGCCTAGTTTGCGTTGAAGCAACAGGCAGCACGAGCGGTATTTCACTCTTCACTGCTGCTGCTTTTCATCTTGCCAGCATTGTGACAGTGAGTGTCCGCAATCACGAGTAAGATGTGTTTGTGTTTGCCTTTGTGCGCTTGCCAACGTGCTCATTAATTTAGTTAGGAAGCAAATGTTTACAGCAACTTATACAGCTGATAAACAGCTGATAAAACTATTAACTTTACGTCATATAGTTGTCTAATAATTTGCTTTCGTTATCAATGCTTTGCCTTTCAGGCAAAACTGCAAAAAAATATTTTTAGCACAGGCTGACATATTAAGATGATGCTGTGCTGGGACTAAGTAGTCCTGTATGTGCTAGTGAAAGCCCTGAGGAGTATGTGACAATATCCTGAAGCTTTTAATTACTAAAGTTGGAATGAGTAGAACAGGCAGGCACTAGAGCAGTCTATGGATGTTTCTAACAATCTTCATGCTAATTTGTCGATACTCGAGTGACCTCAGTGAATATCCCACCATCAGCTAAATATTCATTATACCTATAATTTAAGGTGCCAAAAAACAACACACAGCACACAAGAGAGGACATCGAGATAGGCGCCTTAAATATAAGTATAATGAATCAATACCAACTTGCCCGGCAAGAAGTTCTCATCAGCTAAATATTGCAGTTAGAAATTGATGCAGACTATTAGGGGTACAATCTCAGTTCTAAAGTTTCATTAAAGTTACCATTAAAGTTTCCTTAATGTATACGACAGTTTCCTCACATGTTATGTGATCTTTGCTGAAATAAACTCCCCGGTGGTGCAGGCATGAGATGCTACACTTTGTGCACATGGTCCAGTCGTACGTGGGCAGTCAAGTCATGCAGGCATCGCTTGCAGAGCTACGTGCTGAACTCAACAAAGAGGCGCAGTCTGTTGATGATCTCCGCAATGCCCACTTTGCCTTCCTCAAGCGGCTCAGCCAGCGGTAAGAACACAGTAATCCACTGAATATGGCTTAGTTTTTCTTTGCTGTTCATGTAAACTGCTGCCATGCATTTTTTTTTTTTGAGACTATAAGTTTTTGTGGATTTTGTAGTAACTCGGATAAGTTTACTGCTTTTGTAGATCATATGTGTATTTTCTTGCAATGTTAAGATTATTTGGTGCTATATTATGACAAGCTGAGCTTGATGTGGCATTGCTGGCAGCCACCTTTTTCTAGGTCATGTTAGTAAGGGAAGGCAGTTAAGGTGATGAGTTTTGTGATTCTGTCACAAGTCGCCTAATGGGAAATAAATTAAAGGCAGCAGTCGGGAGAAACAGTGATAAGGTCTCCATGGCATGAGCTTAAAAGAAAAAAAGCTTGGATGAGCTTCCAGTCTTATCCTGAAAGTAGGCTAAGCTTGTTGGCACATATGGCAACCATGCCACCTGTGACGTCAGCCCAACTTCTGTGCCACCCTATTCAAGTCAGCACCAGCACATACAATCATTTTAATTTCAAATAAGGCCATGCAAGCCTCTTTGGAATAATGTTAGTGTAAGGTAGCCATAACAAGTGTACAGTGTATTTTATTTCTTACTAGAGTTTGATATCGTTTACAGCTCATTCTGTGACAATGGTTGTTTCTTTGGTCTCCTTCATTCATGTCTGACCCCCAAGCATCAGTGTCGTCCCTCGACTCCTTCTGTGTATCTTTAGCTGAAAATTCCAACAGCAGCACTTGTTTCATTACATTTAGCATTATGATCATAAGATCTTAATTTTCTTGGTTGTTGAAAAGAGCTACTTCACACTAAAATTCAGGCAAGTGTGAAAAAGCAGTAGAAAAATTGGACAAACTAAAGGATGATTATCAACCTTCATTTTTTTCGCACAATGCCAGTGCAGCAAATTTCCACACATTCTCTCTCTCTCTCTCTTTTTTTTTCACATTTACTATCCCTGCTTTGTTGACTTTTTGTCAAACACGAAAACTCTCGTTCAACGTAAAAAAGAAAACTAGGCCCAGAGTGTCAAACCAGAACTTTATTTCATGAAGATATTTCCAGTTCAGTGAAAACAGTGCAGTTCCAGTTCAACTATTGAGTGAAAAAAAATATATATATAATGGTTGAAACAGGCACATACCCAGGGGGGGGTGGGGGGTTCTGAAATTATGCTGCATACCCCCCCCCTCCTTACCCATGCCACCAATCCTCACACACATTCCTAAAGCGCCGCCAAGTCAATGTTGAGACTTGACAGCTGTTCGGTGGTCAACTTTTTGCTGCCCTTTTAACTCCTTTTGGATGACAATATTTATCAGCATCTCGTGGGGTGTGAAGGTCACTTTTCTCATCGATTCGGTGCATGCGCGATTAACTCGAGATGCGTTTAGTTGTCACCATCTATTCAGTAGTCACGCGCATGGCTGTTGCTTCATTGGTTCAACCCTCTTTGTTTAGACTGATCCAAGGACCAGGAAAGGGATTCGGTTCGTAGTCAGCTGGTCTGTATGCTTGAGGAACGAGTTGCAGCCAGAGAAAATGCCAGTTGAGTTTAATTTTTCCTTTTGCTTCATTATTTTCACGAGTGACGGCTCGCTGCGACGCTGGCAGATCCTCAGAACCATATACCCACAATATTGGTTAGATAAGGTGGAAAATAAAATAATGCGAAACAGCTTCCATGATCAAACCCTGCAATAACCGTTAAACCCATAAGCAATATGACTTTTACCCGTTACCTTGTCTGGTTTTTCCCTAATTGTACAGCAATTTATGTGCAAAATTGGCAACTGGAAACAAGAGTCGCAAGGAGTTGAGAAATTAAGCCAAGAGCAACAGCCAAACAGGAAGGAAAAGTGAAAATTAACAAATTTAACCATTGTTTATGAAAATATTTATGGATCAACATCTTGTTTAAAAAGGAAGTAGAGAAAACGCTGCCGGAAGTGGAGAACAATTTTGTGTATTTTGAATGACACTTTTACAGTTATAAGTCGAGCCGACTAACGTAGCCACTTCTCTGCTTTGCTTTTGTAGGTGTTTGTCTAACCTACCGCGGTGGGCGCAGTACATCTAGAACTGCAGCGTCCTGCGCTCTACATGGTTGTACGGAACTGGCGGCCATGCATCATTACGCAACTTCCCTAATAACAATACGAGTCGGTTTTGGCACTTCATTTAGTAGAGCAGTAAACGAGTGATCCAAAAGAACTTTGATGGTTCCGCAAATATATATTTCTCTATATTTACTCCAGAGTTAATTTTTAAAAAATACGTTATAGTCGGATACAACTTAAGTCCGCAGTGAAGCCCCACGCATGCCCTCATAACCACCCGCCACCGTTCCTCCGCGAGGCTGCAAATAATTTGTACTTTCAACTTTTTCTGTTACTCAAATAAGGTGGTAACCACGAAAATAAAATTATTAGCGTGTAACCTTATGCGTTTTCTCTCGCCTATTATAGTGGAATGGCGGAAGCCTAATTCTTTATTGAAGTGAAATAAAATGCTTGCTTCGCAGCAACTATTGTCAAGTTTCACTTCAGTTGGCAGTTAAATTTTAGGAGTAAAACGGGCACACCAGTGAAATGAACTGTATTGCAGACTTTTGAAGATTCAATTAATTGTGGAGTTTTATAGTGCCAAAACCACAAACTGATAATGAGGCATGCCGTAGTGGGGGACTCCGGAAATTGGGACCACCTGGGGTTCTTTAACCTGCGCCTAAATCTAAGTAGACGGGTGTCTTTGCATTTTGTCCCCATCAAAATGCAGCCGCCATGGCCGTGATTTGATCCCTCGACCTTAATAGCCCAGCACCATAGCCACTAAGCAACCACGGCGGGTAGACATTTAAAAAATGAAACGCTCAGACTCCATACGTTTTGTCCATGTCTGTTGCACACCTCATTGTTTCTGTCCCTGAAAACACTCAAGAAGAGCAGATGTTCTGGAGCTATCAAGTACGATGCCATTTTGAAAAGGCCGCATGTCAACGATTTTGTTTGCTTCTGTGATTGGCTGGCGGAGTAATACAACCCCACACGGTCCGTGTGCCTTGGTTGCCAACTGCTGTTTTATTAAGTTGTGTGCTACTACAGAAATCTACTATAGGGAGAGGCCTTCGTCCTGCAGTGGACATAAGATGGGCTGATGATGTCGATAGAAATCTTTATTTTGCACTTTCCTTTGTTTACTTGTTCTTGGCAGTGTTCTTCCTGCGCTTCTTTACTGTGCAAGTCCATTCAGTGTGGTTCCTTGTTTGCCAAATAAAGAAGAAGTGTATCACGCAGGCGTACTACCTGTGAGATGCACCTTATTTCACTTCTCTTGTGCAGGTTTACGGGTCTTTATGGCAAATGGCGGGCATTATTCACTTTTGTACTAGTAAAGGTACCCCCCCCCCCTCATTTGCATAGAAAAGTTACTTTGGGTTGCTCCCCCCGAAAAAAAATCTTGGGTATGTGCCTGGGTTGAAACTGGTTTCAACCAGTCTGTGTTAGTTTGCATAACAGGAGAATAATTACAGGAAGACAGCATGAATTTCTACAAAAACTCAATGGTGCTCCTCTGCCAAACAGAAAAACTGAAGGAAAGGTACACATTTTGTCCTTTAGGCCGCTAATAGTCACACAAAAAAGCACCAGTTTCACCTGAAGGGTGAAGAATTGAGAGAGATGGCAAGGTTTAGCGTTGCACTTGTACTCTTTCATTTAAAGCCTCTGCTCTGGGATTCAGCCACAGGAATGTTTGCTCTGCAGTCCAGGAATTTCTTATGAAGTTCAACCAAATTCCCTGTTAAATTTGTGTGCTTTGCTTTTTGTCTATGTCAGTTATCGATTATTGTTTCTTCTTACTGTTATTGCTTTCATTTGAACCTCCTCCTCCTACACCTGCTCGAAATCCTTGAAATCATTGAATTTGGAAGGAGAAATTCAAGGGCACTTAAAGCTCCTTGAATATAAATGTGCTTCCTGAACCTCTGAAAACTGATGTTTGCGGAAACTTTTGAACATTCAAAGAAACCAGCTCCACGTAGGGGAATGTATTATGTAACTGCGCAAACGACAACGGACAAATAAGGAAACACACAGGACAAGCGCGGAACAATGTTTGCGTGGTTACATCATACATTCCAATATCGACCACCAACTAGCCCGCCTCTCCCTGTTAAATATCCAAGTAGGGGCTATCATGGACACTGTCTATGGGGAAAGTTTCCTAGATATTTTCTTTTTAGAGTGTCACTGAACAATTACAATGTGGCATCTCCACAGATACAAATGACAGGCTTGTTTAAATCACCGTTGTCATCATGGAGCTAGACAAAACTAGATCAAGTGGCCAAGCCGTGCCACCATTTTTTTGTTTTCTAGTTCGCACCACAGCCACCATGGCTGTATTTTTGAACCCTAGGCTCTGTAAATGTCTAGCAGAAAGTGAGATTCAGCCATTTGGCTTTAAAGGGACTCTAAAGAGAAACACTAAGTCAGTTTAGACTGATAAAGTATTCTTTGAAAACTCTATTTTCATTATTTTTGCCATAAGAAGTTGATTAGAAGAGAAAATGAAGGTCAGTTTTATTCGTTTTATTTCACGCCAATACCGGTATGTCAGTGTGGTGTCATGGATTTCGGTGTTTTTCTATATTTGAGCAGCTGTTGGCTCAGTAAAGGTTCTTGAAACTTACAAGTTCAGACTTTTGGAACACAATGTAGTCTACATTTAACTATAAAAAATCAAGTAGGCCCAAGAAGATGCTGTCAAAATCTGTGACGTGTCACGGCAAGCTCCATACAGTAACTTCGAGGCAGTGTCACCACCCATCTCTCATTCTTGCATCTTTTCTCGCTTACCAAGCCTTTTCTCACAGTAAGAGCGGCTTTTTTGGTATTGTAGAAAGGCAATTTTCTAATACAAGTTAAATAACTTTTATTTTATTGTCCCTTTAACTTGACAAGGATCTTTGGCTCAAGTCAGACATTACTAGCCATTATTTATAATGACTTGAACAGCAACATGAAATCAGTGATGAAGCTTCACCCATCTGATGCCATCTATCTGCTAGGAGACTTCTATTTTCCTCTAATCGACCGGGTTAACTTATCTTCATTCTGTAATACTTTGACAGAATTTGTCAATTTAACCTTAGATTTTAACTTTTTCAGGTTGTTACGCAGCCTACATGGGGTAATAATATCTTAGATTTAATCCTCGCAATAGCTCCTGAGGCAATTGATCAAATTGTGTCTATTAATGGTTTTAGCGATCATTCCTTAATGGAAATAGCTCTCAACATACCCTCATCTTTTACAGGTTTCACTACTAAAAAAATACGCAATTATAATAAAGCCAATTTTAACATTATGAATTTGGAATTAGGTATGTTTTTTCCCACATGCTGTTACCTTCATTTCATAGTCTGTCAGTGGAGGAGAATTGGTTACTGTTCAGGAATAAGATGTCTGCCTTGGTTATCCAGTACGTCCCTCTCATTAAGATAACCTATGATAAATCTAACCTATGGTTCACCAGATCTTTGCACTTACTGAGAACAGGAAGAAGCGCCACTACGAAAGTGCTAAGCGCTTGCGCACGCAAGCAGCTTGGGACATGTACAAGGAAAGCTTAAAAATTTATATTTCTGCCCCATCTTCAGCTAAAAATAAATGCTTCACTCATGACCTACCATTTCTTCTAAAGTTTAATCCCAGAAAGTTCTGGCGCATTTTAAGCCCTCATCAGGACCACACTAACATTTCTTTACACAACAATAATAACATTCCCATTACAGTTACGTAATCACTGTGCTTCTACTTTCAATACTTATTCTGTATGCTATATTCGCTATAGAAGATAAGCCTGATCTTCCGGACGTATCGGAGCTAAACTACCAATACAGGTCACCAATAGAAATAACAGTTGAAGGTGTTGCATGCCTGATAAATAACCTCAAGCTAACCACATCCTGTGGTGTTGACGACATTAATTTTAAAATTCTGATAAACACCATCATAGCATCTAGTAAAATTCTCTCTCGCATCTTCAGGCAATCTTTACAGACTGGCGTGCTGCCTCAGACTGGAAGATAGCAAAGGTCATACCCATATTTCAGTCGGGTAACAAACACGCACTGGAAAACTACTGTTTAATATCATTAACATTATACAAAATATGCAAAATGCTACATGTACATTATACATTATATGCAAAATGCTAGAACATGTAATTGCATCGAATGTCTTGTAAGCCAACAAACTTTTCTTGTGAAACGCAATATTAGAATTAACAACTAATGTGCATTTTAAAATTATGGATTTTACATGCCAAAACCACTTTCTGATTATGAGGCACGCCGTAGTGGAGGACTTCGGAAATTTTGACCACCTGGGGTTGTTTAACGTGCACCTAAAGCTGAGTACATATACAGGTGTTTTCGCATTTTTCCTCTATCGAAATGCGGCTGCCGTGGACTGATTTGCGTACTAGCATGGAAGAGGGCCTGCAAACTGATTGTGCTTTTCTAGACTTTTCAAAAGCGTTTGACCTCGTAGCACATTGCCGTTTGATTTTGAAATTATCTGCTCTTAAATTAGATACTCTTACACTAACCTGGATTTGCAATTTCCATTCTAATCGTCAGCAATTCACAGTATTTAATAATTTGTCCTCTCCTCTTTCGCATGCTACTTCAGCATTCCATCATTCTTAACCTATCATTCCATCAAGTATGCCGATGATCATACAATCCTCCAAAAAGATTTAGAACCTACTTCTCTTTGGTATAACTCTTGGCTAATGAAGCTTAACGTTTCTGAATGCAAGATTATCTTTTTTAACTGCAAGCATACTAAATCTTCGTTTCTTTATCACATAGATAACATCACTGTTTTGCATGATACTCAATGTAGATATCTTGGTGTTAACCTAACTTCAACTCTTTCTTGGTCAACACTCATTGCATACATCTGTGCCAATGCTTCGAAATCGTTAGGGTACATAAAGCCTGGGATACACGGAGCGAAAAACCGGCGTCCAGGCGGCGAAAAACCGACGCCTGGCGATCGACACCGGCGGAAGTGGCGGGAGTGCCTCTCGTGCTCACCAGGCATCGCGACAATCGATCTCCCACCAACTTCCGGCAGCCGCCGAATGTTTTTGTGTGTTTTTCCTTTTAAGGTGGTGCCTCCGCCGAAGCGTCAGTCGCGTGGCTGGCGCGGCCGCGCTGGAGTGACAGAATGTGGGTGTTTGCACTTGTTTGGCCGCGCCGGAGAACTCCCATGGAAATGTTGAAATGCTGTCTTCCCTGCGGTGCTTTTCAGGATATTAATTTTCCAGCAGCAGCGAGCGAAAAAAAAAAAGGGGGGGGGCTGCGTTGTTCAAAAGCAAGAGGTTTTGTCCCGGAACCTGCGCGGCGGCCCGTCGGGTGAGGTTTGCCCACAACAGCGTCAAGGCGCGCGGGAGCTCGTGCGCTCGATGCTTTTTTTCTAGCAGCAAAATAGTGTGTGCATTGTACCGCTTTTCTTATTATTGCCTTCTTATTGTGGGGGGAGGGGGGGGCCATATGGGCTTTGGTACAGGAGACGAAACGGTTTCTCGTTCGCGGCACATGAAGCTGTCTTTTTTTTTTTGCTTTTCCGCTGTTGGCACGCGTGCTCGTAAAGTTTGGTTTTGTGCTTCTTCAGTTAAAAATCATCCTGCTATACTACAACCAAAAGTCCCTTCTGCTCGAAAGCGTCGAGGAAAAAGAGGGATGACACATTACAGTTAGCAGCCGACCATGCCTGGTCTCCTGGCTGTTTGCATCTGTGTGGGTCCAGGCAGCACACGCAATGCCTGGGGCACCGAGAACGAGAACCGGTGACATGGCCATTTCACACCAAATATCGATAATTCTACCCTCTCTGGCTGCAGTACTAAACGCTTGTTCTTGGAGGAGGCTTTAAAACAGGAACTGACAATGAAGTAAACATCAATAACCACAATTTATTTTTACACAAAGTAAACGTCGCTGTTGGAGAACCACAAAACCTTCTGCAACGCCTGCACTCTGCGGTGACCGCTCACTCAACGTAGCCAGACCCGCCAGACGGCGCAAAGCCAGCCCGCTGAAATGCTTGCAGCTAAATGAAATGTGTAGAAATCGTTCGTAAGTGCCTCTATGAAACTTTTTTCGAAGTTGCTTAGTCAGTAACAATAAATAATACAATAAAAATCCTGATTATTCTTTTTTTGTTATCCAACACATTAGTAAAGTCTGGCAACAAAGCAGCGGGTGCACGGCGGTGTCCGCCCGTTTGTCGCTGCATGTAAGTGAAGCCAGCGAACCAGCGGCGTCGTCCCGCCGTGTCTATTTCTGCCGCGCAATGTTCGCCGTGAAAGAACGCTCCATGTATCCCAGGCTTAAGACGCAAGTTACATAATTCTACTAAAGACATTTGTAAACTAGCTTATCTAGCATTTGTTCGACCTCAGCTTGAATACACCGCATCCGTCTGCTCTCCCCATGAGAAATACTTGCTAAAGAAACTCGAATCTATTCAGAATAGGGCTGTGCATTTTATTTCACATTGTTATGACATAAACAAAAGCATAACACAAATTAAACTCGACCTCTCACTACAGCCCTTGCATGATTGTCATGATATAGCCCTGCTATCATTATTTCATAAATACATCTATAATACAGCACCATCAGTTCTGCTTCTTGAAACTCCTCATTACAGGTCACACCGGTTGTACAATAATTTCAATTTCATGCGCATCTACGGAAAGACTAATTAATTCAACTACACTCTTCCAAGAGCCATTCGCCTTTGGAACGACCTTCCAAATGCCATCGCTTATGAGAGTGATCAAGAAAATTTCTGGCGTCTTCCAGCAATGCATTTTTCAAACTCTACATAACCTAACGTGTTACTTTTTCTTGCCTTTCCCGTTATTAATGTGCTACTATCCCATAAGTACTGTTTTGTTATAGCCAAGTATGTCCCGCTCGCTCTATAATTCTATTGATTATCATGGCACACGTTTGCGCCACACGCTTGGACGACTAGCTCCCAGAAGAAGACGAGGACAGCCTGGCTCACGAGCTCGCGCCTTAGCCTTTGGTCGGTGCTGCGCTGCCCCTTCGACAGCTCGTACTTTAACAGCCTCTTTTAGAAGTCATCGATCAATTAAACGTGACATTCTTCTGGTGGAGGTGCGGGGTAATCTTGACCCATGCAACAGACCCCTCCTAGCAGCAGGAACGCTCGACCAATACCGGAGCTCGCGCCAGTACGCCGCGCCAGCCGGAGAATCCTGGGATTGGCCCCTGAGTTCGAGCCTTTACCTATGAGGACAACGACAATGACAGCATGCATGGATGCTACATCCCATACTACCACAACTAACCCTGCGACGGCTGCTGTGGTGCCTTCTCACGCTGCAAAAACTGTGCATGCCAAGTCCCTTCCATGGTGACCTTCTTGAAGACATGGAAGACTGGCTGGCGGACTTTGAGCTTGCAGCAGAGTTCAGTGGATGAGACGACAAATCGAAGCTTCAAAACGTCTACTTCAGCCTGTTGGACAGTGCTCACCCATGGTTCTGGATCCGCAAAGGTGTTCTGACATAATGGTGTGAGTTATATTGCAGCCTTTTCGACACCTATGCCAGCTCCGATTGCCGGGAATGAGCAGAATGGGCTCTCCAATCTCGCATTCAGAAACCAAGTGAGAGTGTGGCTATGTACGGGCTAGACATGGTGCGCCTCTTCAGGCGAGCTGACCCTACCATGTCTGAAGACAAGAAGCTGCGTCACTTGATGCGAGGCATGAAAAAGCAGCTTTTTGGTGGACTCGTTCATAGCCCGCTAAAAACAGTTGCAGAATTCCTCACTGAAGCCATCACCAAGGAGAAGGCCCTGCACCAGCGCTCGCACCAATACGTTCGGCAAGTGAATCTCTTCTCTGCTACCAGTGGACTAAGAGTTCTCACAACTGACATTGAGTCGCTTCGCGAGATTATTCGATCGATAGTCCACGACAATCTGCAACAGGTGCATCAGGTGCAGCAGCCTTCAGCCAACTTAATAGTTAGCGTCATGCATGACGAAGGGCAGCATGCACTCGGTGTACCATGTTATGAAGTGTCGCTTCAGGCCGCTCCACCACTTCAGGCCGCTCCACCACTTCAGGCCACTCCACCGCTTCAGGCGTTCACTACTTCAACTGAACCACGACGCACAACATATGCTGACTTAAATGATATTGCGCGACAAAAAAAACGACACGGACATGAGAGAAGACGACACACCAAGCGCAAACTTTCAACTAAGTTTATCATGCCACTGCGTCGAGTTTATACATGGGAGGCAGTGTAGACCGCGCATGCGCTTACAAGAAAATGAAGTGCGAATTCATGTAACATAGTTACGAGTCATGTGATGCCGCGTCCAAGAAACTTAATTCTTTTTCTGTGAGAGCAAGAGACGGGAAGCTAACACACTTATCACCCAATTTCGCGATCATCTGTGCTTCAGATATTTCATGGATGAGCTGCGTGCTGCCACGGGAAACAATCATGCATTGATCCTCAGGAGGTTTGCATCCATGATCGCGACAGTGGATCACCAAGAAACCACCAGAGCCGTTTTTTTACATTGTTGCTGTGTTCGCGGAGCCGATCATAGAGGCAACGCCCAGTTTGTCCGATATATTTCTTCCCACATGAAAGCGGGAGGTTGTACACCACCCGGTGGACACACTCGACAAACTTTTTGCGGTGATGCTTTCTGCACTTATCTGAAGGGACGGCATTTGGATCTGTCAGCCTGCAAAGCCTGCCGAGCTTGTTGGGAGCAGAAAAAACAACTCTTGCATTCGCCCTTTGGGCCATCTTTTTCAAGTTATGGGATATCCCGTGCATGTAAGGTATGACACTTACTTTAGGGCATATACCAGGAGGGGCATCGGCAACTGACTTCTGCGTGCTGGATCACGCTTCTCTTAAAATGCGTTCCGCGACAGACGCTAGCACCACCCTAGGATAACCAGCCAAGGACAAACATAGAGTTTGCTTTTCAAAGCTTACGTCCACTACATGACAGCAAGACTTGCTAAGGGCATTCTTGAAGCACAAACTGATAATGGCCCGCTTAACAAGCTTAGAATGTGAAGTGGCTTGTTGGCTCGTGGCTCACACGGCCAACACGTGTGGCTGTCCTGAAAGCTCAGGTGAAGATCAAGGAAACGAAGAGACCTATCTACCGGCATCTCATGAGTAGTTTGAAGTGGGACTAAGCACTTCTGAAACGTTTCTAACGCTTTCTTAGCTTCCAGAATGAAGGCATCAGAAGAGCAGTCAGTGAAAATTAAAAAGCCATCAACGTATCTAAATGTTTTAAAAACTGCAGTGCCTTGCACTTGTGATGAAATGTCACGGTCTAAACAGGATAAAAACAAGTCACTAAGAATGGAAGCAATGCAAGAGCCAATACAAACTCCGCTCTTCTGCAAAAAATATAACCAAGTGGTAAAGGTGTAATTAAGATAAATCTGTAAAAGTTCTAAAAAATGACTGCAAGACATGCCAGCCTCATTCTGGAAGGAAATAGCACCATACTTATCAATACATTGCTCAACACAGGACAGTACACTTCTATGCGGCAAGGAATAACAAAGATCCTTTACATCAATAGAAAACTCCTGAAGACCACGGTCAGAATGTGATTTCAGAAAATCAATCACAGTGTCTGAGCTCTTAATGAGGAAAGGGTTGCTGACAGGCACAAGGCCCAGCTTTTGTTGTAAAAACACCCCCAATGGCTTTTGCCAAGTATCAATTTCTGACACAATAACCCGTAACGGAACACCGGGTTTATGCGTTTTGGCACTGAAGAAAACTTGTTGATGATCTCGCTTGCTGTTTTCAAAGGCCTTGGTTAATTTTTGCAGATTAAGTCTGTTGCACATGCGCTTTGCCGCAGCCTTTACCTTGGCCAGCGATACCTCCCTATGACAGTTAAACGTGGCACTGATGGCTTCTAGAGCCTTGGCGTTAAAGTCTTCAGCAGGTAACACAGCAAAACCGCCTTCTTTATCGGCAGGAATTACACACAGCAAATTGTCAACGAGTGAAGAGGCCACCCGATTCACCGAAATCCTCGCCTTCAGTTGCTCGCACCTTTGTATTACATCGACACTTTCCGATACGATACGGCCTACCTCATGGTCTGGGACAAGCCTTGAGACATCTCGAACGTAGGACAGAAGTTCTCTGGGGGGCCTTTTGGTTTGGACGGCAAACTTCGGCCCGAGAGATAAGACCTCTCGAATCTTTTCAGGCAAAGCAACAGACTCTAGAATATGGACGAGGTTCTGCGGGGCCGACCGCTTCTTTTGTGGCTGCTGTTCTCGGAGTCTACGTAGTTGTTGCTGCCATAGGAATTCAGTTTTCTGGTCCGCCAACCGAAAGTACTCGCGATGCAGACCATTAGCTGTGAGGCACCCTGCACCGCTCTGAAGTTGTACCGAAAGGTACTGCCTGTAGAGTCGCGCTTGGTGGTTCCAGTCGGAACGCAGGATCTTGCAGATTCTGGTCGAGTGTCCCGCTGAAGGAAGAAAGCCTCCAAACAGAGAAACCAAGTCTGGAGGGGTGGTCTTCATGCGTAAACAATAGGAGAGCATCTGTGCTTTGCAAATAATAGCGGCAAAGAGGGAAACAGTGGCACAGGGATCACGAAGAACATTTAGAAAAGGGCCCGTTGAACTAGAAATGAACTTAATGAGAGCAGCATTCCGGGCAAGTTGGTAATCCATTACTTAAATAATATTGCGCAACAAAATTGATATTGCGTGTGTGTCGTCTTCTCTCACGTTCGTGTCATTTTTTTGTCGCGCAATATCATTTAAGTAATGGATTACCAACTTGCCCGGAATGCTGCTCTCATATGCTGACGTTTTAAGAGGCACCGTCCTGTCACCGGCGACACCCCCTACCGTGAGCGAATACCCGCGTGCGACTTATGCCGACGCATTCGGGCACCCTATTCCTGCACCAGCGCCGCTACCTGCTGTCAGCCCATATGCTATGCTTCATTCAGCACAGGTGGTGCCTTATTTTAGAGAGGCTTGAGCAGCCGTACGTAAATCGGACACTTGGCGCATGCCTGACCGACGACCTCTCTGTTACCACTGTGGTGAGGCGGGTCATGTGTACCGAGAGTGCCAGTACCGCTGCCTTGGACTCCAGGGGTTTCCTGTTATTTCACCCTGACCCCGTTTTGGACAACGGCCACCTGAGATTGAAGATTTTATCGGTCGCGATCGCCGTCACCACGACCATTCTATTCTAGAGGCACAAGTTGGATGTCACAAGTACGATCTCCAAGCCTTCGCCTGGAAAACTAACATGCAACCTTTCGAGGCAAGGCCACTGACACTTGACGTGCGCAAGACTTCCAATCGACGTGACCTCAGACTAACGGGGACTTGACGACACTGGTGTCTCAGGCTGGAAACAGCTTTTCACTGAACACACCCGTGGTGATCAATAGTCGAAATGTTACTGCTTTAATAGACACTGGCGCTGACTACTCTATTATCAGTGGAAAACTGGCAAGCAGTTTAAAGAAAGTGGTTATGCTTTGGACAGAGGCATACATATGGACAGCTGGCGGACATGTCATCAGACCACTTGGTGTGTGCACTTCTCGTGTAGAAATTCAAAATGCTACGTTTCTGATCAGTTTCCTTGTTCTCCGAGAATGCTCCCATGAACTGATACTTGGAATTGACTTTCTTCGAGAGTATGGTGCCATCATCGACCTCCGCCGACGCTGTGTATCGTTCTCTACAAAGAAAGCGACGACACGAGACGCCCGCCACTATTGAGCCGCTCTTCGAATTTCCAACGACAGCGTCACGATACCACCTCGTGCTATTGCAATGATTCTGGTAATATCCAAGGGCACATGCGAAGGTGAAGTACTTGCAGAGTGCAACGTCTTCCTTCTACTTACCCTCGTAATTAGCGTGGCTCGGGGAATCATTGATATTAGGGATGGCCAAGCTGACATCTTGATCACCAACTTCACAAATGAACACCAACACCTCTTCCATGGCACTGTCGTTGCTTACGCTGAAGCCTTGGAGGATGTCATTGAGTGTTTCGCTTGTGAAGAAAGCTTTACAAATATTGACATCAACAACGAGCTGTCGGAGGACAATAGGGAGGCACTGTGAGGACTGTTGTGTGAATTCAAGGACTGCTTCACTCGATCGTCTACAGTCAGTCAGGCGCCACTCAGGCTGCACAGGATAATTACTTACGATAATGCACGTCCTATTTACCAGCAGCCGTATCGTGTTTCACAGAAAGAATGTGAAGCAATTCAACAACAAGTCAAGGACATGATTGACAATGTCATCATCCAACCTTCGAACAGTCCATGGTCGTCACCAGTTGTCGTGGTGAAGAAGAAGGATGGCATTCTCCGCTTCTGTGTTGATTACAGAAAACTGAACATCACAAGGAAAGACGTCTACCCGTTGCCACGCATAGATGACTCTCTCGACCAGCTACGGCAAGCCAAGTATTTTTCCTCCCTTGACTTGAAAAGTGGGTACTGGCAGATTGAGGTAGACGAGCGCGACCGGGAGAAAACAGCCTTTGTTACCTCGGATGGGCTTTAGGAGTTCCGAGTTCTTCCGTTCGGGTTGTGCTCTGCTGCGGCAACTTTCCAACGGATGATGGAGACTGTGCTAGCCGACCTAAAATGGCAAACCTGTCTCGTCTACCTGGATATGTGGTCGTATTTTCAGACAGCTTCTCGGGACATCTTAAGTTACTGCAGCAAGTGCTCGAGGCAATCCGATCGGCCAACCTCAGAAATGTCACTTCAGTTATGAAGAACTGAAGTTACTTGGGCATATTGTGAGCACTGAAGGCATCCATACCGATCCAGAGAAAACTTCCGCTGTAGCTGCTTTTCCATCTCCTACCGACAAGAAAAGCATTCAACGTTTCCTGGGACTGTGCGCATACTACCGGTGCTTTATACACAATTTTTCTAAAATTGCCAAACCACTTACTCGTCTCACTGGAGACGACATGCCGTTCATCTGGAGCTCCAAACAGGAAGCGGCTTTCACTGAGCTTCGACACCGCCTAACATCGCCCCCTATTCTTGGGCATTTCGACGAGGAAGCTGAAATGGAAATTCATACCGATGCCAGTAACGTTGGTCTGGGTGTGGTGCTCGTACAGTGGCAAGAGAACAGCGAAAGGGTCACAGCGTATGCCAGTCGCACCCTATCGCGACCTGAGTCTAATTACACTACCACAGAGAAAAAGCGTCTTGCCGTCGTATGGGCACTTGCAAAGTTCCAGCCTTATCTCTATGGCCGCCCGATCCGGATCGTGATGGATCATCACTCCTTATGCTGGCTGGCAAACCTAAGAGACCCTTCTGGATGACTGGCACCGTGGAGCTTGTGCCTGCAGGAATATGACATGACCATCGTGTACAAGTCAGGCCGCACACACGAAGGTGCTGACATAATGTCGCGCATGCCTGTTTACCCTGCTGATCAACACACCGAAGATGAAAGCACTTTTCTCGGCACCATAAGCAAGGCAGATGTATCTACACAGCAGCGAGCAGATTGTGAATTGCGACCTATCATTGAACACCTAGAAGGCCGCAACATATGTCTGCCTCAACTAATTGCTCGTAGATTGTCGTCGTTTTGTTTGCAACAGGGAATCTTATACAAGAAGAATTCTGAATAAAGCGAAAATCAGACATCCACCCGTTCGTAGCAATTGCTACAAAGGAAACCCATACGGATTCCTCGAAAGAAAAGCCTCAGGGTTGAAGAAAAATTCATTCTGGTCTGGTACCAGGACGAATTTTTCTTCAACCCTGAGGCTTTTCTTTCGAGGAATCCGTATGGGTTTCCTTTATAGCAATTGCTATGAACGGGTGGATGTCTAATTTTCCCTTTATTCATTACTTCTCTCCACCTTGTGGGTTTCCGCAGAACTACTACGTCAAGAAGAATTCTGCTGCCAGCGACAAAACCTATCTTTCGGTCGTACCAGCAGAGCTTCGTGACGAAATCCTGTTCGCATTCCACGACGAGCCTGCGTCCAGTCACTTGGGTTTCGCTCAAACCCTTGCTAGGGTACGGAAATCGTACTACTGGCCGAAACTCACCAATTTTGTTAAAAGATACGTCTCTAAGCCTGCCAGGAATGCCAGTGCCGAAAGTCACGCAGTGTGAAACCTGTGGGATTGCTTAATCCTATCGAGCCTCCTCGAGCGCCCTTCGATCAAGTTGGCACGGACCTTTGGGGCTCATTTCCATTGTCTACTTCTGGAAAAAAGTGGATCATCATCGCCGCAGACTGTTTAACTCGCTATGCTGAAACAAAGGCTCTTTAAAGATACAGCTTCTGAGGTTGCACAGTTTTTCGTACAGAACATTGTACTACGTCATGGCACCCCAACATGTGTCATCACAGATCGAGGGGCGGCGTTTACGGTAAGACTGCTTGAAGAAGTTTTTCAACTGTCTTACACCACGCACCGAAAGACGACTGCCTGTCATCCGCAAGCAAATGGCTGGACGGAAAGGCTTAGCAAAACGATGACCATCATGCTGTCTATGTGCATAGACGTGCAGCATAAGACATGGGACAAGGTACTACCGTAAGAAACCTAGGCAAGAAACCACACGCTTCATGCCGTTTTCTCTTGTTTACGGTCAAGAAGTTCAGACGATGATTGAAGTCATGTTACCATGTGACAATTCTGACAGTCTTGATGAAGAACCGAGAGTTTTGTGCAGCGGGCCGAGGAAGCATGTCAACTGGCTCGCGTGAACATCAGGAAACAGCTGTGTATTGATGCGTGACACTACAACCTCCGCCACCGACAAGTTGACTACCAACCAGGTGACCAAGTGTTAGTTTGGGCCTCCGTCCGCCATAAAGGCTTTTTGGAAACACTTCTTAGTCAGTACTTTGGCCTTTACAAAGTGCTTCGGCAAGTGAGTGACCTCAACTATGAAGTTCTTCCGGATGGTACCCAGCCAGCATGCCACCGACAACCGCAGCCTGAGATTGTGCATGTCATGCGGTTAAAACCATATCGCACACCATAATAGTCATGGTGTTTTGGCCATTGCATTTGTCCTTGGACAAGTCTTTCTGCCTGTCAACGATTTGTTTAGCATCGAGTTGATGCTCTTTTGGGAGGAGGGATAATGCCACGCACTTGTGCCGCGCACTTGTGCCACGCGCTTGGCTCACTAGCTCCCAGAAGAAGACAACGATGGGCTGGCTCAGGAGCTCGCGCCTTAGTCTTTGGTCGGTGCTACGCTGCCCCTGCGACGACCCATACTTTAATGGCCTCATTGAGGAGTCGTCTATCACCCGCCGTGGTTGCTCAGTGGCTATGGTGTTAGGCTGCTGAGCACGAGGTCGTGGGATCGAATCCCGGCCACGGCAGCCGCATTTCGATGGGGGCGAAATCTGTAAACACCTGTGTACTTAGATTTAGGTGCACTTTAAAGAACTCTAGGTGGTCGAAATTTCCGGAGTCTTCCACTACGGTCTGCCTCATAATCAGAAAGTGGGGTTCTGGCACGTGAAACCCCATAATTTCTTTTTTTTTTAGGTCGTCTATCAATTAAACGTGACAATATTTTACAATGTGAAAATTTCTTGTTCAGTGACCTCCCGCATTCAAAGGCATTGGGTTTGTCCATTGTACAATTTTAATTCCACATTACTTTATGTTAGCACATTTCTTACATTGTATTTTGTATATGTAATCACATATGTATTCTAATTATTGTATATTATAATCTTTGAGCGTACTCTCCCCCCTTATGCAATGCCTCTAGGGGCCTCTTTAAATAAAAATATTGCGAGACAGCTGTTAAGCCTCAACAGTTTATTTCGCAGCTCGCGCACTCAAGAAGATGATGCTGGCCATGATGTTTAATATATACAGATGAAAAAGATGAAGGGCTAATATTGACACAACTATATTTGGCAGAACCATAATTCAGCGGGTATGTGCCAGTGGGGACGACGCTGAAGTAGCGTGGGTTTTTAGGTGAAGTGGGGAAAAACGAAGAAGAGGTTGTTGTTCCCTTGGACGACTGATCAAGTGCGTTTCTTGGTGGTGCTGCTACGCATACTCGTCGATCCCACGTCATTACACTGGTGGAGGTGCGGGGTATTCTTCATGCTTGGCACCCCTTCGCGGAGCTGACGATCGAGCCCAGAATCACCATCACGCATCGAAACACCGGTCCACCGGCTCAGTCGTCGCCTGCTAGGCTTAGCGCCCGAGTCCAGTCCCCTGCAAGAAACTTGGAGAAATCGGTTGCCTCCTACAAATAACATGGCCACCGCAGCTCCATCGCAAGTAACACTACAGAATCCTATGGTCCCGGAGAGCTTTCATGGTGATGCCTTTGAAGACGTCCAAGATTTGCTAGACCAGTTCGAGCGCGTTGCCCAGTATAACCATAAGACCAGCTCGGCGGACAAACTCTCGAGTGTCTATTTCTATTTGAAGGACAATGCTCGTACGTGGTACGTGAGCCGGGAGATGAGCTTTGCCACGTGGGACGACTTCCGCGCACAGCTGCTGGATACCTTTTCAAGCATCGACAGGAGGGAAAACGTGCAGCATCTGCTTGAAATCCGCGTTCAAAAGCCCAATGAGAGTGTTACTATGTTCTCGGAAGACATGGCCCGTCTTTTCCGTAGGGCAGACCCAGACATGCCAGAGGAAAGAAAGCTGCGACATTTCCTGCGAGGAGTGAAGGAGCAACTGTTTGCCGGCCTTGTGAGAAATCCACCTACAACAGTGGCACAGTTCACGAAAGAGGCTACAGCCATTGAACGGGCCCTGCATCAACGATACCGCCAGCATGACATGAGCAACTTGGTGGCGAACACTTCTGTACTGGCTGCGAGTAACGACATGTCTCTGCGTGAAGTTGTCCGAGAAGTGGTACGAGAAGAGCTTCGGCAGCTCGGCTTTGTGGTTGCGCCTACGGAACCAACGCCAGCGTTATCTTTTGTTGCTGATGTAGTCCGGGAGGAAGTCCGGCAAACTTTCTCAGCGCCAGACTGTGGCAACATTCCGCGGCGCCTCACTTATGCGGAGGCTGTTCGCCGTCCACTCAACGCAACTTCAACGCCGTTGACACCCATAACTACAACACCATCCATGCCACAAATAGAGCCGACATCGTCACCCTCGTCGACTCTGCCGACCCCGCCGATCATGCCAGCACAAACAATGCCATATTTTCTACATGTGCACGCCACTCCTTGGCTCCATGAAGAGTTACCACCGATCTATCAGCGTCGGAAAACCGATTTGTGGCGCACCGTCGACCAGTGCGATACCATTGTGGTGAAGCTGGACACGTCTATAGAGTTTGCCGCAAATGGAACAACTATCGCGCCGCTCAACAACCAAGCTTTCCTGCCAACTATGGTTATTCTCCGTACGACGGTTGACGCGCTTACAACGACGCTCCCGTGAACAGTCAGCCACCAAATACGACGACGCCCCAACCACGTTCTCCTTCTCCATCTCCGGCGCGCTACAATTCGCCGACTCGTTGCAGTTTTGCCAACGTCACTAGGGGCACGTCGCCTAGCCCTCGACGGGGAAACTAGCCGCAGTGACCTCCGGGGGTGAGGTTGCCAATACTCTAACTGCTCCACATCCCCCGTTATCGACAAACGACGACGTGAAGACGACATTGACGAAAAAGATGCCCAGCATAACGACAAATACGACGGATAGAAGTACATCGTCAGCGCCGAGCTGATCGTTTGCATTGACGGCCACGAAATAGCCGCTCTGGTTGACACTGGCTCCCATTTTTCAATCCTTAGCTTACAGGTCGCTGACAAACTGAGGAAGGTGAAGACACCATGGCACGGGCCAAACATAAGGACCGCCAGAGGTCAGTTGATGACACCTGTCGGGAAATGCACGGCCTGACTCTTAATCGCCGGTTCAACCTTCGTCGTCACCCTCGTCATCCTTACTGAGTGTTGTAAAGAACTTATATTGGGCATGGATTTCCTACGGGAGTACAGCGCCGTGATTAACATCCGTGACAGAAGCGTCTTATTTGCCACGAGTTCGGATAATGTCACCCATGAGAAGCCACAACAACCTCGCTTACGTATTGCCGTGGATGACGTCATACTTTTGCCGCGGAATTGCTCTCTTGTACAGGTGCGCTGTGACAGCCTGCAAAGTGGGACTGAAGTAGCTGAACACATCAGTGCGCTAGCACTGAATTGCGGTGTGTCCATTGCCAGAGCACTTATCAATGTAATCGACGGAAACGCCGAACTCTTGCTGACAAATTTTAGTAAGGAGCGCCGACACATCGTTAGAGGCACTGCTGTCGCCTATTTCGACGAAGTGACGGAAATACAAGACTGCCACTTAGCGCAGGAGTCGGCCTCTACAATCCACACAGCTGCACCTATTGTAGACGTTAATCCGACGTTAACGGCCGTTGAGCGGAACCGTCTTCTTGAGCTCATCAATCAGTACCAGGGCTGTTTCTCCTCTGCGTCAAGAGTTGGTCAAACGCCACTTACCAAACACCGTATCATTACTGATGTCGACGCCAGACCCATCCGATAAAACCCTTATCGTGTGGCCCCAAAGGAGCGCGAAGCACTACAAAAACAAGTGAAGACGATGATGGAAGATGGAGTTATTCGACCATCTAATAGTCCGTGGGCATCACCTGTAGTTTTAGTGAAGAAGGACGGCAGCCTGCGCTTCTGCGTCGGCTATTGGAAGCTCAATCAGGTCACAAAGAAGGACGTTTATCCACTGCCACATATTGATGATTCCTTGGATAGGTTGCGAAACTCGTGCTACTTTTCTTCAATGGACTTGAAAAGCGGTTATTGGCAGATCAAAGTGGATGAGAGAGACCATGAGAAAACAGCCTTTGTGACGCCTGACGGACTTTATGAATTTCAGGTACTTCCTTTCGGTTTGTGTTCGGCGCCAGCAACATTTCAGCGTCTAATGGACACTGTGCTCTCCGGACTCAAATGGCAAACATGCCTGGTGTACTTGGATGACGTGATTGTCTTTTCCGCAACGTTCGACGAACACTTACGAAGGCTGAAAACTGTTTTTGAAGCGATACGCTCTCCTGGTCTCACTTTGAAGCCTGAGAAGTGCCATTTTGGTTTTCATGAGCTCCAGTTCCTCGGTCGCATCGTCAGTAGCCGAGGAGTCCGACCTGATCCGGATAAAATTGCCGCCGTCGCTAATTTCCCGATTCCATCAGACAAAAAAAACGTGCGATGTTTTCTGGGACTCTGTGCATATTACCGGCGATTTATTGCGAATTTCTTGCGTATCGCATGGCCGTTAACACAGCTCACCTGAGAAGATATGCCTTTTACGTGGGGCGAAGACCAGCAGCGGGCATTCCACGAGCTCCGGCAACGCATGCAATCGCCTCCCGTATTAGCATACTTCGATGAGGAAGCCCCGACGATATTGCATACAGACGCTAGTAATGTCGGTCTAGGGGCGGTGCTAGTACAATGGCAGGGCGACAGCGAAAAAGTTGATTGCTTACGCCAGTAGGACACAATCCCGAGACGAAGCTAACTACTCCACCGCTGAAAAAGAATGCCTCGCAATGGTATGGGCAGTTCTGAAATTTCGTCCGTATTTGTATGGTCGGTCTTTCACCGTCGTTAGTGATCACCATTCCCTCTGCTGGCTTATTAATTTGAAAGATCCTTCCGGCTGGCTCGCACGCTGGAGTCTTCGACTCCAAGAGTTCGACTTTGTTGTTACATACAAGTCGGGAAAACGGCACGCAGACGCCGACTGCCTTTCTCGGTCTCCTGTTGAGCCGGCAGCACAAGACGATGACGACACGGTTTTTCTGGGACTCGTGGATATTGCCGATCTTTCACGCCAGCAACGGGATGACATTGAATTGCTGCCGCTTATTGATTACCTCGAAGGACGAACCAACAGCGTGCCGAGGCTCTTTGAAAGAGGGGTGGCATCATACTGCTTGCGTCGCAACGTCCTCTACAAAAAGAACTTCTCGCCTAGCGGCAGCAACTACTGCCTACACAAAGAAAGACGTTTATCCACTGCTGCGTACTTGTTGTTCCATCACCGCTTCGACGTGAAATCTCGCACGCCTGCCACAACGAGCCGACTGCCGGGCACTTGGGCTACACTCGCACATTGGCATGGATTCGGCAGAATTACTACTGGCCGAGACTTACTGCGGTCGTTAAACGTTACGTTCAAACATGTCTGGATTGCCAACGTCGTAAACCGCCATCCGTCAAACCAGCCGGCTTACTGCACCCTGTTGACGTACTGGCCACACCATTTGCACAAGTAGGCATGGACTTTCTGGGCCCCTTCCCAACGTCTACTACTGGTAATAGGTGGATATAATCGTTGCCACGGATTATCTCACTAGATATGCCGAGTCTAGTGCCCTGCAACGGGCAACAGCAGATGAAGCGGCACGATTTTTTCTGGAATCCATCGTTTTACGGCATGGCGCTCCCACAGTAGTCGTCACGCACAGAGGTACTGCGTTCATGGCCCAGTTTTTAGATATCGTTCTACATCTAAGTGGTACCGCCCACTGGAAGACAACAGCGTATCACCCTCAAACGAAGGGACTGACAGAACGACTCAATAGGACATTGGCTGATATGATAAGCATGTACGTAGATGTAGAGGATAGGAACTGGGACGAGGTTTTACCTTATGTCACTTTCGCGTACGCTACGGCTCGTCAAGAGACCACTCGCAAGACGCCCTTCAGTCTCGTATACGGCCGTGAGGTTACAACAACATTAGACGTGATGCTCCCTCATGAATTTGACGACAGCGAGACGGGTGCTGAAGAGATAACACACCGAGCAGAGGCAGCTAGGCAGCTTGCGCGTCTGCGAATCCACGAACAACAGGACTGTGTCAGCCAGACGCTACAATCTTCGGCACAAAGCCGTAACACCGTAACATACAACATCGGCGACAAAGTGTGGGTCTGGACAGCGTGGGCTTTCGAAGTGTGGGTATTCGACAGCGTGGGCTTTCTAAAAAGCTCCTACACAAATACTTCGGGCCCTACATAGTTCTCCGGCCCATCAGTGACGTCAACTACGAAGTCGTTCCAGACAGCTCGCACTGTTCAAAGCGCCGACGGCATTTACCCGAGGTCATTCACATGCTGCGTATGAAGCCGTACTATGAGGACCGCCAAGACTGCGCAGTTCTTTACCGCTGCTTTCCAAGCCTCTATCATCAAGATGATGATCTTTTCTAAAGGGGGAGCAAATGACACCACTATATTTGGCAGAACCATAATTCAGCGGGTATGCGCCAGTGGGGACGACGCTGAAGTAACGCGGGTTTTTAGGTGAAGCGGGGAAAAACGAAGAAGACGTTGTTGTTGTTCCCTTGGACGACTGATAAAGTGCGTTTCTTGGTGGTGCTGCTACGCATACTCGTCGATCCCACGTTGTTACGATATAATGCCCACACAATTTCCCCCGCGTGTGGAAGCGGCCAACCTGGCCGCTCGTTATGGCGGGAAACGCCGTATGAAAGGCTTTAAGCGCGAAACATGCACAATCTCTGTGGCACGGCAGCGGCCGTCCAAAGGCGGAACAACAGGAGTGACACTATAGTTACCTGGCGAAGTCTGTTCCCGAACAATGTAGGGCACGATAAAACGGGACTGAAATTTCTCGCACAATCCAGGAGCGCAAACTGGGGTCCACAGTAACACTTTGTCTCCAGGGTGGAAGGAAACGACACGGTGAGATGCATCATAACGAATTTTGCGGTCTTGTTGACTGGCGTCGGTGTTGAGGCGGGCACGCTCGCGACACCTGCTCACAAAAAACGAACTGTTCACACACTGATGTGTACGAAGGCACGGGGACACCGAAGAAAGAAACGTCGAGGATAGTGAGCGATTGGCGACCATACACAAGGAAAAAGGGCGAGTACCCCGCACGTCCACCACTTGCGAGACAGCTGTTAAGCCTCAATGGTTTATTTCGCAGCTCGCGTGCTCAAGAAGATGAAGCTGGCCATGACGATGAATATTGCTACGGAACAATATGTGCGATCCGGAAAAGGCAAGCAGTGTGAAGACGACGACGACGATTAGAAGCTAGCGCGGGCTGTTGCCTCTTGGCCAAGCGCAGCTTAATTTCTTGTAAGTATACTTGTACATAGCTTTTCGTCTGCGTCTTCCTACGTAACATATCTGGTGGAGGTGGACGTTCCCTGTACCTCGTCACGGAGCTTCGCAGTGGACGGTACGTCGAGCCTTCCTTCATGGCTCCCGGCGACAACAACCAGACTCCCCCGGCTCCGACACCTGCTGCCACTTTGACGACGTACATCACTCTCCCCACTCCCCGTGATCCTGGCGTATTCTCGGTCAAAGATGGGGAAGACATCGATGACTGGATCGGCCTGTATGAACACGTCAGCCGCAATAACTGGTGGGACCCTACTATTATGCTCGCCAACGTAGTCTTTTACCTCGGTGGCACACCTAGAGTTTGGTATTGCACGCACGAAGATGAGCTCACCAGTTGGAATTCACTTAAAACACAGCTTCGAGACTTGTTCGGCAACCCCTACGGTCACCAACTTGCCGCGCAGAAGGCGCTTTTTGGCCGTGTGCAGACGTCAACAGAGCCCTATGTCACTAACATTCAGGACGTCTTGGCTCTGTGCCGCAAAGTTGACACCCACATGACTGAGTCAGACAAGGTTGCCCACATCCTCAAAGGCATTGCCGATGACGCCTTCAACTTGCTCGTTTGCAACAACGTAGCGACGATGGATGCTGTTATAAAAGAGTGCCGCCGCCTGGAACTCGCTAAAAGCCGACGAGTTTGCCCGTCTGCCCAACACCCCAGCGGCATCTTCGTCCCTCCTCGTCCTCGTCCTCCTCGTCCCAACAACACTGCCGATGTTACCAGCATCGTCCGGCGTTAGATCGAGGCCTCCTATTCGGCTGCCTTCGACTCCAGTTCCACCAACACATCTGCAGTCACGGTCTCACTGATCCAGGCAGTTGTCTGCCAAGAGTTCGAAAACATGCGTCTTCACACCATCTGCTCGGCCCATCGTCCTGATACCCGCCCGGCTTCTTCGATCCCGCCCCATCCCGCATCTTCTTACCCACCACGTTTCCGCAACCCATCTGAATGACGCACTGCTGACGACAAGCCCATTTGTTTCCACTGCCATCGAATCTGTCGCAGTCGCTGGAATTCCCCGACCCGGTCTACTTATACTGCCTACTCTTGCCCTCCAGGTGGCCCTTCTCGTCCCTATACTGCATGCTCCGATAACGCCGCCGCTGATTCTCCTGCATCGAACCGCTCCTATTCTCGTTCGCCTTCACCCCAACAACGACAATCTCGCTCTCCCCAGCCCCATCGCTCCTATTCGCCAACTCTCTTCGGACGCCGCTCCCAGCCGGAAAACTAGACGATGCAGCGCCTCGAGGTGACGCTGCATTGCTCCCTACGCCGCCAAATCCTCTACTGACGTTGCCCACTCATCTGAACCTTCTTGACGTACAAGTCGACGGTGTTTCTGTGTCTGCACTCATAGACACTGGGGCGCATTTGTCCGTAATGAGCGCTGACCTTCGTAACCGGCTCAAGAAAATTATCACGCCCGCCACGACGCCTGTTGTCCGTGTCGCCGATGGCGGAACAGCCCCCGTAATTGGTATGTGTATCGCCCGCCTCTCCTTCGCCGATCGCTCAACAATCGTGCTATTCACAGTCATTGTCCACTGTCCCCACGACATCATCCTCGGCTTAGACTTCCTCTCCGCGCATTCTGCGCTCATCGATTGTTCCGCCAGTACTCTCCGCCTTGACCTGCCTGTTCTGGATCCTGCTGAACCACACCCCAGTCGCCTCAGTTCCGTCGACTTCATTTGCTTGCCACCTTTGGCACTGACCTACGTTGACCTAGTGTCTTCCCCACCAGTCCCCGACGGTCACTACATCGCGGCTCCTATGCAAGACGTCCTCCTTACACACGAGATCACATTACCTCATACAGTTTTATCCATTACGGCGAATTGCGTCTGCCTGCCAGTGGTCAACTTTGGCTTGATGACACAAGTGCTGCCACGCGGGATGTCTCTGGCCCAGCTTTGCTCATTCGAGGATCACTCAGTAGCATCCATTGCAGTAGACGACACTTCATCCGATACTCCTCTACCATCGCAGTCGGCAAATTGCACCATCGCTGACTCACAGAAAATGATTGCGCCCGACTTGCCGTCCGAGCACGCTCGTGAACTCTACCGCGTTCTGTTTTCCTACCACGATATTTTTTACTTTAACGATCGTCCTTTGGCCCAAACTACAGCTGTCAAACATCGCATTAATACCGGCAATGCCCCTCCTATTCATCGCCGCCCGTATCAAGTGTCACCAGCTGAGCGTCAAGTTATTCACGCAGAAGTTCGCAAAATGCTTGCCAAGAACATTATTGAACCATCATATAGTCCATGGGCGTCACCTGTTGTACTGGTCAAAAAGAAGGATGGCTCATGGCGCTTTTGCGTGGACTATCGGCACCTTAACAGGGTTACCAAAAAGGACGTGTATCCCCTACCTCGGATTGATGATGCCCTTGACTGGCTCCACGGTGCTCACTATTTCTCTTCTATTGACCTTCGCTCCGGCTACTGGCAGATTGCCGTGGACGATCTCGACCGCAAGAAGACTGCTTCTGTAACACCCGACGGTCTTTATCAATTCAGAGTGATGCTGTTCGGTCTATGTAACGCTCCTGCCACTTTTGAACGCATGATGGACTCCCTTCTTCACGGTTTCAAATGGTCCACGTGCCTGTGCTACTTGGATGACGTTATCATATTCTCCCCAACGTTCGCTACGCACCTCGAGCGCCTCTCAGCAGTCCTGGACGTTTTTCATCGAGCCGGTCTGCAACTCAACGCATCGAAGTGTCAATTCGGCCGTCGCCAGATTACCATCCTTGGACATCCCGTTGACATGAACGGAGTGCAACCGGACCCAGGCAAGATCCATGCTGTTATGAACTTCCCTGTTCCGAAGTGTGTCAAGGATGTGCGCAGCTTCATCGGCCTTTGTTCGTACTTCCGCCGTTTCATAAGAAATTTCGCCCCCATAGTACGACCACTAACCGAGCTTTTGAAAAAAGACGCCCCTTTCCAGTGGAGCGATAACGAGGCCTCTGCATTCTCACATCTAATCGACATTCTCACAACGCCTCCCGTTCTGGCCCATTTCAATCCTTCTGCGCCTACTGAAGTCCGTACTGATGCCAGCGGTCCTGTGGCGCAGTACTGGCACAACGCCAGCGTGGCCACGACCGTGTTATCGCTTACGCCAGCAGGCTCCTCTCACCCGCGGAGCGCAACTATTCCATCACTGAGCGTGAGTGTCTGGCGCTAGTTAGGGCGGTTGCGAAATTCCGCTCATACTTATATGGCCAACCCTTTTGCGTTGTCACAGACCATCATGCGCTTTGCTGGTTACGCTCACTGAAAGATCCTACAGGAAGACTTGGTCGCTGGGCCTTACGCCTCCAAGAATATTCGTATACTGTCACCTATAAATCCGGCCGACTACACAAGGACGCTGACTGCCTGTCTCGCTACCCGGTCGACGAGCCTGACGACGCCGACAGTAGTAGCGCCAACGGCATTTTCTCTGTGTCTGCCTTCGCTAACATCGCCGATGAGCAGTACCGAGACCTATTGCTGCGAGCACTTATCGAGTGTCTGCGCTCAACACCTACCGACGCATCCGTTCGCCGATATGTCCTCCAGGGCGGCATTCTGTATCGAAGGAACTTCCTCCCTGACGGCTCTGGTCTTCTTCTTGTCGTGCCAAAACAGCTACGACAGACTGTGCTCTTTGAGATGCACGACGCACCCACTGCAGGACATCTTGGGGTAACCCACACCTACGACCGCGTCCGCCGTCGCTTCTGTTGGCCTGGTCTCGCTCACTCCGTTCAACGCAATGTTGCTGCCTGTGATCCCTGCCAGCGACGGAAAACACCTCAGGTGCTACCTGCCGGTCATCTCCAGCCGATCACCGTCCCTGTAGAACCGTTCTTTCGTGTTGGATTAGACCTGCTTGGTCCCTTTCTCACGTCATCCTCTGGGAACAAATGGGTAGCCGTCGCGACTGATTACGCCACCCGATACGCTATCACTCGGGCTCTCCCTACCAGTTGCGCCACTGACGTCGCGGACTTTCTCTTGCGTGACATTATCTTGCTTCATGGCGCCCCGCGACAGCTGCTTACTGACCGTGGTCGAAACTTCCTATCGAAAGTTATCGCTGACATTGTGCGTTCCTGCTCCATTCAACACAAACTGACTACCTCATACCATCCGCAAACCAGTGGCCTGACAGAGCGGTTAAACCGTACTCTTACTGATACGCTGTCCAAGTACGTTTCGAAAGACCACCACGACTGGGACATTGACCTTCCTTACGTAACATTTGCATACAATTCTTCCCGGCACGACACCGCCGGATTTTCCCCATTTTATCTACTCTACAGTCGTGAACGTACCTTGCCCCTAGACACGGCACTTCCTCCTGCTGTAATCTCAACAAGCCAGTATGCGCGCGACGCCGTCGCCCACGCCGACCATGCACGCCAGCTTGCCCGTGCTCGACTGACGGCCTCACATGCCACTCAGCAGTGTCATTACAGCGCCCGCCATCGTGACGTACAGTTTTCGCCTGGTGCGCTCGTGCTCCTGTGGTCGCCCTCCCGTCAAGTCGGACTTTCAGAGAAGCTCCTTTCGCGATACACAGGACCCTACCGCGTGCTGCGCCAGGTGACGCCTGTGACTTACGAAATTGCTCCTGTGGGTTCAACCTCGTCCTCTCCTTTGGCATCAAGTGATGTCGTGCATGTCAGTAGGCTCAAGGCCTACTACACTGCTTCCGAGTCCGATCTTTAGTCGCTCCAGGACGGCGCTTTTGCAGGCGAGGGTAGTGCTACGGAACAATATGTGCGATCCCGAAAAGGCGAGCAGTGTGAAGGTGACGACGACGATTAGAAGCTAGCGCGGGCTTTTGCCTCTTGGGCAAGCGCAGCATAATTTCTTGTAAATATACTTGTACATAGCTTTTCGTATGCGTCTTCTTATGTAACAATATATACAGATGAAGAAGATGAAAGGGTAATATAATGCTCACAATATATATATATCAGAGGGCAATTAACATCATTACAATTGAAAAGTCAACTTAGAAAGGTGACCTGAGGAGCTTGATGCATGTGTCCATATCTACAGCTGCTTAGCTGCAAAAAATTTCGGCTAAGAAGGAGATTTTACTATTTTATGTGTATAAACAAGGTTTGTTTCCCCCTCCTTCAGTTTGGCCTTTGGCATCCTTGAAATGCTTGAATTCTCCTTGAATTTTGATTCATATATATTGGACAAACCTCGAACCAGTAGAAACCAGCTCAAATCAGCAACTTCATGCAACAAGCCACTTTCATGGGGTCATTCCTAGTTTACATGTATTGCTGTCTCTCTTGCTTCTTTTGTACAGACTGCTTCTGGGACGTAGAGCGGTACCTGTCCGCAAGTTACTGCACGAAGCACTCAACACGGTGCTTTTCTTCCAAGCTGAGCTTGCAGAGTACTCATGGTGCATTCGGGATGGTGTTCAGCTGAGCCATCCATCTTTTGCCAAGTTTGTAGCTGCCCACACCAAGTTTCAGAAAACTGTGGCCACACTGCAGTCAGGTAAGAAGCACAGTCACTGAAAATGAGGCTGCCATAAAATAAAAGGGTGTATTCTAAGGGGTTGTCAGTTACAGTTGCATGTGCTGTCTTCGCTATCTTGAGGATGCTACATGTAGTTAGGCAGCATGATGGATCCTGTGTAATGTAATTCTACTGATAGTGAGCTGGCTGCTCACCTGGGTAAAGTCAGAGGAACAGAACTGCAACAGATGTAGAGCCACCAAGGAAACACTGCATGGTATTCTATGTTGGACAGGTCTGAGACGTGGTACCTTGACCCGTATTCGTCATCTGAAGCTCACCAAATTTGTGACATTGGCTAAGGAGCAAATTCATACCTTCATATCATTTTCAATGCCTCACTTGACCAAAGTTGCCTGCCGAGTGATTGGTTAGTTGCCAGAATAGTGCCTGTGTTTAAGTCAGGTGAAAAGTTTAATGCTGGAAATTACCGACCTATCTCGCTTATATGCACGTGTTGCAAGCTGCTTAAGTACGTAATAGCCCACCAGGTATCCAACCATCTTGAATCCACCAACTTCTTTGGGAAATTTCAGCATGGTTTCCTTAAGAATGTGTTGACTACAACACAGCTGCTATCAGTAATTCATGACTTTTCCTTGGCCATTGATAATCGCAAGCAAAGACGCAATTTTCCTGGATTTATCAAAGGCATTTGATTGTGTACCCCACAGCTTGCTTATTGAAAAACTAAATGAAACTGGGATGCCAGACAATCTTGTCAATTGGTTGCAAGCATATCTACAGAATTGCAGACAATTTGTAGAATGTGGTGGAATTGGTTCCTGTGTGCTTACAGGTTCTGTCCGGTGTACCACAGGGGTCAGTGCTCGGACCCCTATTGTTTCTCATATATATCAATTATATTGCTCAAAATGTTGACGAAGGTATCACTGAGAAGTTGTTTGCGATGACTGCGTTATTTAGTCTGTCATTAAGAATTGTTCCTGCCAGCAAGTACTGAATGCTAATTTATGTAAACTCGCGGATTGGTGCGAACAAAGGGCGATGAAAATTAATTTTTCAAAAATTGCATCAATGACAATTACAACTAAAATACATCCCTTACAATACGTTTACAAAATTGGCAATCAGTGCATAAATCCTGCTACATCCATTAAGTACCTAGGTCTAACAATTACTACCAATCTTAAATGGGATATGCATATAAACGATATATGCTTGAAAGCATTCAAGAAATTATGCTACCTACGCAGGAAATTAAAAGGGTCTCCATCAAGCGTAAAACTTGAAGCATATCGCACTACAGTTCGACCAGTCCTAGAGTACACGTCGGTGGTGTGGGATTCGTACCATGCCAAAAACATCGAACAAGTAGAGCGTATCCAACATCATGCTGCCAAGTTTATCTCATCTGATAATCAAGAACATTCACCTGTTGCTGATATGCCAAGGCAACATATGTTAAGAGCCGTTCCAGTTACGCAGGCAGATTACCAGGTTGAAATTCTTGTACTTACTTTATCCCAACAAAACAGCATTGCCACGTGAATCATACTTACTTTCTGCTCCACAAATATCATCAAGATTAAACCATACAAAAGGCCAATAAGGCCATATTATGCCAGAACTAAACAATTTGAAAAATACAATTTTTCCCTACACATTCGAACAATGGAACCGCCTGCCTGCTTGTATTGTTGAATGTACTAATGTTAATAACTTTAAGCGTTCTTTCTGAGCTCACCTTTTGTAACCCTCTCCTGTTTGGGCAGCACTGCTGCCTGCAGTATTTGCAAATAAATAAGTAAGTAAGCAAGTAAATAAATAAATAAAATTAATATAAATTCTTGGGTTTTACCTGCAAAAGCCACTATCTAATTACGAAGCATACCCTTTCTAGTCGAGGGCTGGAGGAAGCTGGACCACAAGTAAACCAATTCTTATCAAGTGGCCATAGACTGGTGGCACTACACTCAGCTGCAGTATTGCTTTATTAGCATTGATATGGCACTGATGAAGCCAAGTGGAGGCGTTGTCTGACACATCATCTGCTGCACTTTGAGCTTCTACAAAGTCACATGTGCACTGTAGTTGGGCTGCAAACATAGCCTTGCCACTCTGTGAGTCGTACTGTGGTTTAGCTGATTTATTTGAATTAGCAACTAGTTGCCCACAACTGCCCGCTACACTGGAATGCATTATCAGGCAACCATGTTGTAGCTCTTCTGAAGAGAGGTATGTTGGGTTGTACAAAAGTGTGGGTCTCGGCCATTGTAAGTAAGCTAGGTGTTATGACCTGTGCACTTTAATCACTGCAGTGTGGGTATAGTTTGGATTGATTGGTCCGTCCTTCACTGGCACAGCAGCACGCTAACACTGCATAGCTTAGCAATAATATTCAACCACTTGCTGACAGTGTCAAGTTTTCGGCATAAGGCAAAGACAACTTGAAACCATGTAGTACTTCTAAATGCACCACATTAACACAAGAATAGGGTAAGTAATGTTGTAACAGAAACAACCACAGCTCATCGGGTTCGATGATCACAAGATATTGCAGTGTGCTTTTATCTTGCTGTGTAGCTGATACGGTACATGTATGGTACATAATCAAATTTTGATTGTATATGTGCACTAGGAGCACTGTTTCATGCCATCCAAACACTTTCTCTCAGCCTGGCATTGATAGTTGCTTTGTGCATGAATTATATTACATGAACAACAGTTATGAGCAAATTGTCCTTATCATGCCCACACACAAATATAGCTGCTGCTGACATGCCAGCTGTTGTGCCCATGTCTTGCAAGCTTGTTTCAGTTTTTCTGCCAACACAGGCTGCTTTATTTGTTGGTTGTTTACGTCTTTGACACTTGCTCTTTGTTTTCTTACTTTGCTTTCTTATTTCTCTCTTCTGCTCACGGACTGCTGCTGCTGCAAAACAAAAAAAACACCTGCACACATTGTGGAATGTTGCAGCATGGCTCTCGGACGCTATGGGAGCCCCCAGGTGCGCACTTTTGGTCTGCATCACCTTTACACTGCCTGTCTCTACTCCCATGTTTGCTCCAGCCAATAAACCATTTCAGAAAGTCACGTGGGCCCATAGCGACAGCTTTTCAAGGAGCCCAGATGAAAGTGCACGGTCTTCACTGTTGTCTGCTAGTGCCATGTGTTTGCATAGTCGTTGCAACAGGCATGTTCTGGTCATCCTGTCATAGGTCAAGAAGTGCACTTTGCAAGCTTACTGGACTTGCTTCGCATATGTGCAAGTATTCAAGCATCGTGCTTCAAGGCTTGAAAAGTCATGCCAGTCACTTCTTATGCTAATTATTACTGCTGCCCCTTTGTTTAGCTTCTTGCTGGGTTCTTGTGGGTCGGACTTTGTGTGTGCTGCATTAACACCTAACGAATACACAACAAAAATGGTGATAACATATATGCATAGGCACATACATTGCCTATACGATGTATGTCTATCATCTCTGCCTCAAGGAAAGAACAACTAACTTGCTCTTGGCCCAGTTGGTACTTGCTGTGAAACATAATTTTCACTAAAAGGACACACACCCAGGGGTGGTACAGCTGCACCAATTGCATGTAAGTGCTTCTTGTGCGACTTGTAAAAACTTGCTTGTAAATTCATAAAATTATTGATAATAATCAAAAGCACATTGGTGCTTACAAAGTATATTAAAGCGAAGCTTTGTTGCCAAGTTCAAGGCAATTTTTCATACATATCTGGCCTCTAATGCAGAACCTGTTTAACGGTATGGTGCCGCCACCATCCTGTAAAAAAGTAGTTCACCAGTTTACTGTTTCAAGCTTAGAATTTCATAGTCGAATCTTGATAATTCGAATTTGAAGGGGCCCAAAAATTTTTTAGAATTAAAAGGATGACTTGTTCTTGAAGTACTCGTGCACCATAGCATGACACACGAATCGTGTGTGGGAGTCATGTGACACAGACTCGTGTGTGGGAGTTGTGAAATATTGCGGCGCGCAGGCAGACAGTGAGCAAGGACCACGAAACTGCCCGTGCCGGGCAGCGCTCGCTACCCTATAACGGCAGGAAATGAAACTTCAGGGAGCGGGCTAAGCTAGCGTCAGGTCGGTGCGGAGACGGGCACGTGCGGAGAGCATCGAAGGTGAGGGAGTTACAGGGCAAAGGGAGCGCAGTTGGGAGGAGGGGTGGGAGGGAAACGGATTTGTTTTCCCTCCAGCTTGATGGATGGCGTTAATGACCTCTGCCATCTAAGCCCCCTTACTGCCACCTAAGATTGCCACAGCGGAGTTGCCGAGGCCAGACTGGGCCTCTGCCATTGCTTCCTTCTGCATGCTTGCGTGCTTTTTCCTTCATCCGCTGACAGGTCAGCACTGCGTTTACTTTCTTCGTCCTGCATTCTTAACACGTCATGTCTTATGAAGATGACAAAGTCATTGCCGACGATCATAATCACGTTGGTATGCTCGCTACTCTTGCAGAGTCGCCGCATGCAAAAGATAAGAATGAGATACTGGGTGTCGCCTTCACATCCTTGTATTCAGGGTTCGTCTTGTACAGAATCGGATGTGGCGCACTGTCTCTGACAACCTTTCCATCGGGACATCTTGGTTTAGTCTCGTCATTGTAAAAGAAAGGTGCAGTTTCGCTCGAAAGGCAAAGCATCGATTGCAATAGCAAATTAGTGGACACCTATACGAAGCAAGGATAGCAGTTTTATTAGCCGTATAAACTTGTGAACATAAGCGTACTAACTAAATTAACAAGAATGGTGCCGAGCGTGCACAAGCAAACATGAACACATCTCACTCGATGATTGCAGAAACCTACTGTCAGAGTGCTGTCGTGAGGAAATGCAGCAGTAGCAGCGAGCGAGATGACATTCGTGCTGTCTATAGCTTCAACGAAAAGTGAGCGCCGAGAACACACAGCACGCACAAGGCTACAAGCCGCCAACACACCTAGACTCCGCCCCCAATGCAGATCACTCTCAAGATACGGCCGCGCAACTGTAGGCAGCTGCCACATGCACAGTTGCAGCTGGAGTAGAGCGCTGCCCCCCCCCCCCCCCCCTCTATCAGCCCCCACCCCCTGGTGCTTCGCACACAACAGAAGACAGCCCACTTCCTTCCCGCTCTGTCTCTTTCGCGTAGGCGAGATTGAGCCTCAAATGTCAGCTCTTCTCACAAGCTTTCACTTGCACATACAGCAAAGGATGCGCAGCAATGGTGATATCACCCTTGGACTTTGCATGGAACCTCGCTTGTGGCGTTGAGGGGTCTCTCCTAAGCTTTTCCTCCTTGGCAGGGTCAGAGCAATGTGGTCAGAGGCGCAGTGCCGCCGTGTGATTTGGCACGCTGCCAAGAGCATTGTCAGAACGCGGTCTCTTTGAATGCTTGCGCCTGTACATACAGTGTTTAAGCTGAAAAGAGTGCTGCTGTCATGGCCCAAGCTTCCGTGGCAGTGGATAGCTCATGGTAAAGACCATTGCCAGAGGTCATGGTGCACTGTCACGTAGCCAGGGCTTTGCCGAAGCTATTATCATTCATCTTTCGGTCAACCCTTCTCCAGCCCAGGTCCCAAATGCTGCTCTTCAACATCCCCAGAAAACAGCTGAAGAAGCGTGTGTTACCACACCAAGGATGCATCAGCGCAGTTGCCTCTCCCCTCTTCTTCCTCTCCTTTCACAATTCACATGGCATCCATCTTCTCGGATAGTTTCGTTTTCCTTTTGCACTAACCACCCATCATCTTTTTGTATTCTCATATTCTCACAAGATGCACAGAATCCACCACACTCATGACAGGGTTGCCATGCACGATAGTGTTAAACAACTGACCACAATTTGTTTCGGACACCTTCCGGCAGTTTGTGACCTGCAATCGCAATCATCTGCAGTCAAACAGCATCACATAAAGAGCCATTTAAACCCTAAAAGATGACCGTAAGAAAATGAAGAGAAGCAGCTTTATAGACTGCCTGAACCGACCCTTTCGTTGTTATACCAGTGCAGGGAGGAAAGTTGCCATCTGAACAGTTGTTGGGGTACCAGCTATTGCTGCATGCCAGAGGACAATGGCGCACGTGGCTGGCAGCATGAGTTGAACATGCCATTTTCAGTTTCTGTCCCTGTGAAAGATGGCTGCCACCACTACTAGACAGGGATCACCATACCTGCCAACATGCGAGCTTTAATATTTGGAAAATCGCACTCACGAAAGAGTGAGGGGCGGATAGCACTCATCTTTTTATTTAAAGCTTGCCCTGAGCACACGCCTCTGCATGCACACATGCACACTTTATAAGAGATCATTTCACTTTTGATAAAGCACACAAGCAACAACAAACTTGGTACAGCAAATAGTAAAAAGCCACATATTGCTTTAGATCACAGTGACCTTTTTCATGACTGGTACAGGAACATTTCTTGATCGAAGCAAGTAGCCCTCTTACATTCTTTCACCTTGCATGCATCGAAACATACTTCCAGTGGAGGGTTCAGGGACCTACAGAGGGGAAGGGTAAGGAAAATAAGGAGAAGTAATGCCAGTGTTACATGAGTACAGAATGTGTTCTGCACCTGCCCTTATCTCCGGACAGTTGGGGCAGTGAGCTGTGCTACGCCAACCGAAGTTGTAGAGCATTAGTGGCATGAGGAGAGTGTTCGTTTGAACTTTACGAAGGACATGTGCTTGTTCCGTGTTGAGTGAAGGGTGAGGTTGGGGCAAAATAGTGCGGTTTTCGTTGATGTTCTTGTAGTGTTCAGCTATTCGCGCTTTGTACGTGGCAGCGTCTTCCACTGTCATTGGATTTGGAGGTTAATTTCGCGAGCACATTGATGAACCAACTCATTTCCCTCGATCCCAGCATGACCAGGCACCCAACGCAGCGTGATTGTAATGTTCGGTTTGCGGTTACAGGATTCTGTTAAGATGTCATGTAGGTGTGTTTCCAACAGTCGGTGTTGTCTATTGCGAATGGCTTTGCTGGAGTCGGTATAAAGGTTGATATTACTGGAGTGGTGCTTAGTGAGTAGAGAGGCTTCTTGTATGGCATATATTATCGCGTGAGTCTCCAGAGTGGCTATGTTGGGAGGGTTGGAAAATGGCCCAGCTGTTTGGATGATCGGGGCTGTCTGTCCAGGTGTATATATTGCATACGCGTGTGATCCCGTGTCAGAGCGTGTGGCGTCCGTGTATATCATGATGCATTTCCTGTCTATATAGTGACGTTTTGCTTGCGTTTGACATCGACCATCATGTAGGTGTGGCGTCATATTTTTTGGTATCTTTGTAAATGCAATGTTGCGTGGTAGCGGAGGGCTTTTATTAACTGGTGTCAACTGGGTAGAGGCGATCCCTGCTCGTTTCAAGATGTCGCATCCTTGCTCCCTACAAGACAAACGTGCTACTTGTCTGTCTTGTCTGTCTCGGGGTTGTTGTGTTAGTTCTGCGAAAGTGTGAAAGAGGCCCGTTTGTTGAAGGCGGTCATTTGAGGTGTATATAGGTAGGCCCAGAGCGGCCTTGTGAAGGGTGTTGAGTGAAGATTCGAGTTTTCGAGTTTGTGTTTGTGTCAGTGTTAGGAATGGGGCGGTGTACAGAAGCCTACTATACACGAGCGTAGTCACGAGCTGTGTTGCTTGTTCTTCTCTCAGTCCGTGTTTTTTGCTAATGATCCTTCGCATTAGGTGTGTGAGATTGCGGCAGTCATTCTGATATTGTATAACGTTAGAATTAGCATTGTTGTTGTGATTTATGATAAATCCAAGTATTTGGCACAATGTAACCTTTGGTATCTGCTTGCCTAATAAGGTGAGTTGTATCAGGGCGTTTGTTTTCTTTTGGTATTGTGTTCGATTCATGAGGAGAAGTTCCGACTTTTCTGCTGAAGGTTCGAGTCCAGCTTTGTGTAAGTGGTTAACTATGGTCTCGACGCCTTTCTGGAGGGTCGTTTCGACATTCCCTGGAGATCCGGTTTCGCACCATAGGGTAATGTTGTCGGCGTAGAAAGTGTGGTGAAGGTTAGGGATTGTGGATAGCTGCCTTGATAGCGCTGTCATGCAAAGATTAAAGAGGGTGGGAGATATAATCGATCCTTGAGGTGTACCACGGGAAATTTTGATGAGGGAGGAAAGAGACTGCGCTGCCTTGAAGCGTGCTGTCCTGCCTTTTAGGAAACTGCGTATATAATTGTACATGTTGGCGCTGCATCCACTGTCGTGAACTGATTTGAGTACGTGATCATGCGTAACATTATCGAATGCCTTTTTTATATCTATTGCCAGAAGGGCTTGGGTCTGTGCTGTCTTTGGCTGCAGAAGCATGTTCTGTAGTATGACAAATAAGTCCTGTGTGGAAATGTTCTTGCGATAGCCTATGAGCTGGTGCGGAAAATGTTTCATGTTATCCAAATGTTCTTCTAGTCTGTTCAATGCAAGCCGTTTCATTGTTTTGCCCATACATGATGTTAACGATATTGGTCTGAGGTTGCAAAGCGTGGCTTTTTTCCCTGGTTTTGGGATCATGGTAATGTGTGATGTTCTCCATTCCTCTGGGAGGGTACCCGTGTTCCAATGCTCATTTATGTGTGAGAGAAGCGTTTCTTTATCTTCGTCGGGCAGATTACACAGAAGGGTATATGTGATGCCGTCAGGACCCGGCGCCGTCACCCTATTGTTTTGCAACAATGCTATGTTAGTTCTGCCGCCATAGTGAAGTTGGCAACGATGTTGTCGTTTGGGGGGCCCATATAGTCTGTGTACAGTGACTGATGTGCCACAGGTATGTAAAGGGTCCGAAGTTCATCAAATGTTTTGCTTATACCTTGTGTACTGGCGTGTTTCTCTATGGTAGGGATCACTTGTTTTTTGTGCCGAGCAGGGCACGCAAAAGATGTACGTGTGTTTTTTTGTCTAACGTATTCTGGATGCTATCGCAAATATGGTTCCATTCTGTCTGCTCGAGCGCCCGGGCATGATTGATTGCTTGAATAGTTATATCATCTACCTTTCACGAAGCTGATTGTTATGCGGTTGCTGGGATAAGACTCTCAATAGTTTTTTGCGTTTTTTTCCAGACGCGTGTGAGGTGCGGGTCGGGCCGGTCTGCCGGCACTGAAGTTGTGTGCGTGTCTGTAACTGCTGTCTTAGTTTCTATGAGGCCTTTAGCCCACGTGCCCAAGTCATGCTCTGTATGAGTGTTATTCTGCCTCAGTTCCCGAAATTTGTCCCAGTTTGTGAAGGTGACTAGTGCGGCACTTTCGAGGCGTCATGTGTATAGTGATGTTTATTATGTCGTGGTCGCTAGTTAGGTTTTCATGGCTGTTCTCCCAGCTCGTAGCATATTCACCTTTGTGCAACGTGAGGTCCGGTATAGTAGGAACTTGATTTTGCACCCCTGTGCGAGTTGTTACCCCCGGAGTGTTGAGAACTGTGTACTGAAATTTGTTTACGTTGTCTTCCAGCAACCTGCCCGTTTTCGTGTCCGCCTTGTATCCCCATGATGTGTTGGGCGCATTGAAGTCTTCCATGATGTAAATGTCATGTGTCTTCTCATCTTTTTTTAGCATGCTCGGAGATTTGAATAAGATTGTACATGGAATTTGGTGCATTGTAGACGTTGTACAGCTTGGCAGGTCGTTGTAAGTTGTCTGGGTATATTGTGGTTATTAAGACATACTTTGCTAAACAGTCTGGTGCTATTTTCGTGTAGTGTTTAATGTTATGCTTTACATACATCAAAATTAATGGTTGGTCGTATTCGTTGTGCGCTGAATGTGTAGCTGTGTATCCTGGGATGTTCTGTTCTTTGTATGCTTCTTGCAGAAGTAACACATGTGGTGGGATTTTAGGAAGTATTGCCTCATTATTGCTTTTTTGTAACTGAGACCACGGCAGTTCCACTGCCAAATGCAAAAGTTTCCGTCCCTTACTTCTGCCATGGATTAGCGACCTTTGCGGTCTTAGACTTGGTGCTGGATGTGTCGATTGGGTCATCAGGAAGTTGTCTCTTTTGCAAATGAGACATGTGGTCCATGTTTTCGCAGCTAAGATCTTCATCTGGAAGAAGGCGCTTAAGCATGCGGTCTACTCGTTGTTCCAGCACGGCTAGGCGTGTTTCGTGACGTTCGTAGGCTGAGGCAAGTTTTTCGACAATGTCAGTGAGGCGGTCGAGTTTCTTTTCTATGCTTTCAAAGCGTTCTAACAGGGTCTCTGATTTGTTTAGACGAGACTCTAGCATTGAAGGTGTCTTGTGGGAACGCGCGTGTAGGACGTGTTGCTGATATTGTGGTGCTTCGTAAATTAGAGTAAGAGAATGTGCTTGTGATGTTAGGGTATTGAAGGATGGGGATTGCGGGATTATAGAAGTGCTTGGCTTACCAGGCGCCTTGGGTATGACGGTTCTCCCAGACTGTGGGGTGCGCGCAGGGCCTTTGCTCGAGGCTGGTCGTTGCACGTTCGGTGTAGCGCTTGCCGAAGTCGTTGGCTGTGACAGCGGTGTGTTAGGTTGCATGTCTTGTTGCTTCTTCTGGGGCTGTTGCGTCTGTGTTGTTTGCAGTTACTGTCCGTGTGATAATAATGCAGGCTATTCGCGATGGTAATCAGTTGAGGTTGCGGTGTTCGGGGCACTGGAACCAAGTGTAGGCTGTTGCTCGTTGCGCAGCTTGATGCGTTGTAAGTAGGCTCGTTCTGTCTTGTTATGGTCTTTCTGCCTTTTAATTTGGCAGCTGGGGTCATTGGTCCTATGATCGCCACCGCAGTGCAAGCAGAGGAGAAAGCATTGGTGCTCGTCTCCTGCCTGCTTGAGTTGTCTCGTGCAGTCGGGACATCTGATAATAGTTGATTTGGTGGGGCAGTTGACAGCACGATGATCATACATCAGGCATAAGGAACAGAACTCTGCTTTGGGGTGGTGGGGAAAACATCGGAACATAGCTCGATGACAGAGGACTTTTCTGGGGACAATGCTTCCTTCAAATGTAATAATAGCAGTCTTTGAATGGCCCATCATCCGGGAGGCTAGTATGGTGGGTCCAAAAGTGTCCAAGTTCTGCATCAGGTGCTCCGAAGATGTGCCGGTGTCAACTCCGTGGATAACCCCTCTGCAGGAGTTGGCCAGCACGGTTATGTATGCTGCGACAGTGTGCGTGGTTGGTCCAAGTGCAAGTTGAGACATGGCAGCGATTTTCTCCGCTGCTATTGAACTTGGGGTCTTGATAACGATTATATTGCTTTGTGGCTTAATATTCAGTGAGAGATCCAGGGCTTCGTGTGGGTTGAGGGGGGCTTGCGGCCTGTGAGATGTGGTGCAATTTGTGCTGAGGGAGGTGCACATCACTCTGAGGTCGAATTACGACTGTGTGGAGCGCAGCAGGGTGCAGGGGGGTGGTAAGATTCTTCTTCTTGTATTGAACTGTTGTCCAGCCATCTTCAGCAGCATTCTTGGTTTGCTGAGTGTCCATTACATTGGCTGGTTCGGTTGCGGCGGCAGGCGGGGTAAGGTCCATTATAAGCGAGCGAGGCGCCTCCGATTGCACTTTGGCATCTACGACAGGTGTGTGGCACCTCGTGGCACCTCGTGGCACCTCGTGGCACGACACCTCGTGGCACGCAACTGCACGCAGTGGCGCGAGGCCGGCGTCAACGGGAGTGGGGGTAGGTTCCAGGATTGCGTCTCAGCTCCGGCGTTAGGGTTAGCTACGTGGTCAGGTAGAAAACTCTCGTAAAATCCAAAAGATGGGCTCACTTGTGGAGGGTAGAACATCCAGCTGTTGAAACGATGAAAACGATGAAATGCATGAGATTGTCAGAGCTTGGTGCGAAAGCGTCTTGACTGGTTGACGCCACCTCTTGACACCCTACAGAGGGAACCTTTTCATGAAAATAACTTATCTTTTGTAAAACTTGGCGCAAGATTTGTAAAATTGTAAAATGATTCTTAATTCGTAAAGTTAACAAAAGTTAACAAAAGGAGAGTTGGCAGGTATGGATCATGCATAGCCATGGTAGACCTCCTAAGTAAACAGCGTCATGGGGGACAGATAATGATTGGCACACCAGGAAAAGCTAAGGCCGAGCCTTGCGTCCTTTACACAACCTAACCTGGTTTTCGACAACCAGGGAGGATCAGGGGCACACACTTCTTGAGCAACCCTAGCTTGAATGGTCAACAAGGGAAAGACAACTTGTAGAGGGGAAGGAGTACTCTGTAGCGTTTCGCAACGGTGGTAACGTTCATGCCCTTTCAGGCATGACCTTGAGCAGTGACAGCACAGGTGCAGAGTGGGTGAAAAGACCAAACACTAAATAAACATGTCGACACATTTATTCTTGTTATTCAATCAGCATACCGCTTATGAATGTTGGTACTACTGTTCTATAATTGATCTGCAGAACATTGTGCAAGAGCAGCACTTGATTTGGACTGGTCTTTATTTTTCAGCATCAAGGAGCCTTCACATGTCGCATTACCCGACGAACTGTCTCAAGCTCTCAGAGGTGCTCGACTTCAGTGCATTCCAGTGGCCTGAGCAAGGCACTCGCTCACTGAGCATCGTAGGGAAGGAGTTCTCGCCTGATCTCTTCTGAAAAAGTGCCAAACTGCACCCAGAACTTTGCTATGCCATACAATTTGGGAGAGGGTGTATATGCAATAAAACTGTGTATTCTCGTCCATTATCTTTTGTTGCGCTTAATTGTGTCTCAGGATTAACCCTTCGAGGGTAGTTTTTTTTTCGCCTTATGCGACCGCCCAGGGTAAATTTTTTTTGTTGCAGGTTCCAATTCTTCTTAGGGACCTATTTCGAAAAAAATGTACCGCAATTTTTCAAGCGTGACCATAAAGTGAGAAAAAAATATTTTGTGTTGGTATATATGTACTCTTCGTTCATGAATAACAACAATAAAAAAGGAAATAAACTTACAAAAATAAAAAATTTGATGCATTTTTATACACATAGTTTAAAGCCTTGAAAATGCGCACACGAGAATATTTCGCAAGACTTAAATGTTCCTGCTCTTACACTAATATCTAATATGTACATCCATAGCGTAAGCGGACTGCGTGGGTGCGCACACTCAAAAAAACTGTGTGGTTGTTTGCCCGTCAAAAAAAGCACAATGTGTGACAAACTTCTGCTAATCTGCATCTTATCGCTAACCAGAGGCGAGTAGTTTTCGCGAGTGTCAAAAAAAAAAAAAAGCAACGGAAATGCATGCATGGGAGCATCCTTCGTATGTGCAGCCCTGTGAAAACTAAACAAGCGAGAAAGAGGCGGTCGCCCTTTGAGCAATTAGTAGTGAGATAACCATCAGTTTTGCAAGCGCAAGAAGCCGAAACCATCCACGGAACAAAACCCAAACCGCTGCCTGCCCGCTCACGCGCCAATGCACGAGCGGTAGTATATAGACGCACCGGAGAAAACTAGCGTTAAAACAAACCATGCAATGAATACCGAGAGAGGGAGGCGCGCGAAAAAAATTCCCTGTATTCCCACATAGTGGCAGCACGTGACAGAAAATAAAAAGTTAGGAAATTGATGCACTTTTTAAACGTACAGACTGCACCGTAAATATATGGCATCGATTATTTTTGGACTTGTTCGCGGTGCTGTATATTTATGTCATTGATCCTCAAAGGGTTAAAAAAATGTTGACTCATCTTTTTGCAAATAGGTCCGTACTTGCAATGCTACCAATGTTGTAATCTCTTCACATTTTGCGAAGAGATTTCATACGAAGTTTCAGTATGCATTCCTGTTGTTTTTCATATCTTATGCTCCATTTTTGGGCCCACAAATGTAGGCAGTCTCTATAGCCTACTACCAGTGACGTGTAGATTGCAATTGCTTTAAGGCAGGACATCCTTTATTTTTATAGTTGGGCCACAAGCAATAATATTAATATATCCTAACTTCTAATTTTTTGTTGGCACCAATTTCTGCAGAAAACTGACACTAATTTGTGCAAGAATGTTGTGCCATTACTAGCAAAAAGACAAAAATAAAAATAAACGCATGAACATGGCTGTCACGTAGTGTCAGGCTTCACCCTTATGTTTAAGCAGAGAAAAATGTTTTCAAATGGCCAGCCTTAATACGGACTCTTTTTCCATGTAAATGTGTGCACAGCACAACATTGCATTTAAAGAAACAGTGGGTTTTGAGGTACTTAACACATAATTCAATAATAAGCAGAAATTTGAAAGTATTAGGGAGATACTATTACCAAAAAGGGATTGCCTACTTTGTGTGTTTTAACAGTAAAGAAGGGTCTGAGCCAATTTCCCTTCTTATTTTTCACAGCCGCACATAGTTAACTCGGCTTTCTTTTTCAGGTCAGCCACTCTATCCATTGCTCTCCTTAGGTCCTTTTTCACATCGTGTATCTCCTTCTCATAAAAAGTGCCTTAATGCATGACAATGAAGTCACTATATACACAGAAGTGGAGTGATTATGATGTCAAACACCGTGACGGGTTGGTCGACTGTGGAAAGGGTGTAGTGCATCACATTCCCGTCGTGCGGGAAGTAGCACATTGGCCAAACAGGACAGTGTTTGAATAACTGATTAATGGACCACAGAGCTTCTTTGAAAGGGCAACCGTCATCTAATGATTGCTTACATTGCAAATAATGCAAGTGCGAACTGTTGCTAAAAGAAACCAAGGTGCTGTCAAGATGCAAAGATAGGATAGCGAGGGAGATTGCTGAAGCATTCTTTATTCATAAGTCCGGTGACGTGCGTGGCAAAGGCCATTGGCAAGTCTGCACGAACTAGAAATTATTTAAACTCTAATCTTTAAGCTGCTGCACATGTTTATGCCAGGGTATATATTTAGCGTGTTTGTCAAAATAAACCATTGTTGATAGTTTGCACTCATCTGTGTTTTCTATGTTGTCCCTCTTCGTTTGCACTTCTTCCTTAAGTGCGACTTTATGTATAAAAAATCCCAAACCCCATTCTAGGCCCTTTGGGTGTGCAAAATCTGACACCCAAATATGACTGTATTATCACTGTAGTTAAGTGAATTTTATTGCAGTGCAACCGTATTACAGAATTTCGTAGTTCTATTGCTCTTCTGCAAGAGCACTAGTGCAGTTTGCATGTGAAATTGTTTTCTGCATCGCAGACCAGTGCAAGGCATACGCAAGGCTGATTAACTTATCTGATGTATTCAGGGTGTTTTATTTCAAAACACAGATCAAGGAAATGGCTATGTCTCAGCCTTTCGCCTTGGCATGCAATCTGCGAACAAGGGAGCTCTTGCTGCATCACCAATCGTCTTGCGGCAAAACGTAAGTGTCATTGTCGATCTCCAGAAATCGCAGGCACGGGCCAAAGTAACTGATCACATAATGCGACCCGTCGGCGGGGCCAACAACCTGCATAGAGATGAGAATAATGTCCACGAGCTGGCCGAGGAACATGAACCCAAGCGTGCAGAACTTCGCAAGGCCGACGGCAGGGTAGCCCAAGTAAAAGCGATCCACGCCGAACATGCCGAGGAATACGGAAAGCAATAGTGCTGTCTCGAAAGAGTAGCCGTTGGTGTAGCGGCACGGAATTTCCTTCTCGAAGGTGTCCCGGCCGGTGCCGGTGCCGTTCTTGCAGATTATACCATCGGCCGCGGTGCACATTATACGGGCTCGGTTGTCGGGGCCGCATGTCTTGGGCTGCTGCGTGGCCGGATCGATTTCGGGTGCCGCACACAAGTACTGGCCCATCAGGAGCGTACTGCAATTGGCTTCGTAGGTGCCTAGAGCTGCGCAGCTTACGGCGATGCTTATTAGCAAAGTGCACACTGCCGCTAACGTCAGCATCGCCATGAAGCTGTCCTACAGAGTCTCTCTGAAAGAAGTTTCATTGCACAGCACCCCCGATGGCCGTGGAGCAGCGTGTGTGGCTTCACATTTCTTTACGCTATCAGACAGTTCACATAGTCCGGCAAAGGAATTCTCGCGAAAGAACAGCACAATATACTGGCATTGGCGCACAGCCGCAAATGTCCTTTGGTTCAAGGGGCTTTAGCCATAGAATAAAAAGAGCAACTGCACTTGCCCCATTCTCTTTTTTTTTTTCCTTCTGGATTGGATTGGCGCGGCTCTATACGTGAGAAATCATCGAATAGTAGAAGAAATAACTAAACGGAGACTATCTGATTGGTGGATAATATCAACGCAAAAGTAAAGGAGTAAATACATAGGTATGCATGCATATAGAACCATTAAAGGCTAGGTGGCGCGCGTCGCCGCCGCCCGATTCAAAGGGTTGAGCCACAATCATCCATCCACCCACCCATCGATTCAAAGGGTTGAGCCTCAATCATCCATCCACTTATCTTCGAACAGGAAGTCACGTGGGCTGGGATGCCAAGACAATGCCTCCTTTACTAGATGCCAGCCGCGTTGCCCGTAAACTCGGTTCCTGGCCCTCTCCCTTTACTCTCCTCCGCGAAAAGGCAACAAGCGCCGCTTGTGGCGGACGTCTGCGTCACGTGCTGCGGCCTCGGAGATTACCATGGCGTCTGTTGCCATCTCGGAGGTCCGCATCCGCCGGAAGTTGAAAAGGCAACGAGCGCCGCCTCACAAAATTTATGCTGAACTAACTTCAACTAAGCGTGGCCTTCGCAATCGGCTCCGGCGGCGCGCCGTTGCTGCGAATTGCGGAGGCCACAAACTAAGGGAACCGCCGCCGCAATGGGAAAGCGAGCAACGCGGCTGGCATCTAGTAAAGGAGGCATTGGCCAAGACGATGCCTCCTTTACTAGATGCCAGCCGCGTTGCTCGCTTTCCCATTGCGGCGGCGGTTCCCTTAGTTGAAGTTAGTTCAGCATAACTTCAGTGAGGCGGCGCTCGTTGCCTTTTCAACTTCCGGCGGATGTGGCAACGGCGGCTGAATGCTCCGCCGGCGCTTTGTATGAGCGGGCGTCTGTTAGCGAGCGTTATCGCGGGCCTCCGAGATGGCAACAGACGCCATGGTAATCTTCGAGGCCGCAGCACGTGATCTAGGTTGCAGACGTCCGCCACAAGCGGCGCTCCTTGCCTTTTCGCGGAGGAGAGAAAAGGGAACCAGGAACCAGGAACCGAGTTTACGGACAACGCGGCTGGCATCTAGTAAAGGAGGCATTGGCCAAGACAACCCGTACCTGCCCCACCGGGTACGCGCAACGCCGCCCAAAATCGAAGTTATGGTGGCTCTAGCCACCATATCGAAGTGGCTCCCCTGTGGAGGTACTGCCTCTAGACATGCGGTCGAGCTGTGCCCATAGAGTTTCTCACTATGGCTGTGCCTCGTTGTGTCTGAAGCAAGGAGGATACATAAAAATTCCTCCTTGGTCTGAAGGGGCAAGGTTCTGACTGGTGCTGCATAAGTCGCGGGTCGCTTTTCTTCGTCGCGACGATAGATTAGATGTTTTACCAGCCCTGCTCCAGGAGGGCACATGTACCTGGCAAATGGAGGCCTCAGGAGCTAGAGCACCTAAGATTATAATAAAGCAGGTGGCGCAGGAAGACCCAAGGGATAGCGGGTGGATAAAAGCTGGAAGCAGGGCGGTCCGTGGGTTGGGGCCGCTGGGCCGAAGCGTGCCAGGGGGTGTTCGCATAAAAAAATTGGCTGTCCGGATCAGGCCTTGGCAAGCTCCAACCCACGGACCTGTTAGCGCGGGTTCTAGCTTTGGTCCTCCGTTGCAGCTTTGATGTCCTGGAGGCGCCGCCAATTAGCCCCGAGAACGAACTACAGGGGCGCTGCGAGCGCCACTCGCGCCTGTCGTCTGCTACAGTTCGGGCGTTGTCTGGGCGCTTTCTGCGGCGTTTCCGTTTGTTCGCCCTCGTTCTCTCTGCTTGTATACTTATGGTGGTCGTTTCAAATATATTTTTACGACGTCTTTCTTTGCGAACATTTATTCAAAGAGCTCATTTAATTCTTATACAACAATGCAGCTCTCAAAGGCAGCGCTATAATAATGCCAGCCGAAGAAGCGCAAAAGAGCCCATTGCGGGTTTTATGCGAAGCATATTACTAGAGCTCAACCCAGCTCCTCAGGCGCGGCGGTGTCGTCTTCAATACCACGTGACACCGTGACGTCACGACAGAGGAGAAACGGGGCTCCAACTCGCGCCGTCGCTCGCGGCGTCGCCATCAAGGCTGACTACGTGACACCGTGACGTCACGACAGAGGAGAAACGGGGCTCCAACTCGCGCCGTCGCTCGCGGCGTCGCGGCGGTATATAAGCAGCTGCGCTTGCCTCTGCTAGACCAATTGCTAGACACTCACGAGGTGAGATGCCTCCTGGAGACAGAGCTGCTCGTTGGAATGAGAAGCGAAGGTTGCGGCGTGCTACAGAGACTGTTTCTAGGTGGCTTTGCTACGGCGCAGCGACTACGCGCCCCGCTTCGGACGCGGTGAGCGTCGAGCAACGCAGCGTTCGGCGCGACAACGAAATGTGCGCCTGAGCAAGCGCCGCACGCCTGAGCCGACGCCGACGACACCGGCTTTTCTGCGACACGAGCTCCTTAACGCTGTCGCGTTCAAATAGAGGCTAGTATGCTTCGCATCCTGGGCTTAACCTTAGCTAAGCCACAGCCATTTTTTCATGCGCGGATGGACAATCGCAAAAACATAGCATACAGGAATGCAGTTATGATACCATGCCTGCCGCGGTGCAACAAGTATGTCACAAACGCTGGCTATATATGACTTCTACAACAGTTACGTCGATTTATTCCGCTTAAACAGGTTGGCTCACGACTAGTAGTTCATGGTATAATATCGAATTTTTCATTTCTTCACAGAAACGCTCGGCAGTAACACGGGGACTTAACTAATACTGGAGTTTAGATTCTACAAGCACCACTTGCTTTTTTGACTGCTTGTCGACATTAGGCGGTTCTTCCCGTGTTTACTTTAAGCGGCGGAAATTTGATGAACTCTTACAGCTATTTACAGAATACAAATAGGAGTGTACCAATATGGATTTACTTTTACGCGATACATGTTCAACTCACTTGAGAAATTTACTGGTGCTTGTTGCTTAAGGAATATACATGACGAATCTGTTTGGCGAATTGACACAGGCTGCTTGGCCCAATTTTTTTTAGTGGAGTATGCCTGCTGGACCGCATGGCTGCAGCCAGAAAGAAGTCGAAGCGTCAATTTCATTAGTAGTATGGTACATAGTGAAGATATCGAAATTACCCCCCCCCCCCCCCCCCCCGTTGAAGGGTCAGAAATCAAGCTAGTATATGCAAGGCTTGTGGTGCTTTCTATATGAATGTTTGCGATAGGATTGGCGCAAACTTTATTTAGCCTGCAGTTGGGCAAGGTTCTCTTTTATGTACCGACGAAGCGAATAGTCATCCGTTTGTTTAATTAAAGAACGCTGGATCGAGACATGGTGAGACAGAAGGTGCTTGAATTTTCCTTTTCTAGGCAATCTAATACGCTGTAGTAGCTCCAGAATACTTTAGCCATTCCAGTTGGCGCTGTAAAAAAAAAAATGCTTTATGGTTTCAATTCGAAGTTTAGTGAACTGATGGGTTTCGCGAACATAGTGCCTCGCCATACCGACAGTCGATTGCTACCGTTACGTGATCAGGGCCCGGGTGTGCCATATTATCGATAAAGGCTACTGAGGGCCACTATGAAACATTTCATCACCTTCAATTGATTCGCTCTCCATCTTGAACACGAAACTTTTCTCTCAGGTGATTGCTACTGTGGTGTTTGTGAATTACCTATGTAAATACTCTACATGACGCGCCGTCGTATTAGCAGCCATGAGCAAATCGTTTTTTGGAGGCCTGTTTCAGAGGAGGATGAAAGTAGCAGCAAACTTTTTCATAAGAAATGCGCGCCTATTTTTTTACTCATTAATGAATGGCCATATTTGAATAGAACAACACACCAGAGTAATAAGAATCATGATGACAGCTTCGCTGGGCGGTACGTGTCTTTTCTAACATTGGATAACATGCTGACGCCAATTACCAAGATTTTTCTTCCATGTAAAATGCAATGTCTCTCATAGCTAAATACTAAGGGAATGTTAAATGTTTAGCGAGGCATCATACACAACTTCGCGTGTTGAATTTGCAGACATTCGTTTTACGCAAAATTTACGGATAGACACGGCGCATATGTGCATTGCAAACGCTACATAGCTTGCGATATCCAAGCCGCAAAGTTTCTCGACTCAGGTGCTTTTGAAGAAGAAACTGTGGTTAAGGCATGGCAGCTGAAAGAAGCTGACGTATCCTTCAATACGTACGGCTCGAGCCACCCATACCCCAAGCTTACACGAAGGGAACGAGCGCACGCGGCAGCCGAGCGAGCCGGAGCGAGCGGCATCCCGGCCGTGACGTCACTCGCAAGAGGGCGCCACTCGTAATTCTTGCCCCTAATAATGCGAAATAATGACACGTTGTTACAATTAGCAAAAAAAAGACGATTGAATAAATATAATTGCGTCCAGCCGCCAACTTGTGACGCTAAGTTCAGCTAGAATAGTCAGTCTAGTTCAGCACTACCGCGCCCCGCGACTTTTTTCCGGGCTCTACTCATTCATTCATTCATTTATTGATACTGTCAGCCCTCATCGGGCTATTACAGGAATCGAGAATAAAAACAACAAAAAGATACATAGAATGCGACCGAGCTACAAGCTTTGGCTCACAAAGCTTGTCTTAAAATCGAAAAGTATGAACTACAACATACAAGGGAAAGTAATAAAGAAACCATTCACAATTTGACACCGCATCGTCATAGACACAATAGGAGTCAGACATGTAAAAGTAAATGCATACATGTTGGGTAATTCACTATGTGTTATTACAAAAAAATTGTGCTTTTAAGACTTTCCAAAAAGGTAGTTAAGAACATCGAGGTTACAAGAGAGTAGGGTAACAAATTCCATTCTCTTATCGCCCTAGGAAAGAAACTGAACTTGAAACAATCATTGCGGGCGAGTGGAGGAGGAATGTACATACTATGACGATGCCTCGTTGACGCGTTCATAGGAAGCTCAAAATAATCATCTGGTTTAATGTCTATGATTGTGAATAACTTCGAAGAGGAATATTTTAATCTGTCGTATTCAGTTCTGAGCTCAAGTGGTGCTAGATCAGCTAACTGACATAACTCTGTTGGAGAATGGATGCGACGATATTTATTAAATATAAACCTGGCGGCTACCCTCTGTATTCGGTCAAGTTTAGAACAGTTAGTTATGGTGTGTGGGTCCCAAACTATTTTAGCATATTCAATAATTGGTCTAACTAGAGTTTTGTAAGCAAGACATTTAATTTCAGGGGTTGCCCGATTGAGGTTCCGCCTCAAAGACCATAGTGCTCTAAGCGATTTGATGCACACATTTTCTGTGTGTGTATTCCAGCGCAAATCTGATGTAAACGTTGAACCCAAGTATTTGTGTTTTTCAACGTTCTCGAGTTTGTTGTCATCAGTGTAGTACGAGTAACGAAGGGTACACTTTTTACGTGAAATAGACATAGACACTGTGTTTTGAGGGTTTATGACCATTTGCCAATCGTCGCACTATTTTTTAAATTTTTTGTAGATTTGAGTCAAGTTCTTCTTGGTCTTGTCTCGATTGAATTTTGTTGTAAATGACGCAGTCGTCCGCAAACAAGCGCAACGGTACAGTGATGTCATTAGGCATATCATTAATAAATACGAGAAATAAGAGTGGTCCTAGTACCGTGCCCTGAGGTACACCAGACTCTACAAGTGAGGGTACAGACTGGCAGTTTCCAATTTGAACATACTGTTCTCTGCAATGAAGGTAAGACGCGAACCGTTTCGTGATTGCGGTATCTTTAAATATGGCGTCTATTTTATGTAATAACTTAGGATGAGAAACTTTATCAAACGCCTTTGCAAAGTCTAGGTACACTATGTCGGCTTGGCCACGTGAATTAATGGTTTGGGAGCTAGAGGTCATGTACAATTTCTATAAGTTAAGTTGTCGTGGAGAGTTTTCCTCTGAACCCATGTTGACGGCTGTATAATGCCGTATGGTAATCCAGATATTTAATTAAATGTTTTGATACAATGTGCTCCAGTAATTTTGAACATGCGCTGGTAAGGGAAATCGGGCGGTAGTTGTTGACGTCTGCTGTTGCGCCGCCTTTGTGTATGGGTACGATTTTGGCACGTTTCCAAAGACTGGGAAAACAGCCGGTAGTAATAGATGAGCGAAATATAATGACAAGATATTTTGAAACCCACGCTGCATACCTGTATAAAAATTCGTTGGGTATTTGGCGATTTCTTTATATTAAGGTTGAGGAGCAAGTTAAAAATTCCTTCTTCACTAATTACTATATCCTCTGTTGGGACCCTATCTGAGATATCTACAAAGTGAGGAACCATACCGTTATCTCGCGTAAAAACAGACCAGAAAAAATAACTAAAGCTGTCAACCTGTTGATTGTCATTTTAACTCGCATCCACGTGTGGTCGCTTATCCTTAAGATTAATGTAGCGCCAAAATTTTCCGGGGTCTTCTGCAAGAAATTTTTTAAGTGTGATGCTATAAAACCTGTCCTTGCTCTCCCGAACAAGTTGTTTTAACTGTTTACTTAGTTGTCGAATGCGTTCCTTACATTGTGAGCCGGAGTTTTGCAAACGGGCTTTTCGTTTCCTTTTCAGTTTCCTTTTAATATGTATAATTTCCCTCGTCATCCAAGGAGTTTTCTTCCTGACAATTTTGCCGCGTTTGAGGACAAAACGTTCGAGTACTAGTCGTACAATGTTTGAAAAAGTGTTCCACAGCAGGTCTGTACTGGCTCCGGAACGATAATGCATTAAAAACTTGTCGAGGGACTGTTCTAAGAAGTCAAGTGCACCGACGTCATCAGCAGCTTGAAAGGCTAGGATGAACTTCTTTGAATGAGTACTCGATCGGCATGTCTGCAGTAACGGTTAAAGATAATAAAACCATATTATGGTCGGATAGATCCTCTGCAACTTCACAGCAGACAAGAGACGACATCAAACCTGGCGATACAAAAACCAAATCAAGAATTGAGTACGTACGTCGTTCCGCACACTCGTGTGTTAATCCGTTACAACCTGGGTTAGCTTGTAAGAAAACGCAAGCTCTAGTAGTTGTTCACAACTGGCGACTTCTACCGGTCCAGGGGATTGGGACAGCCAATCAATCCTTGGTAAGTTGAAGTCACCTAGGATCAGAATGTTATCACCTTGGTGCAGATTCGAATCCATAAAGTACCTGAGTTGAAACAACGCATCGAGGCAACCGGGGGGACGGTACACACCACCTATGAAAACTGTACGTCTGCCTAATTTAGGTTTAATCCATACAGCTTCAATAGCACTCTTAACTGGCAGAATCGTGAATGAAATGTTGCTTTTAATCATAATGGCAACGCCACCACCCCTTCTCCCTCGATCTACGGTCGCTGCTCCCACAGAAATATCTGGTACATCGCCGTAAGGCGCGAGAAAGGCATTGAGCCGCTACTACTGCCTGACGACGCTCGATTGACGAGCGCCGCAGGTGCGAGACAGTAGTCGCCAAATCGGGCGTCAGTGCCCCCCACTACGCAATGTCGGTACGCCTACAACACACGCCTTAGGAAACCTCTCGGTAGTGACTAGTAGCGTCCTCGATCACCTGCACCGGTGCGCACCGACCATCTAGCCCCGAGAACGTACTACAGGGGCGCTGCGAGCGCCGCTCGCGTGACGTCAGGGCAAGGACTCGCGCTTCTCGTCTGCTACAGTTCGGGCGCTGTCCGGGTGCTCTCTGCGGTGCTTTAGTTTGCTCGCCCTCGTTCACTCTGCCTGTATACTTATGGCGGTCGTCTCAAATATATTTTTACGACGTCTTCATTTGTGAAGACTTATTCAAAGAACTTATTTCTTAGATGACAATGCAGCTCTCGAAGGCAACGCTACAGTACTAGCCGAAGGAGCGCAGACCCGCCCATTGCAGGTTTTCCAACCGACAACCGCAAAAATATAGAAAATAAGAATCCAGTTATGGGGGACACCCTACCTGCCGCGGTGCAACAAGTATGTCACAGTAACTGGCTATATATGACTTCTACAACAGTTACAGTCCATCTTGAAACTTATTGTGCGCAACAAACAGGGACGAAGAATAGAAGAAACACAAGGACGAGCGCTTTCTAACAACTGGTTTTATTTTTGAAGAACCACCTGCTTATATACCCACAGATCTGCGCGATCTAGTCAAACAGAGCACACCTATAGCGCATATAATACACACAGATCTGCGCGATCAAGTCAAGAGAGCAGATTTACAGTGCATATACCATTTGTGATAAAAAAACAAAGACGTGGACCAAAGCCACCCGGTCAACATAAGAACAGCAAAGTGCATGAAAACATCCGCTTATGATAATATGCGTTAAAGATGTGATGATAGAAGTGAATTTTCTTTATCCAACAATGAAACCGAAGGATGGCTGGTGCATTTTTCTTTTTGTTTTTCAATCCAGTGTGCTTCTACAATTTCTCTCGCGGTTTGATTCCTGTTCCTATACAAAATGTTGGTGCTACTCAGACAAGGGGAGCAATCATGTTCTTGGCAATGCATTGCCAAATGCGTGCTAGGGCGACCTTTCAGACTGGACAAGTGTTCCCTTAACCTGGTGTTAATGCATCTCGCAGTCTGCCCTACGTACACATGACCACACGTCATAGGGATCTGATATACAACGTTCATCGCGCAATCTACAAACTGGTTCTTGCGCGGATGTTTGACACTACGTTCTTTCTTTGCATCATCCTTTCTTTCGAACTTATTTTTAACCTTAGAGCACACACTACCTATTTTGTTATTCGCTGAAAATACCACTTTCACTGCGTAACTACCAGCCACCTTCTTAAGTCTGTGTGAAAGGCCGTGCACATACGGAATCACTGAAATCTTGGAAGCTACATCCTTTTGCCTTTGATTCTTTTTGCATTGTCCTTTATCCTGTTTAAGTTTTTTCATTAGCCTTTCGCACGACGCCAACATCACAGCGAGCGGGTACCCAGCCTTTCTCAACCTATCAACTTGCTCAAAAAATGCACTCTTTACGGTGTGGTGACATGAATTCAACAACGCTGACCGGAAACACGAAATGACTATGCCATTCTTCACAAGCCTGGAATGGTTTGAGGCATAATTCATTAGCGGTTTTCCAGCTCGGGATGAAAATGACCAACATACATGTTCCGGTAGGAATTCTAACTTGACATCAAGAAATTGTAGCTTGTTATCCACTGGTACTTCAGAAGTGAACGTTAAACCCTTGCCCTGAAAATTGAAGGCTTCTACTACCCTATTCCTAAAGGCACCCTTGTCTACATGACAGCCTAAAATCAAGTAGTCATCGACATATCTGTATACCTTATTTACTACACCTTCTAAATCTTTGGCCAACTCTCTGTCTATGCTTCCCAAAAAAATGCTACTTAGGATGGGAGCTACCTTTGACCCGATGCACACACCCTTTGCCTCTATATTTGTTCCAACTAGGCCGACTCGCAGTCTTGCTTCAGTTACAGTCCGCTAAAACTGGTAATTTATGGTTTAATATCAAATTTTTGCGTTGCTTCACAGAAACGCTCGGCAGTAACACGAGGACTTAAATAATACTGCAGTTAGGTTCTACAAGCGCAACTTGCTTATTTGACTGCTTCTTAAAATTAGGTGGTTCTTCACGTGTTTATTTTAAACGGCGGTAATTTTAAGTAAAGCTAATGTAGGCTTACGTCTATTTACAGAATACAAATTGGAATGCACCAATATATATTCATTTTTCTGTGCTACACGTTCAACTCACTTGAGAAAATTACTGGTGCTTGTTGCTTGAGGAATATAGATGACGAATTTGTTTGGCGAACTGACACAGGCTACTCGGCCGAAATTTTTTAGTGAAATATGCCTGTTGGACCGCATGCTGCAGCCAGAAAGAAGTCGAAGCGTCAATCACTAGTAGTATGGGACATATTGAAGATATAATTCCCCTGTGGTCAAAAATCAAGTTAATATATATGTATGTCTTGTGGTGTTTTCTTTATGAATGTTTGCGATTGGATTGGAGCAAACATTATTTTTCCTGCAGTTGGGCGAGGTTCTATTTTATGTACCGACGAAGCGAATTTAGTTCTCCGTGTGCATAACGCTGGATCGAGACATGGTGAGATAGAAAGTGCTTGAATTTTCCTTTTCTAGGCAATCTAATCTGCGCTGTAGTAGCTGGAGAATATTTTAGCCATTCTAATTGGAGCTGTAAAAAATGTTTTATGGTTTCAATTCGAAATTGTAGTGAACTGATGGGTTTCACGAACAAAGCGTGCCTCGCCATACCGACAGTCGGTTGCTACCGTTGCGTGCTACCGGGTGTGCCATATTGTCGATAAAGGCTACTGAGGGCCATTATGAAACATTTCATCGCTTGCAATTGATTGGCTCTCGATCTTAACAACGAAACTTTTCTCTCAGGTGATTGCTACTACGGTATTTGTTAGCAGCCGTCGTGTTAACAGCCATGAGCGATTCGTTTTTTGGAGGCCTGTTGCAGAGAGGGGTGAAACTACCAGCAGACTTCTTCATAAAAAATGGGCGCCTAACTCTTTCTTTTACGCATTAATAAATGACCATATTTGGCTAGAACAACTCACCAGAGTAATAAGAATCATGATGACAGCTTTGCTGGGCAATGTCTTTCTAACACGGATAACATGCTGACGCCAATTACCAAGACATTTCTTTCATGTAAAATGCGATGTCACTCATAGCTAAATTCCAGCATCGTTCCCCGCTTCGCGTATTGAATTTGCAGACATGCTTTTTACGCAAATTTTATGCACAGGCACGGCGCATATATGCATTGTAAAACCAGTAGCCCCGTTCAACGCTACATAGCTTGCGATATCCAAGCCCCAAATTTTATTGACTCACGTGCTTTAGGAGAAAGAACTGTGGTTCACGCATGGCAGCAGAAAGAAGCTGGCATACCCTTCAATAAGTGTGGCTCGAGCCACCCATACCTCAAGCATACACGAAGGAAACGAGCGCGCGCGGCCGCCGAGAGAGACGGAGCGAGCGGCGTCCTGGCCGTGACGTCACACGCGAGAGGGCGCCACTCGCTAATTCTCGCTAGTGTTCCTGTATATGCTCCCGCAGGGAGCAGAGTTGCGCATAGGTCCGCCGTCGTGATCCAGCTCTGCAGCGAAGCACCTCCTCGCGCGCGCAGGAGCCAAATGCCGCGCGGTGTTCCACCTTTTTCTCTAGTGGTCGCAAGCTACAAGCGCCAATTGTTCGTTGGCGCTTAGCAAAGGGCACTTCTTAATACAGTCTACGCTCGAACGAGTCATTCGTGGAATCGGAGGGGCTGGGCTTCCAACCAACCGAAACTTTGTATGCACCTATGTAAACACGCATATACAACACACACATGAACGTACAAATAGGGGGTGGGACCACCTTCGATTCCCCAAAATAAAATACTCCCGTGGCTCGAATAGCTCCAAAGTTCGCTCGCAAACGCGCAGTACGTTGCCACAAAAGGCGGTGCAATGATTTTCAGCATGCATATGAAGTTGTCTTATCATTGTCAGAAAGCAAGAAATGTTTTAAAGAGTGTTTAAAACTTCACACACGTACGTGGACACTTAGCGCATTTGGGCTGCCGAAACCAGCCGATTAATGACCGTCACCAAGAGAGCTATCGTGCCTGCAGTTATGTCAGTGACCGTTAACAGAGCGTCATTTATCACTAACCATCGTTCATACAGCTGCACGTTTCGATACATGCGGTGCAGACACAGATTTAAGCGCATTTCAAATGTTCACATGCGCACATTTTAAGCAAAGCTTACTTTTACGATTCATTCATACCGCAGACTAATCAGCTATATAGTAGCAGCAAATCTGCAAGTAGAAAAATATTCAAGATGCAAGAGCTTCTAGATCAAATTTATTTCATACAAGGGAATGCATGAACGGCTGCTGGCGGCAGGCCAAGTGTGCTGGTTCTTGGAACCTTGGGGGCAGAATTCAAATAAAATGGAAAGGCAAGAAGCTATTAAGAGTAACAACAGGTTATTTTTATTGCACTAATCACATCAAGATGGCAAACTTGCAGAGTAATTATTCACACAGTGCAGACTGTAATCTGACTACACATTTTTGGCATCGTACTGGCACAATACAAGTGCCAGTACGATGTGTTTCGTATCACTTCACCAAGGTCCTTGACTTCACATCGTCGAATACCGTACCTGAAACCCGCAGCTGCTCCTCTCAACGCACGATCGACGGTCCGCTGATTGGAATGGCGATGGCACTGACGGAAACGACGAGTTCGCATAAGTCGGCGATGCGCCCGTAAAGTTGGCTTCGCAGCGGCGCGGATCATTTGACGTCATTTTTCGCGCTCGGCCAATAGCTGTGCGAGCGGCGCCGGAAAAGGTATGCGCAACTCTGCTCCCTGCGGGAGCATATACAGGAACACTAATTCTCGCCGCTATGTTTTCCGTTGCCCCATCTCGCACCGAGAAAATCGGCGGTGCGCCGGGGTGCAATCCCAGAAAGCACTGCGCGACGCGCGCGCACAGCCAATGCCTCCTTTTTACTAGATGCCAGCCGCGTTGTCCGTTAACTTGGTTCCTGGCCCTCTCCCTTTTCTCTCCTCCGCGAAATGGCAACGAGCGCCGCTTGTGGCGGACGTCTGCAACCTAGATCACGTGTTGCGGCCTTCGAGATAGCCGTGGCGTCTGTTGCTATCTCGGAGGCCCGCGATAACGCTCGCTATCAGACGCCCGCGCATATAAAGCGCCCGCGGAGCATTCAGCCGCCGCTGCCACATCCGCCGAAAGTTGAAAAGGCAACAAGCGCCGCCTCACGGAATTTATGCTGAACTAACTTCAACTAAGGGGAACGCCGCCGCAATGGGAAAGGAGCAACGCGGCTGGCATCTAGTAAAGAAGGCATTGGCACAGCCGACTGCAGAACCGCAGACGCTCTGGCCCGATAGCTTGCTGCGGTTGCAACGGAGTTGGCGGAGTTAGCTGGTGGAGATGTCGGCAATGAGAAAGGAAGCGCTAGTAGTTGCCGCAATCGATGAGCTTTTTTCAAGTTTGTCTGACAGCAAAGACGACGTACATGCTGATCGACCTCGTCCAAAAACAATGTGGTGAAGAGCGACCGAAAGTGGACAGGTTCGTTGAACGGGTAGTCAGGAACGGGTCGTCAGGATTAATTATAATATCCATTGGTGTTTGCTTGCAACCAGGTATGTCGGAGCGCGCCGTTTGACAAGGTTCGAGCGCTTGCTGCGGATGCTCAGCACCTGCAAACAATGTGCGCGCGCGCGTGTTCGCGCACGTTTTGCGCGCCAGGGGTAAAGTGGCGCTGCATGCAAGCACCCTGCACGGGGTTCAGTTTTGTCCTCGATGTTGACCCTCCGCAGTGCGCCCCCACCGCGGTGCAAAGCGCACCTTTTTGGTTTCGGGGCAATCCCGGGGCAAGGTGATCGAGGACGCTATGGGGCTCTTGCATTGCCCAGGGGGCGCTACGAAAAAGGTGCTAAAAAGCGCCCTCTGTCCTAAAATGGGTCGTACCAAGCTCGGTCGACTGCTTCGGAATGCACGTTCACAATATGGACCCGCCACTTTCGGTTGTGTTGTATCGCGGCCTGCAGCGAATATCCGGTGCCGAAGATTTTTTCAGGGGTGGCACGCTGCGTAAAGGCAAGAAATTATGCAGTGCCGAATACCTGTATGCCGTTCAAGAATTAAGCGGCGAAGTTTTAGCGCGGTGTCAATCGCAAGTGAAGCGAGTCGCGTACGAAGTGGAACTTCAGGTTAGGTTTGCACGCTGCTAGATTCAGGCGCACAAACGCGAGGAAATGCTTGATGTAAATGAATACACAGCAGCGATAAGCATACATCATGTGTACGGAACTGCTCGAGCACACGATCGTACGCGCCGCGAAGGCAGCGGTCTTTCGACATGCCGCCGCGGAACGGCGGGCCTCCTGCAATCTTTGTTGACTGAATGCCGCTAAACAAGTAGTTATGCCTGCGTTGTCGTAGCGGCCATCTGTCCCTTTTAGTAACTGGTAATAACTGATGCAATGCATATGAGCTCGCATGCGAATCGCGCTGCAGCGCGAGCTCGTGCGCTGCTCGCTTGACGTAGCTTTTAATGACAGCGCTCGAACATCGATCTGCTGTAATCAATACTACCTTGCTGCGCTGCCTCAACATGCTGACTTGAGGTCAAGTATGAGCACATTTAACTCTCTAACCTGTGCTGCTCGTAGTGGGGTAGTGAATTGTCACCGAATCAGCCCGGCCATTTGTGGTCATTTGCACACACCTGGCCACTTGACCACTTCGCATCGGTCGAATTGTTAATTGTCGCTGTGGCCGGGTCTCGAATCGTGAATTACCAGCCATGCCTGCTGCTATGTCGGTGTGCTGTCGGGACTAAAGGTGCAAAAGACCGAAATTTAGAACGCAGATAATCAAGCAAGCTTCAAGACAGGCGAAGCAGTCAGCATGGCGCGAAGTTTCGCTTACTCAGCGCGACGAACTGCAGCTATGCAGCGCGCCCGACGCTCCACTTCGTGAGGCCTTGAAGGAAAACGGTAGAATCAGCGTGGTCGGCATGGTCTGTGAGAAGTGATGAGCCTTTTCGCACTCGCAACAGGGCAGGAAAAAGTGCGGATCGACGCAAAACTCGGCCTAGAAACGTGCTTCGCCACAGCCAGGGTTCAATACGACCCAAGCTGGTACGACCCAGATGTCGTTTCCCGCGCCGCCACCAGGCGCCGCTAATGTACTTCAAACTCCAGCGCAAGACGCCCATAGGCCACGACCTACAGTAGTATGAAGAGGTCTGTGCCTAGGTCTGACTGTGCCTAGGCCACGACCCTTATACAGTAGGTTGTGGCCTAGGCAGAGTCATATCATTGCATATATTCAAGGAGCAAAAGCCCCCAGATTATCTCTCTCGCGCTCGCTCTTACTCGCGCTTGCGCACAAACGGCTGCCGATTCCTCAAATGAACATCTCGTGGACAACGACTGCAGCGCCAGAGTTCCCTGTTGTAGTCAATGCATACATTGTAGGAAACGCTATGGTTTCATACCCTACCAATCGGATTCAGCTTTCAGCTACTGATCGGAGTATCGGTGTTCCATTCATGATCGTTTGTTTTCTGCTGCTGATTTCTGCCACTTTCATGTCCATTTGAACTGTTGATACACCCCGACTCTACTTAGAGGTAACTATTTGCTTTGTTTGCTGGTGTCTAGGCTCCTGCAACTGCTTTCCTTCATGAGCTTAAGCCTGTGCTCACACACCAATCGCATAACATCAAATGAACTTGACGAAAAAGTCTCGTCATGTCTTATTGTCACAAGTATATATCATGAGTAGATTTTGCTGCAGTAGGTAAACAATGCGGTGCTTGATGGTTGCTGCATGTTTATGCTGTGTCCGCTGACAGCTGACGGCTCGTCAAAGCGAGATTCAATGAGCAGTTTCCGATTGAGAGCTTGTGTGTGTACCGACAATGCATATTGCTCGCAAGTACAAATCCTCGTTCTAAGGGAGGGCGGTTATGTAATTGACCATAGTTTGCTGCCGCTTATTTTGGCGCTGTTTTCTTTCTCGTTGATCTTCTAGTCATCCTTAAAATTCGCGCAGCATTTTAACGACATGTTATACGTGTTATATTTCAGCTCGGTACCTGGTGCTTATAACATTAAATTGTGGTGCGCAAGTTTGCAGGACCTTAACCTACAAGAGCTTTTTCCATTTTGTCGTGAGAATAACGCGATTGAACATGTTAATGCGCACGCGCACGGTAATGAGAGTCGTTTGTGCCCGTCTGTGTCCATGTGCGATAACGCAGATGTGGGCGTGTTGTCGTTGCCCTTTGTTTCCGTACACATACCTTTTTGCTGTCTCGTGTACCTGATAATGCGCCTCTTGGGACAGAAATCGTACTACGTGCCTTCTTGATGATCTTGCTTAAGTTTACACATATCGGGTGAGAAGATTGCTCTCGACATGCATCATACATAGCCTTCATTCTCGTGATATCATTGCTTAGACATCTCACTGTGCATCCGCCTAACTTGGTGTTTTTATTTCAGCATAGCTTGTGAGCAGTGTAGTGCATAAACGTAAGAATTGCGTGAGATTGGAGTTTTGTTTTTTGCGGTAGACAAACATAAGCATTGTTTGAGGTTTCATGCTGCATAGCATGGAAGAACACTCAGTTGTGCACTATTTAGAGTACACAGCTTGACTGATGCTCTGCTCTGCATGGATTCCAACGTGTGCATCAGATCTCCATAATTTTTCAGGCTTGCTTTATTTCTGAGTAGTAACTAATTTCTCGTCATATAAAATACCAGAGCATATGTCCTTATGAGTGGCACTCTTGCAGCATAACCACACATACATTTGTTGAAGACTGAAATTTCTCTAGCTATGCATGCTTTTGTGTGCATATGAACGTATTGCTACGTTTCAACACCACCAAGGGTGTCAACGTTTGCCACATATCAAACCACCAAACCCCCTAACCAGACGTCAGCACGGCGTGGACCACTAAATGTGCTCACCCCCCCATTACCTGGAAACCGGAGAAAAGGATGAACGAAAGGGAACCTATCAACGAATGGATAAGCGCAGTAAATTAGACAAGTCAAATCACCTAGCAGGCTGAGCAAAGAAGAAAGACAGCATGCAAACCGGCTGCACCAAGATTCCACGAAAGGCCCTCAGCCCACGCCTCACCTTGCAGGCTGAGCGAAGAAGAAAGACAGCGTGCAAATCGGCTGCTGCAGAATTCTGGATGCTGTAAGGCCCTCAGCCTGAATTTCACCTTGCAGACTGTGCAAAGAACGGGGTGGGCCACGACGAACCAACTACGTGCCGCCGGATGATTTCTTTTTGCCACAAATTCCAAACAGTTTCTTTGAGGCAGAGTTACTGCTGGTTATGGATAGCCTGGGCATGGTATCGCAATGGAACCGACGATGGTGATTTGCTGCTTGACAGTCTTCAGATTCCATAGTCGATTCACCTAGGGAAGACGACGGGATGAAAAGCAGATACTTTTCGAGAGTGTCAACAGAGGGTCCTGATGTGAACTGAGGCATTAACTTGCTGCTGCATGGAGTGGGCTTCTGCACTGGAGCCATGTAACAAAGCTAAATAAACCCTTTTTCCTTCATTTTCTACAACTTGACATCGTAGTTGATGGGCTTGGTGGATTCCATGCCCTGAATGCCACCCTGGCCGCAACAACTTGGCAGTGGTGAGATCAAGAAGGCAGTCCTCACGATCTGGGATCCACAAGCCTGTGTACGTGGCTCCGGGAGACATGAACTTCAAAGATCAAGGAAAACTATATACAGAAGGGCGACTTCTGCAGATCCGGGATCAGCAGACTTCCTCTTCATGGCTCAGGGAGGCACAAATGTTGCAGTAATGGCATGGAGTCTTGGATGACTCGAGGAATCTGGAAGGAAGAGATCAAGAAGGCAGTCCTTATGATTTGGGATCAGTGGACTTCTGTACGTGGCTCTAGGAGACACAAACTTTTAAGGTAGAAGAAAACTACACCGGAAGAGCATCTTCTGCAGATCCGGGATTGGCAGACCTCCAGGGAGACGCAACCATCACAGTAACGGCGTGGAGTCTAGTACGACTCGAGGAAACTGAACGAAAAGCAGCAGAAGGCACTTCCACCATCTAGGATGAACGGACCTGGGAACGTGGCTCCCGGAGACACAACCTTCGCAAGCTCAACATTGGGTGAGCGCTTGAGCGACTACGTTTTGCCGGATGATAAGGACAGGGTCCTATCGAGCAATTAGGTATATTTGATCACCACCGTGTGTGCGGTCAACACAGGCGAAGTTATGGTCAGCTCTTGAAAAGCATGAATTTTACAGGGTTAAAGAAAGAGGAGCTGCTGCTCTTGGCAGCAGAGCTCAGTGTGGGGATTAACCCTAGGTTAAAGAAGCCTTAAATTCATAGGGCAATTGAGGAAGTGTATTTCGATGAGGACGAGCTCACAGATGGCTGGAAAAGAAAGGTTGTAGTCTGACTGAGCGAGGCCGAGGCAGACAAGTACAGTTTAGTGAAGGCGGGTTTGCTCGCTAAATACAAGCTCTCCACAGAGGAATTTCACGAGGAACCGATTTGCTTGACCAAAATTCAGAAAGAGGAGCAGGCGCTGTGTTGCGACGTGGAACACGGTGCAGAGAAGGACGAAACGGCTAGCTCGAGAGACGTAGTTCAGCCGGAGGAGGAAATCCTTGCGATTTCCCCTTCAGAAATTCAGGAAGAGAGTCAGGTGCTGTGCTGAACTACGATGAAGAACTCAGTATGAAGAAAGAGTATGAAACATAGTAAAGGTGGAGGAGGAAATCTTTCTGATTTCCTTGACAGAAACTCAGATAGAGGATCAGGCACTGTGTTGGGACGCTGAACACCGCACAGAGAAGGACGATGAAGTAACTAGCTCGGGAGGCGTAGTTAAGCCCGAGGAGGAAATCCTTCTGATTTCCACGATAGAAATTGAAAAAACAGAAAATCGGGTGCTGTGTTACGATTCAGAACACGGTACAAAGAAGGACGAAGTAACCAGCTTGGGAGGCATAGTTAAGCCGAATGAGGAAATCCTTCTGATTTCTTCGACAGAAATCCAGAAAGTAGATCAGGTGCTAAATTACAATGAACAACTCAGTGCGAAGAATGAGGAGGAAACAGCTAGCTTGGGAGGCATAGTTAAGTCGGAGGACGACGAAATTTTTCTGATTTCCCTGACGGAAATTCAATAAGTTTGAGGTCAGGCTGAGGAGCCACGAATGAAAAGAAAAGAAAGGCACTCGGAACTGAGAACCAGAAACGGTGCCAAGAGAAAGAGGCGTCTCAAACTCGGACGCGTCAGAAAAGACAATGTGGCTGAATAAATCTAAAGCCATTAAACCTTGTGGGGAGCGCCGAGAAAGATTTAGAGAGATGCATTTGTCATTTTAAAAGTTTCGACTGAGTGCGTACGAGTCAACACACGAGGTGGAAAAGAAAGCGACGTTTGGCACGGAGGTGGACAAAAGCTGGGGGGGGGGGGCAATTGTGTTCCCCCTCGTTTGGCTCTTTTCGAGGTTTAGCCTTCCTGACTGGGGAGAATGTGGCAGTCAGGTGACTCGATATGGTCATAACCAAGCCATGCATTCCGAGGCCAATACCAAAAAGGCAGGGGGACAGTATGAAAGGTATCGGGGCTCTGCAGCGAGTGGAATGATATGTGTGCCTTTTGTAATCCCGGGTTGACTTGTTTGACAGGAACTTTCAGACAGCACCCGCCTCGATTGCGGTTTAAGGAGATGATTTTCCCATAAGTACATTTTGGGAACCTTGTTTTTACAATATGTTGTTTTGTTTAGTAGATAGGATTCTTTTTTTTTTGATAGGCTTACATCGCCAAGCCTAGGTTAGTTGTTCTAAACTCTTAGGGCACGCTTGAGTAGCAGTTAACTTTTCATAAGTGTTCATGAGATTTATTTTTTTTTTTGCCAGAAAGATGTGTTGTTTAGCGGAGCCACTTTAATCACACAATTTAGAAAGTTTTGGTACTGAGTCTTTGAGATGTGTCATGGTCGGACACAAAGAAGCCAAGCATTGGAGCGTATATCACATGTGTATTCATAAGACAGCAGCATTTGAGAATTGATTACAGCATGCATGGTAGAAATTAGAATTAAGCTTGAATCTTCGTGAAATGCCAAGTGCGTAAGTTACGCGACATGGTTTCGATTTGCATTAGTGCAGGTCCTTTGTGGACAAGAGAAAGAAGTGTTAGTGTGTGAGTCGCATAAAAGTTGAAGCTTGGTGGAGCTTATTTGGAAAATATAGATTGTTCAAGAGGGAAGGTTTGTCTTCACGGCCTGTACTTGTTCTGCCAGACTTCTGCAGAGAATGCATTCTCTGGTGTGACGCCTATAGCCGTGGTCAGGGTGTCGACCTTGCCCAAATTAAGGAAAGCGGTAAAGCATACCCTGTGTGGTAACTTAGTCAAAAACTGACACCGCAAGAAGAGGCGTTAGCTCCTCGGAGAAAGAATGTAGTTGCATGGAATGGGCAATTCAAAAGCTAGGATACAATATTCAAGGCGCTAAATTCTCGGTCAAGATCCGCCATGACCCTCTTGCATGGCTGAAGCAAAGGTCGGAAAGAAACGGGAGACGAATGAGATGGTTGCATTGGCCGGAATAAGAATGCAGATGAACTGGGCCGAGGCCACGAGGTCAGAGTTAAAAAAATTTTTTTTTAAAACCTGTGTTGTATGTATCGCTAGTGATGTTACTAAGTAAGGAACCTATTTCTCTCTTGTAGAGAGCTGACCACGACTAGAAAGGAGGAAGACAGAGAGACGGGTAAAACATTGTAAGAGATACGAGGATCATAGCATCCGGTAGGCATGTCACCGTGGCACGCTGACGAGTGGGCGTGCCTGTGCATTCCCAGGGAGGTGGACACAACAAAGTGAAGGCTGGGTCCTCGGGTTGTCCTGTGACATCAGCCATCACAACTAGAATGATCCCCAAGGCTGCAACCAAGCATCAACGCTTCGGGCAACCTGACATCTGGTCACCCTCACGTCGGATCTTTTGGCGGCGGAGGTTTTTGTTACGTCTCAACACCACCAAGGGCGTTAATTGAAGGTTTGCCATGTGTAAAACCACCGCACCTCCTAACCAGACGTCAGCGCGGCGCGGACGACTAAAAGCCCCCACCACCCATTACCTGGAAAGCGGAGAAAAGGATTAACGAGAGGGAACCTGTCAACGAATGGATAAGCGCAGTTAGGTAGTCGAGTCAAATCACCTGGCAGGCTGAGCAAAAAAGAAAGACAGCGTGCAAACCGGCTGCTGCAGGATTCCACAAAACGCCCTCTGCCTGACTTTCACCTTGCAGACTGTGCAAGGAACGGGATGGGCCACGATGAACCAACCAGATGTTGCCAGATTTCTTTTTGCCACAAATACCAAACAGTTTCTTCAAGGTGGAGATACTGCGGGTTATGGATAGCTTGGGCTTGGTATCGCAATAGAGTGGATGATGATGATTTGCTGCTGGGCAGTCTTCAGATTCCCTCGTTGACTTGCCTAGGAAAGACAATGGTATGAAAAGTAGATACTTTTCGAGAGTGTAGACAGAGGGTCCTGATGTGAAGTGAGATGTTAACTTGCTCCTGCATGGAGTGGGATTCCGCACTGGAGCAGTGTAACTAAGCTAAATAAATCATTTTTCCTTCATTTTCTACAGCTTGACGTCATAATCGATGGGCTTGGTGAATTTCATGGCCTAGCCATGGCCAAGTCACCCTAGCCGCGACAGTGTCTAATGCTATTCTATGTCAATGCTTCTATAGTGGTAGAGCTTGAATATCTGAAGGTTTACGTGCTGTGGGGGAGCAGCCAGGGAAATACAACCCTCCATTGGAACTGCTGCCCTTTCCCCCTGTGGGGACTGCGGAGGAAAGAGGTGCCAGTTGCCTTTCATGTTCGCACTAGACAGTACACACATGACAAGTTGATTTATATGTATAGCCACTTATACTACTGCTGCAAATGAGCTGGCTAACGGATGGCTGGTATGCAGTGAAACAAGCAATGCTACCTAAGTATCCTCACTGAAACAAATATATGCCTCCAAGCGCATCACACCTTAGTAAATATCATAGTAAATATCAAAGAGTAATCATTATGTAACAATAGCAAAGAATGCCAGCCAGAGTCATCTCCTCTCTTCAAGTTTGCACCAGTGGCAGAAATTCGTAGTCCAGGACCGCTATGGGTTTGCTGCCTGTCGGTACCACCTCACCAGTTTTTGCTGGTCACACTGGTCAAAACTGAGCAGCATGGCTTCCCACTGTTCAATGGCAGGATTGTGGGGATGTTAGGTGTATGACAACATGCCTATATGAAGTGGTATAGGGGTGCATGCTCGGTGCAATGGGGACATTTGTTCTAGTAGAGGGAAGGTGTTCCCCTGAAGTTGCCACCAGGCAGCAGCTTCGTGCCTATTGAGGGAATTGAAGGGGGATTTTGCTGGGAGGGAGACATGACAGAGTTGAAAAAGTGTGTTGTGCAGGGGCTTATAGAATGCTCCTTGCGCTCATGGTCGTCTCAGTGTGGTGTCTGGTGGATTGCTTCAACTATAGCGAAAGCGTGAGTGATTTGGTTGCTGTGAAGGTACTCTGAACCGGGAGTCCAGTCTAATTCGATCTCCGTGAAAAGTTAAAAAGCACGGCGGAGTATAGGGTGGGCAGTGGCATTGGAAGTTGCGGCAGGCAGCATGCGAATTCGAGAAAATAATGGTGTAGTCATTGTTTGGGCGCAACAATGGCTAAGGTGATGGTGGCTTCCTTAGCCATGTTGGTGGTGTGAGCAACTGAGTCCAACATTATCTTCCAGAGGCTGGAGCTGATCATACTCACTGTCCCTGTGCAGTGGTGGATGTGGCTGTTGGTGTGCATGCACAGACTGCTAGGTAGGTAACCAGGCACGAGCTCGGCGGTGGCCGGTATAAAATTCTGAGTGCACATTCCACGGCACAGGAGTGGCATTGAGGCACTCTCTAATATGCGACAATATGTTATAGGTGAAGGCATGTTCCAAATTGGTGACAGCATAGGCCAGTCGAAGGAGGACTTTGCGACCTGGAGACGTAAGAATGAGGCGCTTGTGCTAAGTGGTCATGTAGGCCTCAGTGATATCTCGTACAGTGTTGTGCACTCCAGACGAAGAGTACTTAGCAGAAGGAAGAGAATGTGTTGAATTTCATGGAGATCGGGAGTAGCATATGCCACTCAGCTGATGATGGGGAGCTTTATAGAAGAATTCAGTGAAGTGACATTGTGTAATAGATAACTTACATGCACAATACAATAAAATAGGAGAAAAAGCACCATGCTCAAGTTGCCAATAGGGCACGCCAGATTTGGCACCACAGAATGGCAGCCTTGCACATCCCTGCAGGAGTGCCCAGCTGTAGAGGGAAGGACGGTCTTGTAGTCGACCTTTGCTGTCCACTTTGTATGCGTGTAGCATGTTGGGGCTTCACTGCTGGACACATCCATTCCTCTGTGATAGTAGAACAAAGAGCAGAATGCTTTAACAAAAGGAGCCAAGAGACTTGTCACTGGCCATCCTAATTTCTTTATAATTCTTGCACATTGTTGGTCTCATTTTTTTATAGTTCAGGCTTATTGTTGGTTTAGTTGCAGAATGATGTATTCTCTGGTTATGCAGGTCACGCAAGATGTTATGTTTTGCTTGGCTTGAGTTGGAGCTGACTGGTCTGATGGCAAAGACTGCAGTGTAGCCCAAGTTTTCTGCTCATATTTAAAATGATAATTGCACCTACCTGAATTTGTCTCCCTGAAAGGAGCACAAAGAGTGACAGTAATAATTTAAGCACATTATAATTTTGTATTCTTTGAAAGCACTGTAATCATTTGCTGAAAGCAAATTGATTACTAGTGTAGAAAATTAAAACCGAACTTGTTTCGTTAAAAAATTTGTATTGGAACCACAGTGCTAGTACGTCAGTGTGATGTTGCAGATTTTTAAGCATTTTCTCATATTTCGGCAGTTTTTGTGCAGCAGCAATTGTAAATATGTGGCAGGTTTTTATTCACAACATAGTATGATGTCATAGGTTAACTAATATAAACTCAAGGGTGTGCCATTTTTTTTACTCACCAGGCTTGCACATATTCTGTATTCCAAAAGTTTAATCTGGCCTAACATTCCTCTTTAGTGCCTGCAAACTTTGCTAGAATAGTAAGGGCATTATTTGCAACCTTCTTCAGTAGGTCTTCTTAGATGGCATTATTCGGACACACCTAGAAGACCTTTTCCTGTGAGCTAGACACTGTTCACTTTGTCAGTGATGTTGCACATAGTTGATGGCATCTTATTGGTTTCCTTTCTTCCTTCACTCCGTACGCTGCGCTATTGGACTGACATGGTGTGTTTTCATGCAGCAAGCAAAACTGGAACAATTTTTTTATTACACAGCACAGTAAGTTTCTTTGTCGCAGCATCCTGCCCCAAGGTCCTTGTAAAGCTTGTGTAATGGCTGTGTTGAGCATTGGGCGCACGAACTTGTTATAAGCGTATGTGATGGACAACTGTCTCACTTGTGTCTTTCTTTGTTTTTGTGCGCACTGCCCTGCTTATGATTTCACTGAACATGTCTGTGCCTTTGATGTGACTGTAATTACTCATAAAATATGGTGGTATTTTCATTTCATCTCCTGAATGTGTGTGACGGGATTGTAGCTGGCTTGGTGTTTCAGAGAGTGGAAATGGCCTGAGTGCTGTACGGCAACACAACGTGACTAAGATGACCAATGACTTGCTGGGTAGCGGCATGCCCAGTACTTCCAACCTTTTCAACATCACTTCATCATCACCCACTCCAGCTGTTGTCGAGCCTGAATACTTCTGCAAATGGGTCCTGTACCACGAAATCCCTGGCTCTCGGTGAGTGAGTGGTTCATGTATTGGAGGTTTCCCAACAGGCACCCTTGCCCTTATGGAACACATTTCCCTTGTGAACATTGCAAAAGGTTGGGAAAATGTGCAAGTGGGTGTTTGATACTCAACTCACGATTAATTCCTCATATTTGTGCATGATGATGCCTTCCAAGGTAATTTGAAATCCTGATATGGAGCATGCAATGTTAGCTTTAAATTCTAGCATCTGAAGCAGTTGGTATTTCATGTTAATATTTTACGATGATTTCATGTTGACAGGCAGGGACGATGTCCATTCTGTGATAAGGTGGATAGGATTGTGCACCTAGATCGAAATTGGACGCATTGTTGGCATACTCTGTGAAAGTAGCAACTGGCATCAAGTTATTTGTTTCTGCATTGAGTGCTCTTCAGCACTGCTGCTGAAATGTACTTCCCATGGGGCAGACTTGTTTTTCAGCTCTCATAGCAGCAGGAATGCTGTCAACAACATGATTGTGAAGAGCCGAGCTCTGCCAAAAGTGTAAGTTATAAATCGTTATTGGGTGAACTTGTGCTGTGAAAGACGAGCTGTGCTCATTCATATCCCCAGTGGTGCAGTAACGAGAGGGTCCGGGGGTCCCTGGGTCCCAGGTTCCAGAAAGGGGGGCGTCATCTATGTCTGCAGACCTCCGTCCCACCCCCCCGCCGCTTTGACTGGGCATAAATAGTAAACAGTGCTCCACTAACCTGCAGCCCATGCTCATGACACCTGCTCCACTTCGCCCCATCCCTTCTCCATTAGTGGCATGTGTTGATCAATGCACTGGAGTTGCCGAAGCACTATCCACTCCCTGCAGGGTGCTTGTGAGAAGCTCAGGAAGCTGCGCTGAAAGCAAGTGTATCTCAAGTAAGAACACATGCCTCCATTGTCTCCATCATTACGTACAGCGCACATAGATGTACCAACTCGCCCAGCTAGTTACCATACTACAGTCCATCGTCCCCAATTAGAAGCATGGTTTACATGGATGCGATAGATAGATAGATAGATGGACGGACGGACGGACGAACAAACAAACAAGCCAGCGGGGGCAGCGGGCGGGCGGGCGGGCGGGCGGACGGACGGTACTTTTATTCGTATCAATTCTCGTATACACCAAAATCAGGCCTACCAAAGCCTCACCAAGGGCTTGAGTGGCAGCGCCTGGCAGACAGCGAACATTAGCAAAACAAAGGAGAATAGAGATGTTGCAAAGAACTCGACATAAGTGGCATGTTGCAATCCTAGCACTTTGTAACCATGTAAACGGTGGTAATGCGCTAGCAAGGTGAATAGCATTGATGTGCCACCGCACTAGTGAGTCGGCTCATGCGATGCTTGCAAACGCTGTCATGTGACATTAAGAAAGAGATGAATTTCTGACAGCTGCGGGCACTATGGTTCTGGCTTGTTTCGGACGAAGGAGAATGCACCATATGTAAGCGTATAGAATAGTAGAAATACTACATGCCAGTGTCGTATTCACGTAAACCCACGTGGGAGAGGAAGGCGTTAAAAATAATTTGTGTGTTCTAACCACCCGTCCGCTAATTCTTTCTGAATTGCAGCTAGTACGCATGGGCTAGGGCAGCGCCTCCTTGTTCTAGGTTGGTAGCTTTGGCAAGGAGCAGCGTTCTAAGCATAGACACTCCCGCCTCCTTATTATTATTTTTTTGGCTATTGCTGTTTGTGTGCAGCGCTGTTCCGTTTAACAATCTTTCTTGAGAGCGTGCTTACCACTGCTTTTCGAGACAGGAGCAATAATGTGAGCCCGCACTTTGTGTTCTGTTGAAATAACTGTATTAGCATACATGTTCCTTCACCACTTCACGCCTAGGCCAAGCTGTGTACCTTAACATTAATCAGGATGCTAGCAATATTTCATGCCAATCATTGATTCTGGAACCGTAGCAAAAACACTGTTTCCAAGTGCCATAGTGGCAAAGGGACAAGCAACTTTGAGATGACCACGCTATAAATGAAGCCTCAAACTCCCCCCCCCCCCCCCTTCTTCCTCCTTCCCGCACCCCACTGGTAAAAACATGTTCTTATTTGTCGACACACTCAGAGAGATGAACACAGCTGTAGGCTGGCCGGGTCCTGAAAAAGTGAGAACTGTTCAAAGTGGGTAAATTTATTTGTGCTACGCCTTCATATTTATTGCATTAGATGTTGTAGTATTACCTATATTATAGCAGTGATATTAAACTTTTGTTGTTTGGCATTGCTACCAACATAAGCCGTTCTTCGAAGAGCAACTCTTGGTCACTGTGTGTGGTGGAGATGCGCTCCCCTGCGGGTCAGTGGCGTAGCCAGAAATTTCGTTTGGGGGGACGGGGGCTCAAGTTGCAACTCGGCCTCCTCCTTAAGAGGAAGCTTTAGCTCGGGTGCTGCGATCTAAATACATGTAGAAGAGGAATTAATTTTTCTCGGCAACCGCTGCACCAAATTTGAAGAGCTTTGTTGCATTTAAAAGAAAAACTTCAATTCTATTGACTGCTAGTTTCAAATTTTTCATTTACGTTGTCAATTCTTTATTAAAAATTGGCCAAAATCGCATATTTTCAGAAAACGAAAACATCAAGTTTAAACCTCTGTAACTCAACAATGAAAAATAATATAATTCTGTGAGTTTCATCTAATAGTACATCTACAGCAGACAAAATTGATATATTACACATGAATTTCAAAAAAATTTGTATTATGGAAATACAGCTTTTGCAGTACCCTTGTACACAACATAACCAATTGAGGTAAAGTACAAATTGACATACCAAATTTGTCCGCTTTGCTGTTTACAGAACCACAATATCTGTTCTTGATTCAAAGCTATTAGATTGTAAACGTTGTACTTCTATTTTTTTTTCAAACTTTCAAATTTTTCAAAATATTTTAAACGAAATTCAGGCCCTAAATCAAAATTCCGCTTCCAACAGACACTAGAATTTACCTTTCTCTCTTAAATGCAACAAATTCAAAGCGATCCAGGGGTTATCTGAGAAAAGTGTTTCTGCGTTTTGCATGTATTTGAATAGGCCACGTTGGAGTTGGGCCCGAGCTAAAGCTTCCCCTTAAACAATTTGTTGAGGGATTAAATACATGAATAATAATTGCATTGCCATTGCCAAAGATGCTGCAAACGAATTCTTTAACGCTACGCACTGTCAAAACAAGCAAGATATGTATTATTTCATAAAAGAATATACTCGTATGAGCCAAAAGATTTGCTCGAAATAACTGATATCAATGCTTCCATGTTTTTTTGTATATTTAATAAGTAAAGAATACATCACGCGAACTTTAGAACTATAACAGTTCAAAACTAGCAAAGCAGTGCATACCCAGGGTGTCTACCAACCGGCAAAACCGGGAATTCTCAGAAAATTTGAATAGTCTGGAAATACTCAGGGAAAACTCAGGGAATTTTTGCTTCTATCAGGGAAAATTAGCTGTAACATTATTGAAAGGGAACGAAAGTCGTGCTAATGCTGGCTTAAGTAACGGGAATTGCAACGAATCATCATTGATGCCGTGTCAGTGGCATGAGGTATTGCCAGAGTAGTTAACGACCGATATTCCGGATGCCCTATTTTTCGGAAATGCCCGATAATTCGCACGGCTTTGTGGTATCATCATGTACTCCATATAGTCAATGTATGTTGCCCTGACTGCAGGTCTGAAATGGCATTAATCAGAGCCACCACCACGTTAGCTGTTAAGCTTCTTGCCGTGTGGTACCGTGTTTTTCATTGAAAGAAATCGCTGCTGTCAGCAATGGCACTGACTTCGCCTTTGTAATCCTCGCGATTAGCTTCGTAGCTCGCAGAGCACAGCGCGTTGCATAATGCCTGTCCCCAAAAGTTAGCTTCGCCTCAGTACAGCAGCGTTACGCGGTGAAGCATAACAAGCGTAGGAAGGGGCAATTGTCACGGGACACGGTATGTATTCCTTAATTATGCATGTGTGCACACCCGTCTCCTGTCACAGTACGAGCACCGATATGCCTAATAAGTGTACTGGCAGGCATTAGGAGCTTTTTCCGACATGCCTGTGGCAATTTCAGCCCTTAAAGGCAGTTGAAGACATGCATTAATTTTTTTCGGACTGCCTGAATTTTCTGATGTTTTTGGGGCCCCTAGGGAGTCCGAAAAATCGGATGTTGACTGTACAACTGACAAGAGGATCCTACAAATGATCCATGGGGTGAATGCGTGGCAGAAGGAGAATGAGGACAGAAAGGACCGACGCACTGAGGAATTAACGGGAAAGGAAGCATGCCGCCGCATCTTTGAAGGAGCTTGAGCTCAAAAAACAAAGCGTTGGCTGACGCCGAGATGCAGGTGTTCCTCATCCAAACCAAAATAAACTCTTTAAAGCAGTGAAACCCAACACTGAGATGTTGTGTACGGGCCGAGAGTATGTCAGGACAGTTGAGGTTGACTTCCCAACTGCTGAGAGAGAATCATATTTGTGACAAAGTTCAGGCCTCATACCGATGAGCTCACTATCGGTTGATAGGTGTAGCTCGTATTCAAAAATATTGCCTTATGTATGCATCTCCTTTTCATTTGTATTTGAGAATGTTCTACTCAATTTGGAATGGGTTTTACCATTCTTTTTGCTGTGCATTTTACTAACACATTCGTTCTGTTTTCTTTTTAAATGAAATAGATATTACTCCTTACTATTCAAACTGGATTAAATAATTTTTTTTGTTTTGTTTCAACATGCTTACTAGAGAGTGACAGCATTGAACAACATGGTGTCACTCTGTCTTGACATAGAACAAAGTTCTTACTCAGTCAGGGAATTTTGCAAACGTGCTCAGGGAAAACCTGGAAAACTTAGGGAATTCCAAAATTTCTACTTTGTAGACACGCTGACCGTTGATATGAAAAATGTAAAGGGCATGAAATGAACAACTTGAGGACAAATGTGTTAATGTCATTCTTTGTCATATATCTTTGTCATTCAAGAACCGTGTTTACATTTTTGTACATATGCAACGGCCAGTGAAATATCTTAATGATGCTGTCCAATGCATGTTCCAATGTATTACGCAGTAGCAGCTGTCACTGGTCGTGTATCGTAATTGCATCGCAATTATAGTCGCAACAGAGAGTACGTATAAAAAGCAGGAGTTCTGCAAAATGTACGAGGGCGAGTCAAATGAAAGTGAGCCAATGCGAATATATTGCAAATGGTGTACTTTATTTAAAAGTAGTCTCTATGAGCATTTTGATGTTTGTCCCATTCACTAACGAGTCGCGTGATTCCCATCTTATAAAACTCCTTGAGTTGCTGCTTCAGTAGCAACTCAAGTCTATAGCTGACTGTTTCACGTCCTAGACGAATCTGGTTCCCTTGAGCTGTTTTTTCGGTTGCCCCAAAATGTGGCAGTCGCAAGGTGACAGGTCTGAGCTGCATGGTGAATGTTACAGCGTTTCCCACTTGAACTTTTCCAGTTTTGTATTAACGGTGTTAGGCTGCTGAGCACGAGGTCGCGGGATCGAATCCCGGCCACGGCGGCCGCATTTCGATGGGGGCGAAATGCGAAAACACCCGTGTATTTAGATTTAGGTGCACGTTAAAGAACCCCAGGTGGTCAAAATTTCCGGAGTCCCCCACTACGGCGTGCCTCATAATCAGAAAGTGGTTTTGGCACGTAAAACCCCATAAAAAAAAAAAAAAAAGTTTTGTATTAACCACATCGGCGAGGTGGGGATGGAGGTGGGGATGGGCATTGTCGTGGAGCGAGATGACCCCATTCCTCAATTTTCCACGTCGTTTGTTCTTGATTGCGACACGCAGCCATTCCGGCGTTTCACCATATCAGAAACAATTGATGGTCTCTCAAGATTTAGCAAGTTTTATCAGTAATGGCCCCTGATGACCAAAAAAACAAGTCAACAACTTTCCGGTGGAAATGACGGCCTTTGCTTTCTTTGGGCGTGGTGAATTCGAATGCTTTCACTGTAAGCTTTGCCGTCGCGTGTCAGGCTCGTAGTAGTGGCACCATGGTTCGTCCGCGATCGCAATTGCAGAAAAGAAGTCGGCACCCTCATTGTGTGTGGGGATGCGCGACTCTCGTGCGTCCCCTGATATGTTTTTTCCGCATGGCGCGTCTCCTGTAATCCGGCTCCGCGGCGTGGCCTGGCGCCCGTGATTGTCAGAGTGGTTGAGGCGCAGTGCAAGAGAGGGCGCGAGTGTTGTGCTGCTAACGCCGCCGACAGGGTGCCTACAGACAGGGTGCTGGATCTTTCTCAGCGGATCGGCGAACAGCGTGGACGTCCCGCGCGCGCGCCGACCCATGCTTCTGCGAGACCGCCTCGCGTGGCTGCCTTGGAACGTGCCACCGTTCGCGTGACCGTACGCCCGAATGACCAGGCGTTGGGATCCAGCATGGGGCGAACATATTCGCTCGTTACCCGGTCGCGGTGTGTCGAACTTCTAGATTTGTCGCGCGCCCACCGGCGTGTTTTGTGGATAGCAACTCGGCTAGCAGGCATTGATTTATGAAAGGTGCAATAAATGCCCTTGTGATTGTTTGCACTACTGTGTTGTCGTTCCTTTGTCCCAAGAGCATGGAGAACCCCACATGTGATACCGTATCAAATAAGGCAGTGCTGAACTTCTCCGTCTTATGGCGGTGGTTCAAAATCTAGGGCATTCATTGCGCATACAAGAGCTGATAACCAAGATTTTCATGAATTATGGCGTGAACAGAACCGTGATTGATGTTCACACGCTCTGCAAATTTATCAATGCTTATCCTTCGTTCTTGTCTGATCAGCTCATCAATCTTTCCAGTTTTTTTAGGGGTGACTGCACGATGGTTTTGGCCCCATCTTGGATCGTCTTTGCAACTTTCACATCCTTCTTTGAACCGTTTGCTCCAACACTTCACAGTGAACAATGAAATGCAATGTTCAACGTACACGGCAGCCATAGAGCGACTAATTTCTTTTTGGGAAATACCTTCAGCTGTCAAAAACTGCACGGCAACACGCTATTCAACTTTTGCAGTGTCATTTATGTCACGCAGCCATGCTCAACCCAGCGTATGAGAGCATTAAAGAGCCTTTATCCTCACACCTGCATGTCACTTTTGTAAATGAGAGATGCCTCTCTGCTTCGCGCATGCCTCGCAGATAATGAACCGAACCATTATTGCACAGGTTGGGTAGGCTAACTTTCATTTGGTTCGCCCTCGTGCATTAGAAATGCGAAGATACAATGGGATATACAAATGCGAAGATACAGCTTGATAAAGGGCAAAAAAGTGTCAGTACAAAGAAAGTTCAATGCACGTATACACAAAACCTCGCAACAGGGTATTTTCAGTACAAAGTTCAACGCACGTATACACAAAACGTCGCAACAGGGTATTTAGATATACATATAAGTCTCCAATAAATCTACGTATCTAAGAAAAAGTCACTGTATATATATCATCAAACAAGGCAAATAAACATGTTGCTCAACCACAGATTCACAGAATCCTTGATCCCGCTCCCATTCCGTCCACTCCCCCTGATGTATTGCGCGCGACGCACTTGCTCCCCGGTTTTCTCCTTTGTGCACACAAAACTGAGTCACCATCGTCGGCTCACCGATTCAACCCCCCTCCCCACTCCCTTACGCTTTCACTCGTACATACAGCATGCGGCATTCGGTCACGATGTTATCGCCCTTGGATGTTATATGAAACACGAGGAGGACGGCAGGAATGCGCCTGGCGTGTCTAAATAATTGGTATCGGAATAATGCAAGAGTATCCGACAACTGAAGCGTCCCGTGGCCCATTACCTTCCACAAAAGAAGTAACAAAATTGAACTTTAACCATGCGACAATCCGCTTCACCGCAACAATGTATTTTTTTCCTCTTGTGGGGCGGGGGCACCGAAATGAAGAAACGCAAAGGAAAGTATGTTGGCTGCAATCGAATGGCTACTTTGGGCACCTAATGTGGCTGCCGAAGGAATATCGAAGAAAATGTGCGACGCTTGGTCTACCGAAAACAATACGCATACTGCTCGGTATCCTACACCGGCGTGACAAGACTTAACGAAGAGGCTGCGCTCAAGCGAACGCGGTGCAATCCGTCGAGTCCCCGCAGTGATGGTGGCGACCGACCATTGTTTCTTTTTCTCGTCTGCTATCCACTAAGTGTCTAAAACCCTGCCAGGTGAAAATCCACTTGGCCATAACAAACCGAATGCGCACCGAAGTGCGCCGCACAGTGGTCGGGGCAACACGAGAAAAACGTATGCGCTCTGGCTGGCTCTGGCAGCTCGTGAGTAGGGTAACGAGAACAAAAAAATTGATTAGGCCTATGTGTCCGCGCGAATAAAAGTCATAGCAGAAAAAATAAATAAGAACCTAGTTACCTTGGCTGGCTTTAGTGCCTTGACATGGTTCCTTTGGCGTAGGTGAAAAAAAAATGTAGGTATCTTTTTATGTGACATGACGGCGCAAATGATCCACCACAACGCTTCGTCTCATCGGACCTCGCTGCGTGCTTTGTCAACTTGTCTGATAGTGTGTTGATTTCGCTTGTCTCGTTGTACGTTCCGATGTAAGACTTTAGAAAAGTCAGTGCCCCTTTGTCGTCAAATGTTTATAACAGCATTAAATCCACAAAGTTCCGCAATTGAAAATCTAAAGCACAACTTTGGAAATGTCAATGCACCTTTCACTTCAAAAGTTTAGTAAATTTATACCCATAAAGATTTGGAATTGACATACATGCGCTCCGTAGATTCCGCAGCCTCGGCGAGGTGCCGCGGCGAGCCCGTTCGCCATCAAAACGCCCTTGAAACTTTGTGCTCAGATGGGGCTGATTGCGTTACGTGACTCCCGGTACATTGGCATGGCCGCAAAATCCAGCCCGACTTCGCAATGTTCGCGGTGAAATGTCTTTTCGAGTGTGAAAAAGACATTCTATACAAAATCTAGAATGATTTCCGGCGCAGGGGGTTGCTTTGGTCAGCGGTGCATGGACAGCACTAAAAAATTTCAGGGGGGGGGGTCTGAAGCCCCATAAGCCCCCCCCCCCCCTGTCTACGCCTCTGGTGAGCGCTCACTGCCATCTTTGTAGGGACATGACGATTGTAACATGGACACGTGATCTTCCTTAGGACATTCACCTTGCTTAGTCAACTGCTGCCAGTTCTTATTACATCTGGGGTTATTTTCAAGAGACTGCTTCGCCTTGTGAGATGATGCGATATATGAGGTAGTGAACAATATTTTGTGAACCTAAATTGCGCTAGGGATGAGACACCGAGGTAGAAGACAGGACGAATGCAGACTAACAACTGGTTTATTGAAATCACACAAGCGGCCTCTTCGAACTATGTGCATACGCAAGCAATATCATAACCTTATGACCATGGGACACTCCCTCGCCAAGCCCCTATCTACAGCTCATTTTCGATGCTTAGCTGCGGCTTTGTGCGCTCGTATAGTGGGGTCAGACTCGTATTGACAATGTTTCTTTTTGACTTTGGATTGCGTGTTCTCAGCAGGGGAAGCAGCACTTGAGGTAAAATGCCTTGCTCTTGCCACTTAACACGTCGCACCTCATTTCTCGTTTAGCGAGCATCCTGGGCCGTAGTGTACTTTCGTAGGGGATATGCAATGCTTTATTGATGGCTTGGATGCTTGTTTTGAACATGTTCTTTATTGAAATGTATGCCATTCAGTGTGTTTAAGGACTCCGAGGTCCGCACACCTACCAACATGGTTTAAAATAGTCATTTACGTTTCGGCTCCCACACGGGAGCCTTGTTCACAATGAAACAAGCGGCAGAGCGCCGTGTGGCTCAAAACATGACTAAGGCATCTGGCATACATGGGCAGCAGATTGCTTTCGTTGCGATTAAGAGTGTGTGCCGTGGTTTAGTTGACTAGGGGCTCAAGATAGAGACGCGAAGAGTGATTTCGTTCCTTGGCACTCGTGCGAGATTTCTCCCAGTTAATTATATGTGATGTGGTTGTGAAGTGTTCGATCAAGGCATTTGATGCAATATGTCGTTTCTGGAAGTAATTCCTGTGCTGCTTAAGTCTTGTTTTGAAGTTGCCAGTTTCACCGACGTAGACATACCAACAGTCCGCACACGGAATGACATACACTATGCCTGGGAACTTGTCCTTTTCCAAAGGGTCTTCACATGCACGAGCTCATGTCTAAGTTTCCAGGAGGGCACATGTGCAGCCTGTACATCACATGACCGCAGGACGCGTGCAAGAGTCTCGCTTATGCCGGGGATGTACTGAATTGAAGCCCATTTTTTTGGGAGTCCAGGCTGGTGGGTACTGCGCGAGCCAGCTGGCGGGGCCCTATTGAGTCAATAAAGTACTCAGGGTATCCACAAGCCATCAATTCCCGCCGCACAAGTGCATTGTCCGCCGTGCGGTCTTCCGCTGTTGTGCACACGTTTTTCACCCAACAAAGAAGAGAGCCAACAAAAGACCTCTTCTGTGAATCAGCGTGCACCGATGTGTAGTTTAGGTAGCGACCAGTGTGAGTTTGCTTCCTAAACACCATGAATAACAGCTGTGGCCCTTCTCGCTGCACCAGGGTGTCCAAGAACGGCAGTTGGCCTTCAGGTTCCACTTCAACGGTGAACTTGATTGCTGCTTGCATACTGTTTAGGTGAGCCATAAAGAGGTCAAGGTTTTTTCTTTGCAAAATACTGAAACAGTCATTGACATATCTGAAGAAGACTTTAGGTGCTGGTGTAAACGAGGACAATGCTTGAGCTTTGATAGCCTCCATTGTTAGGTTAGCTACTGTGACCGAAATCGACGCCCACATTGCCGCTCCGTGTACTTGCCAATAAAATTTCTTCTGGAATGTGAAACACATATTTGATAGGCAAAATTTTAGTAGCCTGCCTAGACATGCGCGACGATACGCACCACAAGTACGAGATAGCGGAAGAAGTAGCCATAACGCTCACAGTAGCTCAGACTAATGCAACCGTGATAGTCAGCGACTCTCAGACGGCAGTAAGAAACTTTGCCAAAGGCCGAATCTCCCTGGAGGCACTACGCATTCTTCTTGCAGGAGGCCAAAATTTCAAAAGAAAGATGTACATCACGTGGACACCCGCTGACACCCTCGCGGAGGACGGCAACAACGAGGCGGCGCACGACGCGGCTCGAGGGCTTGAGGACCGAGCCGCAGTCGCAAGTGACGCCCCAACACCCTCCGGACATGATGGTGCAGTAAATGAGTGGGAATGGGAGTACAGAATGACCACATATAATGACATCACGAAACACTATAGGCTACAGAGGTGCATATTCCCGCGACCTCACACAAAATTGACAAAAAAGCAGTCTGTCGCATGGCAGCAGTTACAAACTAGGACGTATCCGAATCCTGCACTCTCGCACATCATATATCCGGATGTATATCCAGCGGACAAATGCAAAACATGTGAATCCAAAGCCACTCTGGAGCATATATTATGGGAATGCCGAGGTATACATAAGAATAACGAGAACGCGGCCTTTAGCAGCAGCCTTCGCACGCGCTGGGAAGCCCCACCCTCAAGGATCAACTATGGGCCGTCCAGCGGCCTGAGGATGCCACCAGGACCCAAGAACTCCTGGCCGTCACCTAGGCGGGGCCTTTGGCCCTCCCCACCAACTCGCAGGGCGCACAATAAAGTTATCTGCTCCTCCTCCTACCTAAATCATGCACATCGATCATGCACGTCGGGCAACGTGGTCGGTGTCCGGACCTCTTCCTTTTAAGTATGCATCATCCCGACTAGGTGGGCTTTCGTTATACTTTCGCCTTCATCCATTTGTTTGGTATGTTGTATGGATGATTTCAATGACTGTATGAGCCATTGCATTTTTGCTTGCTGACGGGGGTATGAGCCATTGCTGATGGTGATAATTTTGTACCACTCAGCTAGACGCTGCCTTAAGGGTATATGAGCCATTGCAACGAGCCACCTATGGCTTTCGCTTTAACAACAAACCAAGCACTTTTCTTAATTAAGCCCCAGTGCTCTGTTGTATGCCCTTTGAATTATGCATAATGTTATCAAAAATTAGAGCAAAATTACGTCAACAGATGTTGTGTCCATCTCATATACAGAAGAATTCCGTTAATTTGAATATTTGGTTAATTCGATCACGGCCGAAGGCCCCTGCCAGCGCTGATACATTTCTGTGGACACAACTTTCATTGTTTCTATCTCAAAATTGTCCTTTGCCGGAGAACTTGAACTTGTCGAGTCAGCTTCGCTGCAAACAGTTAGTGGTGAAGCATATCAAGAATGGAAAGGGGCTGCAGTCACGGGACATAATACACGTTTCCTACATGTCTCTCGTCACAGTACGAGCACCTTGATATCTAATAAGCATACTTGCAGCTATTTGGAGTTGTTTCTGATTTTTCTGTGGCGATTTGAACCCTCATTTCACCCATCATGCATGTCTCGTAAGTGAGACCGTTAATGGGGGACCCTAGTACGCATTCCATAATGTACGCGCGCATGCGCGGTGCATCTAGAAGCGAAGAAAAGTTGACAGTTAAGTATTCTTATCTGATTTGAATACACAAACACAATGGCTTCACAAAGTTATCACCTTAAATTAATCTTCTACCTTAATTCACTTTGTTCTAATTTGTACCAGCCTTAATCCACCTTAATGCACTTTAATTCACCTTCATTCACTTTACTTCACCGTGGTATTTTGCAGTGCAAGCCGCAGCAGCGTCCACTGCACTGGGAATGTGACATCATAACGTTCATGTGGGTTTTTGTGCCATTGGATGTTAACGCTGAACGCCGGATTTTTTGCTTCATGGGGCACATGAGGCTTTTGCCTTAAAACCAGCGATGTTTTAGGAAAGCTAGCGAAAAGGAAGGCGGTAAGGTGAAAAAACTCATTCGATGGGATGTTCAAAGCCCACAAAAGAATTGTCTTAAATCTCTCAAGGCCTGCTGGTAAACATATTAGGCATCTCGGTGCTCGTACTGTGACTGGAGATGGCGTTTGTGCGTGTGTAAATTAAAGAACACTTGGTATGTCCCGTAACAGTGGCAACTTTCCTTGCTTAGTATGCTTCACCGCTTAACAGAGCCGTACTGTGACAAAATTAATTTTAAAGGCAAATACTGCCAACTGAATCAATGGCGTGTTACAGAGTTTTTTCTGCCTTTTGTTTATTTCGGCCTGCTGGACAGTTCGAGCAGTTTCGTCGGTTCAGTCAGAATCCAATTAACGGAAATCGACTATACTAGGTGCTTTTCTTGATATTTGAGACTTCACAGAAAATGTTTCTCGAAAAGGAACTGAATAGTTGCTCTCCATTACCATTTTAACCAGAACTTACTTGCACATTCACTCACCCTTGACAGTTTCTTGCAACAGTTTTCCAAACTCAAAGGGATCTTATTCATTTCTAATGTCTTCACAAGTATTGTGCTGCAGCAACAGCACAGTTGCAGGTCGAGATGCACGGCGGAACTGTGCAGACAATTAGTTGTAGCACAGTCATATTGGTTGGGGTCATTTTGGAAGTTCCCACTTTGTACTACCAGACCTTCCAGTGAACTATTGTAATTGGTGCTATGCCAAGGGCTGAGCTGGAAACACTGTCTTGGTAAATTTGCTGTTTTGCACACTACTCAAACAGAAACAAACAAACACCCCACAGAGCATAACATCGAAGACCACTCACAGGATGACAATGCCGTCCTGGGCAAGACCATCTTGTCTTCCGTTCTTCACACATGCAACTATTTGAAAGTTATTTCATTAATAAATTACCCTACAAAAAGATATGTGCATTTCTGCCATCATAAAAAGAAACTGAGCAGGCATGCCAATTTTTATCAAATTCGGTTCAAAAATGTAAAAAGATAGCTTGTCCATATTCCAGACACCATGTCCCTCCTTAACTTTGGTTACAAGCTAGACATTGTACATAGCCTGTATATATTGATACAAGGCAGAAACATTTAAACAACGCGCGCAGGTTCGTGCGCCCCCTCAAGACGACAACGGCGTATTGGAGGAAAAGATGACGAAATAATGGCACGTGTTTTCGCCGCACGCACTCGCATCGCACGTGGCCGTTGTCGGCGTCTACAAGAAGACGAGGTGAAGCAACTCTCTCTCGAGAGAAGAAGGCCTTCCTGATCATCCGTTTAGAACGCAGCAGTGCTTTTTATTTAGTGCCAGGGCACAAGTTCGCCCACAATAAATAGTTTTATCTGAATTCCCTTAACTGTCCATTGCAATTCTGGTGTAGGTGCTGGGTAATGACTTCCAGCCCAATTCGAGTTCGAGAAAGCAGCCTGGAACCATGCCATCTCAGACCCAATGAGCTTATGCCTGTCCACCAGCGCACGAGCCGTCGCCTACGTGGTGAGCTGCCCGAGTTTCCTCTTTTGCCGGAGCAGGCTATAATAGCAGCAGCAGACAACACTAAAATGACATCCCAGACAGCCTCAACCCGCATCGTTGATCAGCCGCGAACGCCCGAGCCTTTTCACGGCGACACCTTCGAAGACGCCGAGGACTGTTTGGAAGGCTTCGAGCGCGTCGCTGACTACAATGGATGGGACGAAAACCGGAAGCTCTGCAACCTTTACTTCGCGTTGCAAGACTGTGCGCGAACGTGGTTTGAAAACCACGAAGCTGTCCTCCGGTCGTGGAATGACTTCCGACGGGAGCTGTTGGCCACGTATCCGAGCACAGACCGGCGGGAAAGAGCTGAAGCCGCTTTGCATGCAAGAAGCCAGCGAAACAACGAAAGCGTGGCAATGTATCTCGAACATATGTCCCGCTTATTCCGCCGGGCCGACCCGAGCATGAGCGAAGACAAGAAGCTTCGGCACCTGATGCGCGGTGTGAAGCAGGAGCTTTTTGCTGGTTTGGTTCGCAGCCCTCCACGCACTGTCGCCGAATTCCGCTCCGAGGCGACAACTATAAAAAGGACTCTTCAACAGCGTGCGAGACTCTACAACCGCTATGAACGTCACCTCTATGGATGCAATGTCGGCAATGTTCGGGAACAGTGTTGAGGTCTTACGAGAACTCATAAGATCTGTGGTTCGAGAAGAGCTCCAGGGGCAACAGCTGAATGATGGCCCCGCAGCAGTCTCTTCATTAGCAGAAGTAGTCTGCGAAGAAGTGAGACAAGCAGTCCGCGAACAGCACCCGCCAGCACAGCCGCAAGCGTCGTCACCGGTACGGCCGACGGTATCGTACGCCGAGGTACTCAGAAAATCTCCAGGACGTACTTTCGTCGCGCCAACTGCGCACATACCCGAAACTCGGTTCTTGCCGTCTCCGCTGGAGACGAGATTCAGGAAGGCTGACATATGGCGCACTCCTGATAGAATCCCGCTGTGCTACCACTGCGGTGAAGCTTGTCATCTCTACAGGATATGCGAATATCGCAGAGCGGGACTTCTGGGGTTTTCCGTAAACGCTCCTTGCCCAATAAACGGTGAACGCCCTTTCGAGATCCAGGAGTATTTGTCAACGCGCCAAAGCCCGCAGACTTCACAGCAACACCCACCTCAGTCAACAGTGCCGCTGAGGTATCGATCACCAAGCCCACGTCCATCCTCCAGCTCCCCAAGGCAACGCCCCCAAAGCCCACGTCAAGAAAACTAATACCGGCGACTTGTGGAGGTGAGGCCGCTGTCGACACAAGAACAGAGCCTCTAGCGCTGAACGACGAACGCGAGAGCAGTTGCAGAAGAAGTGATGTTGCTTCAGATTTATGTGTGTTTATAGACGGCTGCGAAATTACCGCTTTAGTAGACACAGGCGCAGACCATTCTGTTATGAGTAAAGTGCTTGCCAGAAGACTGAAAAAAGTGCTGACTCCTTGGAGAGGACCGCAAATTCGAACCGCCGGAGGACACCTTATCAACCCGGTGGGCAGGTGCACTTCAAGAATCGGAATACGCAGCTTTACATACGTCGCCAGTTTCATTGTCCTATCAGAGTGCTCAAGGGATTTAATTATTGGAATGGACTTTTTGCAGGCGAACGGTGCAGTTATCAACTTGCAGGAATCCTGTGTGTCGTTCTCAACAAAGCACGCCATCGTGACGTTCGAGTGTGAAGAACAATTCGATGCGCTTCAGATTATAGACGACGTCACGATACCCCAAGATCCAGCATAGCTGTCGCCGTAAGAAGCAGCGTATTCAGCGACTGTGAAGGAATAGCAGACAGTAACACTGGGCTCTTACTCGAAAAAGGGATCTGTATGGCAGGGGGTCTTGTTCGGCTGCGTGACGGGTGTTAAAATGTCTTCCTGACTAATTTTGGAAATGAAGTCCAGCACGTTGCGAAGGGAACCGTCATTGCACGCCTTAACGATTATGAACAGATTGCGGATTTGAGGTCTTCTGATGCTGCACTACTGGAGTCTGACAACGTAGACTCCATACTCGCATCCGTCAACATTGAAGCAGCACTATCAACGAGCCAGAAGCAGCAAATAGAGAACCTTGTATGAGAATTCGCCTCGTGTTTCTCAACGACATCGAAAGTCCAGAGAACATCCATCACCAAACACCGTATCATTGTCGACGAAGCTGTGAAACCTATTTGCCAGCATCCCTACCGAGTGTCACCGAAGGAGAGAGAGATCATCAGCAAACAAGTCGAAGAAAGGCTTAGAGACGACTTAATTCAACCATTGACCAGCCTGTGGGCTTCGCCTGTGGTGCTGGTAAAGAAAAAGGATCAGACCTTGCGCTTCTGCGTTGATTATCGGAAGCTAAACGTTGTCACAAAGCGGGATGTCTATCCACTTCCGAGGATCGATGACACCCTCGATAGACTATGGGATGCGCAATTCTTTTCCTCTCTCGACCTCAAAAGCAGATACTGGCAAATAGAAGTGGACGAACGGGGTCGTGAGAAGACAGCATTCGTGACACCAGACGGACTATACGAATTCAAGGTACTTCCGTTCGGCCCCTGTTCCGCACCTGCCACCTTTCAGCGGATGATGGACACTGTGCTCTTCGGGTTAAAGTGGCAGTCCTGTCTGGTTTATCTTGATGATGTTGTGATTTTTTCTACCACCTTTGCTCAGCATGTGGAACGACTAAGGACTGTGCTCGAAGCTATTAGTTCAGCAGGGCTAACGATAAAGCCACAAAAATGTCACCTCGGCTTCCATGAGCTCCTTTTCCTCGGCCATGTGATTAGTTCCGAAGGCATCCGTCCTGACCCTGAAAAGACTGCAGCAGTAGAAAAGTTTCCTAGACCAACTGACAAAAAAGGCCGTTAGGCGATTCCTAGGACTTTGTGCCTATTACAGGCGTTTCGTCAAAAATTTTTCAAAGATTGCTGAGCTGTTAACGCGATTAACGAAAGAAGATATGCCTTTCGTATGGCACAGTGAACAAGAAGATGCATTCAATGAGCTGCCACGGCGACTTCAAAACCACCCGGTTTTTGCCCACTTTGATGAGGAAGCGGAAACAGACATCCACACAGACGCCAGCAATTTAGAACTCGGTGCCGTCCTCGTTCAATGGCAAAACGGAGAGGAAAGAGTGATTGCATATGCTATCCGCACTCTATTGAGGGCTGAAACCAACTATTCAGCCACAGAAAAAGAATACTTCGCAGTAATATGGGCCATAGGAAAATTCCTACCGTACTTACACTGTAGACCGTTCCGAGCAATCAGTGACCATCACTCATTGTGCTGCCTTGCAAACTTGAAAGATCCTTCTGGACGACTTGCTAGATGGAGTCTGAGGCTGCAGGAATACAACATAACGGTCGTGTACAAGTCAGGACGCAAGCACAGTGACTCTGATTGTTTATCACGTGCTCCAGTCGAATCTGCTCCTGTGAAAGATGGACACGAATTTCCGTTTCTTGGAGCCGTGACCACATCTGAGATGGCCAAACACCAGCAATCTGATACCCCTGACACACGGGCAAAACTAAAGTCCTTTCCAGTAAACCCCTTTTGCTATTCTGAAGGACCCTTTTCAGAAAGGAGTTGCGCCGATGACACCCGGCACCGCACTGAACTTCTTTAGGTAGTTCCTCAGGTGAACGCCGCAAGAAAAATAGCGCTGGCTGTTAAAGCCACAAGGGAGAAAACATTCTGAAAAAGCTGCGTATTTAATTACACTTAGCTACTGTAGAACCTAAAAATATTTTTTTTTCATTGTTGATGGCTAATAATGCTTATAGTCACTTATTTTATTCGCGTTTTTGCGTTGTTAGCAGCCATTTAACTTGGTCCAGCATCTATGTGCAGCCGGTGTTTTGCTGTGCGAGCTGTTTATTCTGGTGATGCCCACGTATCTGTCGTCCTTTTTCACGTCTTTGTCGTCCCTTCCTTTGTGCGCGCAGGCGTAACGCGTTTTATTCAATATGTTATTCCAACAACTGTGGCTTCTTTTGGGTATTTCCTGCGGGCGATGATTGTGCAGTCTCCATCTCACGACGTGAACACACCACATGCGCGCAGCAAACGACGACACTGCCGGAATTCAACATGGCGGCACTAGCGACGTTATGCGAGCGTGTGAGAGTATAGCTAGAGGAAATCTTCACTATTCGACAAATTGTATTACTGCTAACAATTAAAACATTTGCTCAAGGTAAAAAAAATACCTATGGGCACCGTAGTTATGTGGCAAGTTTCCTTCTATTGACGATTGTGCACGCTGTGTGCGAGAGTAACTCCTTTACCGCTCGAAAAGTAGTTGCGCGATCTCCTTTCCCGAAAAGGAACTTTGCGGTAAAGGAGATACTTCTTTGTCGTGTGTCACTGCACTTGAACGCCTTTCCGGTAGATGTCCCTTTACCTAAAGGACTTCAGAGTGGCCGTGTGTCAGGGGTATGACGCCGAGTTGCTTCTACTCATCAGGCACCTTGAGGGACACCCCGTCCATGTTCCGCAAGTTTTCTGCCGGGGATTGTCATCGTATGTGATGAGAAATGGCATCCTGTACAAAAGAAATTTTGAGCACAGCACAGAAAAATTTCTACTCGTTCCTTCAGCTTTGCGATCGGAAACACAGATTGAGCAAGTACAATCATATAAATATCTAGGAGTCACCCTCTCTTCTAATCTATCATGGCAGGTTCACGTCGGTAACATCATTTCAGCATCAAACAAAACACTCGGTTTTCTAAAACGTCACCTTCGTCTTGCTCCACCACATGTTAAATTGCTCGCGTATAAATCACTTATAAGACCCAAATTAGAATATGCATCCCCCATCTGGAGCCCACATCAAGCATATCTAATCACCGCATTGGAAGCTGTGCAGAATCGTGCTGCCCGATTCATTCATTCCTCATACTCATATGACGTCAGTGTTTCATCCTTGAAAGCTACATCCGGACTGCCACCCCTCCCTTTTCGTCGTCGCATTGCTAGCCTCACCCTTTATCACAAATTATTTTATTCTCCTCTCAATCAAGAACCGTATATCGCCGCCGCATCACGCATATCTCACCGCACCAGTCATCCCCTTCAAGTTGCCCGCCCACTATCACGTACTACTACGTTTTCAGCTTCATTATTTCTTCGAGCAGCCACGGACTGGAACGGCCTACCCCATGACATCGTCGCCATCGCTTCAACACCTGCTTTTCAAGAACGCGTAACAGATCACCTTCAATGTTAAATCACCATCGCTGTTTGTTTTTCTCACTACAAATGTAATCCCACCCCTTATGTAACACCCCCTGAAATGGGGGCCTTTAAGGAATAAAACTGAACTGAACTGAACTGGAAATCTTAGGAGCCTGTCACGATGACCCATCAGCAGGACACCTCGGAATGAGCAGAACGTTCGCCTGAATTCATGCTAAGTACTACTGGCCAAAGCTATTGAATTCAGTACAACATTATGTACGAACATGTCGGGATTGCGAAAGACGCAAAACGCCTCCATTAAAACCCGCAGGCCTCCTTCAACCAATAGAACCCCCAGGAGCCCCATTCGAACAAGTAGGAATGGACTTGCTTGGTCCCTTCCCGACATCGTCATCAGGGAAACGATGGATTGTTGTAGCAACCAATTACCTAACCCGATATGCCAAGACATCCTCTCTAATAAGTGCAACGGCCGTTGAAGTGGCTGAATTCTTTGTCACAAAGATAGTATTACGACACGGTGCCCCTGCAATTATTATCACGGACCGAGGAACTTCGTTCACAGCCGATTTGACGCAATCCATCATGAAATTGACTCATACCAGCCACAGGAAAACAACTGCCTATCACCCTCAAACAAATGCGTTAACCGAGCAATTGAACAGGACGCTGACCGATATGTTGTCAATTTACGTAGACTTAAAGCAGCACCGTACACAGGACAAGATCCTACCCTATGCGACATTCGCCTACAATACTGCATTGCAAGAGACCACTCAAGTAACGCCATTCCAACTTGTTTTTGGTTGAACAGTTACCACACCCTTGGATGCTATGCTGCCTGTCAGCGACAGTACAGAACAGAACCCTGACATCAGTGACTTTACACAGAGGGCCGAAGAAGCACGTCAGCTGGCCCATCATCGCATTCAACAAAGGCAGCGCATCGACGCGGACCGTTACAACCTGCGGTGAAGGGAAGTCGAGTATGCACCAGGCGACAGAGTATGGGTGTGGACCCCCGTGTGGACGCGTGGCCTGTCCGAAAAGCTTTTGCGCCGTTATTTCGGCCCTTACTGAGTACTTCGCCGCATCAGTCCCCTGAACTACGAAGTTATGCCAGAAGGACAAGTGAGCTCATCACGATGCTGGCATCGCACAGAAACTGTACATGTGGTCAGACTGAAGCCATATTATGACAGGCAGTGAATATTCGACCAAACATCTTTTCTGTGCCATATACCACTTTATTATGGACAACTGCTTGTGAACAATTTCGTCGCTTTACGCATCGGGACGATGCGTATAGGAGCGGGGATAATGATACAAGGCAGAAACATTTAAACAACGCACGCAAGTTCGTGCGCTTCCTCAAGACGACAACGGCGTATTGGAGGAAAAGACGCCGAAATAATGGCACGTGTTTTCGCCGCACGCACTCGCCTCGCAGGTGGCCGTTGTCGGCGTCTACAAGAAGAAGATGAGGTGAAGCGACGCTCGAGAGAGAAGAAGGCCTTCGTGATCCCCCATTTTTAACGCGGCAGTGCTTTTTTTTTTTTTCATTTACCCCCAGGGCACAAGTTCGCCCACAATAAATAGTTTTATCTGAATTCTCTTAAGTGTCCGTTACAATATAGACTGTAAATAGTCGTGATACTTACACAGTTCACATGTCACAACTAGGAAGCCTTATTAGATCAGCATTTTATCAGCCATCTTCATTTCTTGTATGTTACGTCCATACTTTTTCTGCCATCATTTATTTCCGATTTGCTTGCACATGCTTCTTTCTCGAGCTTCCTACAAGATCACGCTGAGCGGGGTAGTTATGTCACAGCTCCACTGCCATCAGAATGTGAGGCACATGCAGAGAATTTGGCCAGCTGAGGAAAGGTCCAGTCAGCCCTGGCATTGTCTTTGTTTCCTCAGAGCCCATGCACTGCTTTAAAACCTATGACTAAAAGGAGACGGTCCAACTGACCTTGTCATCTACACAGACCAAACATTCTTAAAGCAAGGCCTGCTTATATAATGACTAAAACTATTGTGCGGAAGTAACCTTCTTGATGCGTTTTGTTGCCTCTTCAGTTCCTGCTGCAAAACTTTCTGACAAGTTCAGCACAATGCGTTGGCAAACTAGTTGGTGTGAATCCATAATGACTTTGTTTAGTGCTGTGGAGATGCGCGACTCTCACACATCCCCTGATATGTTGTTTTCCCGCATAGCTCCTGTAATCCGGCTTCGCCGCGTGGCTTGCTAGTCGCGGCAGTCTGTGTGGTTAAAGCACATTGTGAGAGATGGCGCGAGTGGGGCCATGCTAACGCCACCTAACAGCAGGGTTACTTGGGCGCGGAAAGAAGGCTCTTCCTCTTTGGCTCGGGGTTGTTAAGCGGCACGGACATTCTGCGCATGCGCCGATCCTTGCTTCTGTGAGACTGTCTCGTGAGGCATTGTTCGAACGTGTACGCGTGAACGACCAGGCGTTGGTGTCCAGCATGGGGCGAAGATATTCGCTCATTATCCGGTCACGATGAGTCGGACTTCTGCGATTTGTCGCGCGCCCATCGGCATGTTTGTGGATAGCAACTCGACTAGCAGGCATTAGTCTTTGAAAGGTGCAATAAATGCCGTTGTGATTGTTTGCCCTACTGTGTTGTCGTTTGTTGGTCCCAAGAGCACGGGTGAGAAACCCACATCTGGCGCCGAACATGGATCTCTTGGGGCATCGGACGATAGTTTTAATGGTTCTGCTTCGTTCGAGACATTTGTTTGAATCAAAGCGTAGGGCTAGCGTGGATTTTGATCGCTAGCCGTGGCGGTTTGCTTTCTTGAGCGAGGCGGTGGTTGCTGTAGTGTGTTTGAACTTGTCAAAATGCTAAGCCTTTTCGCAAGTTTTTTTTTTTATTTACATTCATCGGTACGAGAGCCACGTGGTCAGCATCCTGGGAGAGCGAGGCTTCGCGCTCGCGGAGCATTGGCAAGCCTGAAGCGAGTGAGTACGGAAGCCTTGTGGGTGGTCTGAATTTCTTATGTAAATAGCTTCTTCTATTTCTTTAACTCTGATGAAGTCGCGGCTCTTGGAGCCGGATGGCTGTGGGCCCCGGTGCCGCTACGGGCTGACTGCTATTGTGGCCTGGCACCGAACGCTCCGACACAGTGTGGGATGGTGGGCGCCGTCAACTAGGATGCTTGTGCACTGAGTGGGGTAGGACCACCTAACAGAGCTGACATGTCCTCGCAGCTGCCTGTTTTGCGCCCATTTTGGGTGTTGTTTTTTGGATGCCGGTTGTCAGGGTAGTGACGCTTTAGGCCGAAGGCTTTACGAAGCTTCCTGTCGCACGTGGAGGGACACAACCTGGTAGACCGTGGCGTTGAGGTGTTGCACTTTGCTTCCCTCATTCTAGTTAGCCTCGCACTGAATTGAAATTACTCGTTCCACTTAAGGAAGCCAGCTTCGTTCACGTGAAATCAGCTTCTGAGTAGCTGTCCGATCTTTTGCTTGCCGAGTTGAACATTGTACCACGTCGGCAAAGCACATGCAGAATTCCTCTCCCTTGCACTATTTTAGTGTTTGCTGAGTGCGTTGAGTGTACGCAGCGTGAGTGTAGTCACCCCTGGTTTGCTGTCACCTGCACATCGTCTGCGCTGCTGCCCCGGACGACGATCGAGCCATTCCAGGAAATGGTGATACTGTGGCCAGTTCGGCGCAGCGACTTCAGCGGCCACCTGTATCCAGCTCGCAGCCCTTGGCGGCGGAGAAAACAGCCGGTGGTCACTGACAGCTACCGCGGCCCTCGCCAGCAGGGCGTGTCGGCGTGAGCGACGCTTGCTCGTACCAACTACAGTGTCACCGTTTTCGAAGTCCTGGCCTGGAATCATGCAGTTAAGTCTGCAAAGCTGCTGCTGTGACCAGTGGATGCTAGCGGTGTACCCAAGGACAATGTCGGCTCGCATGTTATGGACAGCGTGTGGACATTTCCTCGGCATGGCCACTGTTGCATGTACTACCTTGTTCACGAAGCACGCGTTGATGTTAGACTGCGTGACATGTTTCACCGGAATATGTAGTGATTTAAGGTTGGGGGGATGTGGGGATGCGCAACTCTCACGCGTCCCTTGATATGTTGTTTTCCTGCATAGCTCCTGTCTCCTGTAATCCGGCTTTGCCGCGTGGCTTGATGCCCGCAACAGTCTGTGTGGTTGAAGCGCATCGTGAGAGATGGGCACGAGTGTGGCTCTGCTAACGCCCCCTAACAGCGGCGTTACTTGGGCGCGGAAAGGAGAAGGCTTTTCCTCTTTGGCTCGGGGTCGTTAAGCGGCGTGGACGTTTCGCACGTGCGCTGATTCATGCTTCTGCGAGATCGTCTCACGAGGCCTCGTTCGAACGCGCCACCGTTTGTGTGACTGTACACGCGAACGACCAGGCGTTGGTGTCCAGCATGGGGCGAACATATTTGCTCGTTATCCGGTCGCGGTGAGTCCGTTGTTGTTTGTGCAGTTACATTATGCAATCAAAAAAGAACCCTCAAATAGTTAAATGCTTCAACTGTTTTTGAAAAAAGTGGTTAACCAAAACCTGCCAACAGTCATTTTTACTGACGATTGTATGGAATGGCACATCTGGTTTGTGGGTTTTTGCAGTGGAAGAAACCTCTAGAGCAAGCACCTTACATTGTTTGACATCTTACACAATCTTGGTGAGGCTTATATTTTCCAACAAAGAAATGGCTTTGCATTTTACCTTCTGAGCTTTCTCATTTGCCAGAATGAAGTTCTTGTGAACAGCCTAAATGGCTTTTTTGTTGAACACAGCAGCCAGAGCTATCATGAAACCGCCCTCCTTGTCACTCAGTAACAACCGAAGTTCATTGTCTCAAAAGAAAGATACTACTCTCTTGATCACAGCTGTCGAAGGTGGTGCATTCTTGTTTGACGGTCCTACGAAGGCAATCCACTCCATCCAGGAGGCACCGTTCTTGGTCTTCTACTCCTGCTTTCCTTGCGGTGCACCTGCTCAAGGCCAGTAGGTCATGCGTGGGAATTCTTGGTTCCACGCTAAACTTCAGCCCATTCTTTAACAATTCAGCAACTTTGTCAGGAAGCCTGACGTCACTGAGTACCTGAAATCCAGTGGTGACAGGTTGTGTTTGATCACACTGCGCACCAGAGTTTCATAGCACAATTAAAGAGGCTGCAGGCTGCGGGTTACCC